>NC_061508.1:147341801-147493364 GCF_022539505.1 Lolium rigidum | reverse complement strand
TTGTGGGTCATCAGCCAACTCTGCTGGACACATTGCGGGGGTAGTCTCACACTTGATTCCGGGGATAATCACTCACCTTCAATATGCTGACGACACTATCATCATGATCCAGGATGATGAGCAGCATCTGATTAACCTCAAGTTCATCCTTATGTGCTTCGAGGACATGTCGGGCCTAAAGATCAATTTTCATAAATCTGAGGTGATTGTCATGGGGAGATCACCGAATCGGCAACAGAGGGTGGCAGACCAGTTAAATTGCAAATTGGGGGAGTTTCCATTCATTTACCTAGGGCTCCCTATTTCGGATAGAGCGCTGACCATGGAACAATGGTTGTTCCTTGTCAGAAAGCTGGCTGCCAAAGTGGAACCTTGGTGGGGCAAATTCATGTCGTCGGGAGGACGGCTGATTCTGTCCAACGCTTGCCTTTCCAATCTTCCGACGTATGCGATGGGCCTGTTCTTGCTCCAAGACGGCATCCATGCCAAATTTGATTCACACAGAGCTCGCTTCTACTGGGAAGGGGTGGGCCCTAAGAGGAAATTTCACCTGGTCAACTGGCCCGCAGTTTGCAAACCTAAGGCCTGTGGGGGCCTGGGGATTGTCAACTCCAGGCTGATGAATGCCTCCCTTATGATGAAATCGGTCTGGAAGATGTATCAGGAAGGCCACCAACTGTGGAGACAGCTGATCAATGCAAAGTACAAGAACTCAGATGACATCTTCTCGGCATCTGGACAGCGGGGCTCCCAGTTTTGGCGCAGTATTCACAAGATTAAGCATCTGTTCAAGATAGGTGCTCAGCACTCAATAAGGGATGGTCATCGCACTAAGTTTTGGATGGACTGATGGGTGGGGGAAGCACCTCTTAAAGATAGGTTCCCAGGTTTATTCAATGTTGCGTATGAGCAAATGGCTTCCGTGGCCCAGGTGTGTGGCTCCAATGAGCCACTGAGATTTCGAAGACAGTTGGATCAGGTGCTGACCACAGCGCATGAAGAACTTCAATCCCTGATCGAGTCGACTGTGCTTTCTGAAGGCCCGGACAAGGTGTCCTGGCGCTTCGAGAGTGATGGGAATTTCTCTGTTAAATCCTTGTATGCGCGATTGTCTCAAGGGGCGACAGTGGCGCATTTCAAGGACGTGTGGGCGGCTGAAGTTCCCCTTAAGATCCGCATCTTTGCCTGGCAGCTTGTACTCGATCGTCTCCCTTCTAGTGCCAACATTCTGTCGAGACATGGCCCGGGCAACGGCAATTGCGCTCTCTGCGGGGAAAGTGAGACGGCAGACCACATCTTCTTTACCTGTCCTTTGGCCGTGTTCGCCTGGAGCGTTCTCAAAGACATTCTGCAGTGCAGCTGGTGCCCTGCTTCCTTCCCGCAATTCTTTGCGATTCTCATCAATTTCGCGGGCCGGGCACGTGCCTTTTCCTGGCACAATCTTGGACGCTTTGGCTTATCAGAAACAAGCTAACTATGGAGTCTAAGCTTATTAGACACCCTGCTGACGTAATCTTTAAAACCTTGTTTTGCTTGCAGCAGTGGCTCATCCTGGCGAAGCCCGCGGACCGTCCCTGGCTTAGGTGGCTGATCTCCGATCTCAGACGGGTACATGCGCTCCACCTACCGGACGACACCTGATGCTGCATCCTCCTTCATCCCAGGGGGCGGATGACGATGATGCACCTTCTTTCTGGCTCTCGTTAGGGGAGGCCGACCCCAGTCTACTTGCAATTTCTACTTTCCTTGGCTAAGCTGTATGCCTCAGCATGTAATGAATTGTTGTGAACTTGTGGGGCTTTATTAATTTAAAGTCGGGCACTTAGTGCCTTTTATCTAAAAAAAAAGCCATAAGGGGTGCTCTCGGTCTCTTTCCTATATCGAAAGACTAGACCTTAGAAGCGCGCGTTGTTTCGCCCGTCCATATTTAAGAAAATGTTAGATATGGGATTAGAAACTTTTAGACATTCGATAAAAAATTGGTCCTTCATTGTGTGGCCCTTAAACGATATTTTTGTAACAATTAAAAGAAAGTTTAATGTGGATATAATTAATGGCTACAACCATCTTACAAATTGGCCTTAATTTTTTGGACTGTCAACTTTCTATGTTTATCTGAAAATCATGATTTTTATACTGCACTACATCTGTATTATTTAGTGAGTTCATTGAGGTTCAGTTTTTTTTTGTAAGCTGAGGGTTAATGTAAAATAAATGGCTTATTACGACCTTTAGTGAGTCAGTTAATTTATAGTAATCAATCTATTGGCAAACTGTTAAAAATCTAGCGCATTGGGCATTTGGATCCAAGCATCGACCAAATGTTGACCACAAAGTGAATCTGAGGCATAGAGAACAAAAGAGTGATTTAGAAAATATCATCCCCATCAAACAGTTTTGAGAATGAGGAGAAGACAACACTTTCTAAGTGATTTGTTCAGATGACATGCTTTAAAATGGAAGTAAAAAAGTGACCTCTTCCTGAAGAACATCATATGGTGCATACGGTGTAAAATTCTGCAATGGGAATTCGGAAAATAATGGCAATATATTTTCTTAACAACAAAATCAACATATGCAATTCTAATTACAAATTTCACTGCCTAATCAAATATAGAGTGACGGGATTGTTAACTTTCGAGTCACTTCTCTAAACATTACAGATACAATTCATGGTCATCGACAAAAGAAAGAAAAATACTCTACTTTCACTCCAGATGCAATTGAAGGTCTACTCATTGGCATAAGAAATACATAGCTTCGGTGTGATGCTTTTCTTAGAACAGTGAGATGCGAGTGCTTGGTGATATTGTTATGCAAGGTCTCTAGTTTCTACATGCTTTTCTTAGAACAGTGAGATGCTAGTTTTTAATTACCTGTTTTTTTCTTAAACAGTGATGGGTTACTTTCTACCTGGTTGATAGATGTATGGTATTTTTAGGAGTGCTTCGGTGTGATGGATAGGAGATTATATGCCGGGCTGGTTGGACTGTGTAATTGGTTTTACACGGGTTTGGGTGCTCAGAGGGAGACACGTTTAGCACCGTTTTTTTTTTCGAAATGGGGTATGCCCCCGCCTCTGCATCGGTTAATGCACACAGACTTTTATTAAAAGTATTAAATATTTAGAGTTTACAATTCGAAAGATCAACGAGGATCGATACAAAAATTAACCATTGAAACAAAGAAAAAATCTGCTAAACAGATTCCGTATCATGTAACCATTCGAAGGCGGTTGCATCCAGAAACTATGTACTGCCGCTGATCCTCCGGAAGCAAGAAACGCCAAGCTGGATCCAGTGAACCATAGTGTGAATAACCTGCAAAAAATTAGTAGAATCCTTTTTGTTAAAGACAATATCATTTATGCAACTGCAAATTGACCAACATAAAGCTGAAACACCAATGTGAATTCTAGCTTTATCAGTTTTGTCAGTTCCATTTAGCCAATTCTCAAACAAATTTGTGATATTGGATGGAGGTGGAATGTTATATGCAGCAAAGACCACCCGCCAAATGAGCCTACCAAAAGGACATGAAATAAACAAATGTTCCACTGATTCCTCGACGTCACAGAAAGAGCATTTCGTATTTCCATTCCAATTTCGCTTTACTAGATTATCACAGGTTAAAGGACTTTCTTATTAAGGACCACATAAAGATTTTAATTTTTAGTGGGATTTTTATCTTCCAAAGATACTTACGAAGATATCTTGTATGACCATTCATCATATCACCATACGTAGATTTAACAGTAAACTTCCTGAAACTGTTAGACCCCAAACGAACCTATCTTGGTCATCATTTAGATTTATTTTCATTAATCGCTAACATAGGTGAACCCATTGATCCCATTTATTGCCAATCAGCCATCTCCGAAAACCAAGTTTTAACGGAGTCGAACTCATAACAGTCGCCACTGTATCATGTTTACGATGGACAATATTATATAATTATAGATACTGAGATGCAAGGGTCTGCTCGCCTAACCATCTGTCCTCCCAAAAACGCACACCTTCTCCTGAACCAACTTCAAATTTACCTCTGCTAAAGAACTCCCCTTTAACTTTCATTAGGCCCTTTCGGAAAGGTGAATCAGTTGGTTTACTTTCAACTTCAGCCAAAAATTTCTGAAAGAGGTACTTGTTTTTCAAAAGTTCTTGCCATAACCCATCTTCAGAAAAGAGCTTATAAAGCCATTTACTAAGCAGGCAAGAATTTTTAATCTCCAGTACTTCAATTCCCAGACCACCTTGGTCTTTGGGTCTGCAAATTAAGTTCCACTTAGTTAACCGATACTTCTTTTTATTTTCCTCACATTGCCAAAAAAAGCGTGAACGAAAAAAATCTAATCTCTTTCTTACCCCTTTAGGTAAATCAAAGAAAAATAGCATAAACATCGGCAGACTAGTAAGAACTGAGTTAATAAATACAAGACGATCCCCATATGATAACATCTTTCCAGCCCAACACCCCAACTTTTTCTCAAAACGACTATCAACTGGGTTCCATTCAGAATTTTTTAACTTTCTATAATGAATTGGAATACCCAAATACCTGAAAGGCAAAGAACCAGACTCACAACCAAAAAGTTGTTTGTATTGTTCCTCTTCTTCCTTAGCTTTGCCAAAACAGAAAATCTCACTCTTGTGGAAATTAGTTTTTAGTCCGGACAATTCTTCAAAGAAATGCAAAATAAGTTTCATATTGACGGCTTTTTCAAAGTCATGTTCCATAAAAAGTATCGTATCATCAGCATACAGCAATATAGAAATTCCCTCCTCAACTAGATGAGGAATAAGACTTCCTATCTGTCCATCCTCCTTCGCCCTTGCTATTAGGATGGCCAACATATCTGCAATAATGTTGAATAATAACGGTGATAGTGGATCTCCCTGTCTAAGACACTTTATTGTTTGAAAGTAGTGACCAATGTCATTATTGACTCTGATCCCTACACTTCCTCCTCTAACAAATTGTTCGATAAGTTGACACCATTTGGGATCAAAATCTTTCATGCGCATGACTTGCTGAAGAAAGGGTCATTTTACCTTATCATAAGCCTTCTCAAAATCAATTTTAAATATCACTCCATCCATTTTCTTCCGATGAAGTTCATGAATGGTTTCATGTAAGACCACCATTCCTTCTAGAATATGTCGTCCTGGCATGAATGCCGAATGTGTAGGAAAAATCAATGTTTAGGCAACAGTATTAGCTCTAATAGTAGCAACTTTCATGAAAATTTTAAAACTAACATTGAGAAGACATATTGGTCTATATTGATGGATTTGTACCGCATTCACCTTTTTAGGTAATACGGTAATAACACCAAAGTTCAGTTTGAACAACTGTAATTCCCCTGAATGCAGTTTATAGAACATTGGCATTAAATCACCTTTGATAACTTCCCAAAAGGTTTGGTAAAACTCAGCTGGAAAGCCATCATGTTCTGGAGATTTATTTAACTCCATCTGAAAAATAGCATCCTTGACTTCCTTCTATGTGAATTCAGCAACAAGGATATTATTCTCCTCTTGGGTTAATTGCGGTAAATCCTGCGTGTATTCCTCACTCAATGTGAGGGTAGAAGTAGCTGGCTCTCCAAACAACTTCTTATAATATTCCGTAATGTAGACTTGCTAGTTTTCATCACCCACTATGGTTCCTTCCTCTTGTTCTAGTTGAAATATTTTTTTCCTTCGATGTTTTCCATTTGCAATTAAGTGGAAATATTTAGTATTGTTCCCCCCTTCTTGAATATGTTTTACCTTGGCCCTTTGTGCCCATTTTGACTCCTCATCTCTGCGAACCTTTGTTAAATCTTCATTTGCCTTTCGTAACTTAGTTCTTTCATTTTCATTTAGGGGAATTGACTCAGCTTTCAAGTCTAATTCATCTATCAATGAAAGTAACTTTTATTTTTCTTGCTTGTATTGACCACTTAAACATTTTGCCCAACCTTTAAGAAAATGTCTAAGGTGTCTTATTTTGTTCTGCCATATAGCAATAGGAGTATTACCACGATTCTCAGCCTCCCAGTCAGCTTTCACTATCTAATAGAAATTTTCATATTTCAACCATGAAGTTTCAAAAGAAAAATGCGCTTTATTACCTATATGAGCATGATTACCCGAATCAATTAACAAAGGAGCATGGTCTGATCCAGTCCTTATCAGAGCTCTCACAGTAACTAGAGGAATTTTTTGTTCCCACTCTATTGTCGAAAGGATACGGTCAAGCTTCTCATACGTTGGGTTTTCCTTCCGATTAGCCCAAGTGAATTGTCTACCTGATAGAGCAATCTCTCGCAAGTTAAGACTCTCAATAATGGCATTAAAAAGGAAAGGCCAATGTGGCTTGAAATTATCATTACTTTTATCATCTTTTCTTCGCAAAATGTTAAAATACCCACCAATTAGAGAGGGGATTGATCCTGAATCACCCATTCTAGTATAGTTCAGCAAAAAAAATTCAGCTTTATGAGTATCTTGAGCAGCACCATAAACTGGCACTAATACCCATTCAAATCCATCATGTTTACATCTAACATGTAGTTTGACGCAAAAATCTCCTGTACCAACTTGTAACAACACATTATTTATTCCGACAAGGATCCCTCCAGACGTCCCATGAGGTGGAAGACAGTACCAAGAGTAATCTAGCCCATTCGCCAAGTTTTTAAGAAAGGTTATTAAAAAGTTAGATCTTCCCGTCTCCAGTAAGGCGATAAATCTAGTTTTTCCTCCCTAGTTGTTCCTTGACAAACAAGTGTTTCGCAACATCACCAAAACCATCGGAGTTCCAAAATAAACCTTTTAGTGAACTCATTTTAACATGAACCTTTGTTTTTGAACCTAGCACTTCTTCTAACCCCTGACAAATCAAAATCTTTCTTCTCTTTGGTTTTCTTAAGATTAATTATTGGCATTAACAGATCATCCTGCTCCCAAAACTCTTGCGCCTCCTCTATTATCAAATCTTCAGTAAGACTTGAGAATTTAGAGGTTAGCAAGCTATTTTGTCCTTCTTCCTTATCTAGATGATCCTCAAAAAATTTCTTTAACATAACTAGAGTTCGGTTAACATCAACTTCTTTAATAGAATAAACTACTTTGAAAGCTTCCTTTTTATTTTTCCCCAAAGAAATACCTAGACGACTCGCCTTAACCAAGATATCATTAGTAGATAAAGAAGCAAGCGAAGGTTTAAGTTTCCCATTACCTGGAGAAGAAAGGTTGTGTCTGAAATTGACGTTCTGCATAGCCCTTTCCATCTGCGTAGCATCTGCATTTGGCTGAGCATGGATCCTGTCACTCTCCCTAACAGACAAGGGCGGAGGTGCAATCCCCCCAAAAGCGACCACATCATTCATCGCGGAACTCGTCATTGTTCTTCCTTGATGGTTTATTATAGTATTTTGTGTAGTACCTGAACATTGTCTCGTTACCACAGTTGGTGACGGATAATTTTGCAAGTCAACAACAATGCCAATACCTTTATTTTCCTTGGAAGCAGCAGGAGAGGTCACATGCTGCAATGGCGTAGAAGATCGAGCTCCAACAATAGTAGAAGGCTGCACCGGCAGCCGATCATTGCCACTGTCGGGTCCCGCCTGCGTCCTCTGCACGGACTGCCAGGCGCAGTGCCGACCAGGTGGTGTCGGGCTCGCTGTTGGGCGTGCAGCCCCGAACCCAGGCATGCCTGCTGGCGATGTGTCCCCTGGTGGAGCCGCAGCTCCCGCCGTGGCCGACCACAATAGGGCGCCAGACGGAGAGGGAGCGCGAACAGACCGAGGCGACAACGCGCAGACGGGGCGCAGCAGCCAGTGGCGCGGTGCCACTTGTGCGCTGCCTGCTCGGTGACCCAGGCGACAGCGCGCCAGACGGAGAAGGAGCCCGCGCGCACGAGGACCGAGGCGACAGCGCGGCAGGCGGGGGCGCATCAGCCAGTGGCACGGTGCCGCTTGTGCTTTGCCTGCCCAGTGGCAGCGCAGAGCCTATAAGCCCGACCAACTCCAATCCCGAGGCTTCTGGAAGCCTGGTCTTCTCCGATCCCAAGGCCGGATCAACATTAAAAGAAGCATTTTCTCTGTCGTTTACTGCAGTATCATGAAATAACAATTGTGCATCAATAAAATTGCAATTTTCAGTACGATTTAGATATTTAAATGAACCTTGTTGTACTGTATGATCAGATAGAAAATTATTAGCATGAATACCATTGCTCAACATACCCATATTAAGAGAACCAACCGAATTTGCATCATCAACATGATTTTGAACTTGGTGACCAACAACCCCTGTAGTATTGTTAGTCTTCTTCCCATTACTCTTCAGACTATTCCCATTGCCTTGCAACTCAATGTTCTTTACCCTCTCAATATCCATGTCGTTTGCAGTATCCATATTATCTTCATTAGCCCCATCATTGCCTCCTCCGCCATTATTATCTCCATTATCTGTCAAACCATTGCCATCAAGTTGAGTGACTACAACTGGTTCCACCTCAAAGCTGAGCTTAAAAAATCTCTTTGGATGAATACATCAGTAGTCTCTCGGGAATAAGAGTATGATCTAAACATCCTATTCTCAGCCTCAACTCCTTATTCTTTCTAGTATGAACCATGTCCACTTCTTTGGTCTTGCCAAAAAGAGTGCCCACCGCCCACAAGGCTAAGAAGTCAGTCCTCACATCCGCTGGAATTCCTCTCACCCGCAGCCAAACCTCAGGCAACATATACAGAGAATCCTCTAAAGCCGACCAGTCCTCAAAAACAAGATCAGATGCTCTGTCAGGAACTGGGTAAGTGCGGAAAGTCTTCATCTTCTGAGCTTCAGACTTATTAGGGAATTTAACTCTGAACACATTGTTCTGAAAATTATATATCTCCCATTGAAAACTCTCCACTTGTACAATCCTCCTCAAACATTCTGCAATCTCTGGAATAGACATAGGGTCACCTTCAACAGTCAACTTTACCAACTTTACATTGTCAACCTTTGGTTTATATGCCCCCCTGTAGGCACCTCAAAGAACATGAGCTATTCGATCATGTACCCATACATGGTGACAGATGGTTTAGGAGCCTGAAGAAGTGGATATGCACACGAAATGTGATTAGTAGACTCGCATATATCACAAACAGGTGCAGTACATGTATCAATTTGGTGTTCCGGTTGCTTGCATCAAAAACAAGGATTCTTGTAAACCTTTTTAGCTTTCTTAGCCGGGTTTCGGACATCAGCTTTAGGCATTGCATCCACCTGCATGGGCTAAGTCTGCTGAACACCGGCTGCAACTGTTTGAGGTTGTTGCTCCGCAGGGACCTCCAACTGAGCTCTTGTCGATGCCACAGTACCCAAAGCCGACAATGCTACTCCTTCAGCCCCTCCCTTCTACCGCAATAACCCCCTGCATAGCCTCTTTAAGCAACTCGGGATTAATACCAGCCAAAGCTGCACCATTTTGTACCCCTGCATCATTATTTCCACCTCCACTATTGCGATATTGATTATAATTTGATATATTGCCATTGTACCCATAACGATAATTCCAATTGAAATTGTTGTCATAATTCCTAGGACGGTACTGCAAATTACCTCCAGTGCGCTGAAAGTTGTTGTTGTTTGAACCTCTATTGAACTGTCCGAAATCTGCACCAAAGTCATCCGTGAAATCTGCACCAAAGTCATCTTCACTAGTGTTTAGCACCGTTTATAATCTCCTTTCACGAATAACGCTCCCGTGACGTCCTCCAGGGCGACACCGGGGCGATCCCGCGCCGCCGCCTAAAACCGATCTCGAGCGGGCCCTATCTCCGCCGCTACCACCAGCGTTGGCGGCGGCGCCTGATGCATAAGGTACTGGGGACGAGGGTGCGGCGACTGGGGTGGCACCGATAGAGCGAGTCGTGGGCAGTGGTCGGGGCGACAGGCGGCGGTGGTTGCTTCTACATCGGATCGATTTGATGCGGGCGATGGTGATAAACTGTGGGCCTAGGGTGCCTGCCTAGGCCCGTCATCTCTGGCGACATGGATTGGAGGCTTGTGGAGGAGGAGGTGTTGTGGTGGCGTCACTAGATGTGGATCGGCAAGGACCTCCTCGGCGACGCTGCCGTGTGGCGGCTACAGTGTGCCCGTATCCGAACTGGGCATGCAGCTGCGGAGGCACCTACAAGGAATGACGGTGTTTGTGAACTGTTTTCCTTCTTAAAAGTATCGCTTTTGAAGAACCTGGACTTCTGACTTGGTGATGTTAGTATCGCTGCTTTAAGAAATGGATTATTGTAGCGGAACTTTTCCTTTTTATAATTTTTTTTCTTTTTGGATGTGTGCATCCGTGAACCGTCTTATTGCAAAGGTTGAATGTATTTAGTATCTTCGCGATATTAACGATATTAATATATCTTTTATCGAAAAGGAACCCTGACGGGCTGGCTCAACACCCCAGCAAAAAGCGCTTGCTCTCAAAATTACAATCTGTATCACATTGCTGGCATGCAGAAATTACGTACAAGTTGAGCCATGAGATCATGACAGATTAGGCAGCAAGCTGAGTAGTCAAGAATAAGCAAGCAACTACTCACTTCGCGTACATCAAGGTACAAGGTACACACCCAACAGCAAGGACCAGCCAAAACATCTTCACTAGTGCTAACCGTGTTATTGTAACAGCAGTATGTACAAGCTAGAAGCTTCACCTCACTTTAGAGTCTCAGCTGGAGTACTATAATCAGCGGGCGAGCAGGACGGGGCTCGCGTACGGTGGCGGCGGCACGGGCTGCGGCCGCGAGGCGAAGGGAAGGCTGCGGAGGACGATGAACCGCACTCGTCGCGGCAAGATGCGCGGCGCCGCGGACAGCAGCCGCTCCACGGCGCGCGCCACCGCCGCCGTGTACTCCTCCAGCAGCTCCGCCATGACCGCCACCAGGATCATCTCCGGTCAGAAGCTTTGTCCGCTGCTTGTTTGCGGGGCGGCGTGGATGCTGCGCAGATGGATTTGGTATCGGACTATCGGTGATGGACTGTTGGGGTTCTGACGAGGCTACTCAGTACTCTTCTGGTTCTACTGTAGATGTCGGATCGCGGTTTCTGGAAATGGGGGCTACGCGACGGACGGATATTTCTGCTCGACCTTTTTGTACTCCTTGATTAGTGTCGATCTTATCCAGTGCAACCGCTGTGGGCCCCTGACGGTCCGAGAGCTCATCTTTGTCGAGCCTCCAGCCTCAATTGCTGAGTAGGCAGCAAGGTTATCTGCACTCGTCCCGGTCGCTTTTGCTGGTTTTATCCCGTTGGATGTATCTTCCCACCTTCAGATCGCACGACCCCATGTTTATAGCTGGAAAACGCTCAGTAGTTTCTGAAGGATTTTTCTTTTTCTTTTTTCAAGAGCACATGTAAAACGTGTCTTATCTTTATAGAAGGAGAAGCAAAACAATTTACAAGAGGAGCCGAACTGTTGCATCCAACAGGGCTGCAACACACTCACACCACACACCCCTCCTCTCCGCCTAAGGTCTACTCTCGCACTATCCTATCACTCTCTTCCCTCCTCGCCCTCTCCCGTAGCTGGAATTCCTCCTTGATTCTGCTCGCGCTCATTGCCAAAGGCCTTGGCCTTCCGTTGCTTCCAAAGCGACTAGGCCGTGCTGATGACCATTGAGTCGAACCTCTTCCTATCGAGCTTCCTAGTTCTCTTACGGGCTTCAGCCCACCACCTCTCCAAATCTCCAACAACTCCTGGGTCTGGAATGTTAAGACCGGCACTCTGCAGCACTGCACACCACACCTGTCTCGCATATGGGCACTATGCCAGGATGTGATCCACATTGTCCTCTGCCTGCAAACATGTAAAGCAGGTATCCGGCTGCTCCTGTAACCTGTGTCTTGCTCTCCTATCTGAAGTCAATAGCCGGTATTTCAGTGCCAACTATACAAAGAATTTGCATTTCATTGCGCAAAGGAATCCCAGACTGGCTTGCACAGGCTCCATCTCGTGCTGCCTTGGCAGAGTAACTGATAGGTGGTCTTTGCCGATTACTTGCCTGACGCCGAACCCTTCCACAAAATCTGATCCTGCCTCAACTCATCACGCTCCACCGTCTCCACCGCCTCCCATAGCCTTAGGCATTGCTCCCAGAGCTCCTCCGTCATCTCCCCCTCTAGGTCATCTAACCAATCATTCTCTCTGAAAGCTTCTTCTACCATGCGTACATTTTTGCGCCTTGTTGGAACCTTAGCGAACACCCCCGGGGCTAACTCCTCCGCTGTGTTCCCACTGATCCATCTGTCTCTCCAAAAGAAGGTCTTTCCAGAGGATTAGACCTGAACATAATTACATAAAGCTCAAAACTCAGGGACCTTAATAAGAGTTTAATCGACTCCTTTAGCTCAGTTCGTTTTAGTAGCAAACCAAGCTAAGCAGCTTATTTTTTCCAACAAAGTCCGGTTTTCCAACACTAGTAGAAAACGGGCCTGTAGTCCCATTTTTGGAGGGTCCTTAGTTTCGGTTGTCCTTTCGGGACTGTCAATGCGGGACTAGAGGCCTCCCTTTAGTTCCGATTGCATTACGAACCGGGACAAAAGGTCCTCCACGTGGGGGCGTCGGAGAGCACGGGATGGAGTACCTTCAGTACCAGTTCGTAATACAAATCGGGACTAAAGGGCTCCACGCGTAATGCCGTTGCTTCTGACCATTTCTATGCCGCGGCAGAGGTTTCACTGCAGCGGCAGAGGTTTAGGGTTTTGGTAGGGTGTTTCCTTTAGCTAGGTTTTATGTTTTCTATTCAACTATAACTGCGAGCATACATATAGAGTTGGTAGCTACTACGAGCATATACAGGTTTTCATATGCATATTCGACGCTAGCTACTACGAGTATACATATATAAATATACAATTTGGTATAGAGTTGGTATTCACGGGAGCTCGACGAGCATACACTTTGATTACATGGAGATCATTAAATTACATGAAGGTATCTTTAGATATGACCTTGTCAAGCAACAATCCTACCAATTCCACTTGAATTGCTTGTATGCATTCCGTTGGTAGGAGACTCCGCCGCGTGTTTATGATCTTTAAAGAATGAGATCAACATGAATACATGAGTTGTGTGTGTATATATGAAATCATCATAAAAAAAATTATGAATCTTTTATACGTACTCGACTTAGTTTTCAATCTCTCTGCCGATCACGGACCAGATTGTTCATGAACTCCATAACGTAGTATTGTAAGGGTATTTTACCCTTATCCAGTATTTTGGTAACTATGACACCGTGCTAGTGTATTTGGACTAATACATTTCTACAAGATGATTCCCAGATATTAGTCAAAGAGGTGTAATGGTGTATCAATGGAACAAGAAGGCAACGGAAGACCCCCACTTCGATGAAAAATCAGCAAGGTCTTCCAGAGCCTGGCCGGTCCCAGACCCGGTCAGACCGGCCCTGGCACCGGACCACCCGGTCGCCAACCGGGCTCAGCACCTGTGCCATCCGGGCAAGATCCAGTAAAGAAGGGGAGCTCTCCGGTCGGCGTCCGTTCGCCAGCCCGGTTTGGACCGGCTGCTCCGGTCCATGGCCCGGTCGGACCGGGCTCCAGACCGAGCGTCCCGGTCGGCAACCGGCCCCAGCACATGTGCCATCCGGGCGCTATCCAGTAATCTCAGAAGCCTGCCCGGTCAAGACCCGGTCCCAGATCCGGTTGGAAACCGGCCGGCCCGGTCACTGGCCCGGTCGACCGGCCTGTGGACCGGCCTGTCCGGCGCCAAATCCGGTCGACCGGGTTTCTCGAGGAATCTGCTGATGTGTCAAGTGGGCAACGGCCAGATTTCGAAGAACACTATAAAAGGCCCTTCTCCTACCTCTGAAAAGTTAGTCACTACACTACAAGTTGTTCTTGAGCTCTCTCTCTCATACTCCATTGCTAGAAACACCAAAAGCCTCAGATCTCCCTCCTCCTCCACCCAAACTCAAATCCCTCCGGGGAAACGTTAGAGGAGGACCCGATCTACTGTTCTACCAAGTCAAATCTCATTCCCCCTTGTATTCATCAAGAAGCTTGCTCTCTAGGGTTCCTTGGAAACCCTAGGTGGGCAAGAGTGGTCCGAAAGCATCCGGGATGTGGATTTGCTCCGGGCAAGATTGTGAAGGTTTGGAGGCTACCTCAAAGTCTACCACAAGTGAGTGAGCTATTCCTTCGTGGGATAGGCTCCGGAGAATAGGGTGAGCCTTCGTGGCGTGGGGAATCCTTCGTGGGACCTCCACCCCTCCAAACGTGACGTACCTTCTTGCAAAGGAAGGGAACACGGGAATACATCCTCGTCTCCGCGTGCTATCGGTTATCTCTAACCGAACTCCTTACTTGTGATTTAACCGCTCGTGAGAGCCTTCGTGCTCGAGTTAGTTGTATCCTCATATAGGTTGCTTCACCTAGTTTGCATTAGGCTCACCTTTATATTCCGCAAAGCCTAATATTGCAAAGAAAGAATAAAAATTGTAGAAACCTATTCACCCCCCCTCTAGGTTTACCATCTCTATACTTTCAATTGGTATCAGAGCCTGGACTCTTATTAAGGGCTTCACCGCCTTAAGAGTGAGATGGATAAAATCTTCGAGGGTCTAGATGAAGATTCTAACCTTTCGGTTAAAGAGATGAAATCTAGATTCTCGGCATATGATGCCGAGAAGAAGAAAAAGGAGGATGAGCTACAAAGCCAAATGGCAGAGATGTCTGCCATGCTTAAGAACTTGACTAGTGGGCCTCCTAGTGCGGCTTCGGCCTCTCTAGCGAGTTACCATGAAGTTAACCATGACTATCCCAAAAACACTTCACCCATGCCTCATATAAACCATAGTGGGAATGTTCCCCATTTTGATGGAACTCACTTTCCTTTTTGGAAATCTGCTATGGAATCTCATATTCGCGAGCTGCAGTGTGGAGTTATGGGAGATCATTGTTCATGGATACCGGGAGCCACAAGATCCCATTCGGTTGACCTCCACCGAATTCTACAACCGTCAACTCAATGCCTCCGCACGTGACAAGATTAGAAGTGGCATCAACCGCAAGCTTCTGGATCAAGTCAATGACATTGACTCCGCTAAAGAGTTGTGGGATCGGATCGTAGTACTCCAAGAGGGAACCGATTTGATCCAATCAGCTCTTTATGAGACCGCAAAGCAAGAGGCTCACCAGTTCATGATTCGAGATGGAGAATCCGTGGCCGATGCCTATGCTAGGCTTGGTGCTCTTAGAGTAAGGGTCAAGGGACTTGGAGTTGAGAAGTACAACGACGGCTTCGAGATGAATGAAGCATTCATAAAGTCCAAGGTCATTGCTATGATTGCGGTCAAGCAACAAGACACCAACCTTGCACTCAACTTGCAAATCATGACCAAGAGTGTCGATCTGAACTCCGATGATCTAGTCTCCTATGTGGCCGCCAATGAAAACATGGCCAAGGCGGGAAAGAGGCTCATGGCAATGAACCGTGTTGATGAAGCCTCAAACAACCATGAAGCGTCACACAACCTCGCTCTCAAAGCTAGAGCTGACCATGGAAGAGAAGAAGACTATGAAATCGAAGAAGATGAAGAGATGACCTCAACTAGTGACATTGTCACCGACTTTGCCTTCTTTGCCAAGAAGTACAAGGGAAAGCTTCCAATGCTCTTCAATGACAAGAAGAAGAAGAGAACTTGCTACAACTGTGATGAAGATAGCCACTTTGCAAATGAGTGCCCTTATGAGAAAAGGGTAGACAAGCCAAAGTTCATCAAAGGGGTCAAGCCAAGATTGAAGCCAAACCCAATCAACGATCGATACAAGAAGAACAAGGGAAGAGCCTTTGTTGGAGCTGAGTACTTGTCCGATGAAGAAGAGGAAGATGAGGAGAAGGAGGCCGGAGTGGCCGGTTTGGAGTTCTCCAAACCCGGGTCACTCTTCATATATGACTAATCCAAGGATTACTCCACGGAGAATGATATTGGTTCTTCCTTCATGGCAAGAACAACTCAAGATGATGACTCTGATGACTCTCTCCCTTCTACAATCGTTGGCTCTTGTCTAATGGCAAGAGAAACCAAGGTAATGGAACCTCCACCTTCTCTATCTAGTGTTCTTGATGATGAAAATGAAAATCAAGAAGAATTAATTGTGCTTAAGGAACTTTACAATGTTAGATGCACCCTTCGTGGTGAAGCTCTTGTCAAGTTTGATTTCTTAATGGACTCTCTCAAAGAAAAGGATGAGTCCATTGAGGAGTTAGAATATCAATTGAATGAAGAAGAACGGAGATTAAATCTCCTAAGACAAGAGCTAAAAACCGAAAGGTGCATATCTCAAGGCCTTAAGCAACAAATTGAAACTTATGAACTTGATAAAGTTAAGGACCTAGAAACTATTGATAGGGCTCAATCATTGACTCAAGAGCTCAATGCCTCAAAGGAGGAGCTTGAAGTTGCTCATGCTTCTCTCACTAGGGATCTTGACCACCTTGAAAGAGCTAACAAGCTTGTTAAGGATGAGCTCAAGAAACTTGGAGAGAACCATGACCTACTCCAAGAAACCTACAAAAGGGCTCTTGGATCAATGAAGGATCCCATTGTTGTTGAAAAGCATGCTAGTTCTTCCACTTCTTTTACTAGTGAGCATGCTAAGCTTGTTGAGGAACATGTTCGTTTACAAGAGGAACTCTCCTTACATGTTGAGACCAATGCATATCTTGAATCCTTGGTGACTAAATATGGTCTCGACTATCATCCTAATGAATCTTCTTGTGAGCAAGCATCTATTCTTGAGGAAAATGTTAGGTTAACAAAGGAACTTGCAAAGTTCACCACCGCCAAGAACAAGATGGGATTGGATGACCTCTTGAGTAAGCAAAGGTCAAACAATCAAAAGTTTGGACTTGGATATACTCCCAAATCCTACAAGAAGAACAACTACAAGAAGGAGAAGCCCGCTCAAGATAAGAACAAGAAGGTCACTAATGATGGCAAAGCCTCTAAGGGCAAAGCCACTAGTGGTGACCGCACGGGACCAAACAATCACTATGCTTTATTTGTTGATTATTATGGTGATGTTTATGCTAACTATGTTGGCCCTCGTAATGGCTATTCTTATAGAGGGTACTCAATTTGTGTACCAAAAGATATTGTTGCCATTGCAAAGGAACCCATTAATCGATGGGTTCCTAAATCCTCTACTTGATTTTGTAGGGGTATTCCTCCGGTGGGCCTAAATGGGTGTTTGATAGTGGATGCACCAATCATATGACCGGAGGAAGAGGTGTGCTTGATCAATTCATTGAAGACATCAACAAGAAGTCAAGCATCACCTTTGGTGACAACTCAAAGGGAAAGGTACTTGGGTACGGCAAGGTGGCAATCTCTAAGGACTTGTGTCTTGAGACGGTCATGCTTGTTGAATCCCTTGGCTATAACTTGCTCTCTATATATCATCTTGCCGATGCTGGTTACAATTCATATTTTACTAATTATTGTGTGAAAATCTTTAGGAGTGACAATCTCAAATTGGTCCTCGTTGGATATGTGGAGAACAACCTTTACGTGGTTGACCTCTCGAAAGAGAGCTCCTCTCCCTCCACATGTCTAATGGCGGCCAAGCATGACGAAGGTTGGTTGTGGCATCGCCGCCTTGGTCATGTCAACATGAGGAATCTTAAACAACTCCTAAAGGGTGAACACATTGTGGGACTAACCGGCATTTCTTTTGAGAAAGATCGTGTTTGCGTGCATGTGTAGCCGGAAAGCAACTCAAGAAGAAACATCCTATCAAGAGTATTGTCACCACATCTAGGCCTTTGGAGCTCCTTCATTTGGATCTCTTTGGGCCATCACATTATGATACTCTTGGTGGGAGCAAGTATGGACTTGTCATTGTTGATGATTACTCAAGATACTCTTGGGTCTTTCTCCTTAAGTCTAAGGACGAGACCTATAGAGAGTTCATCATCTTCGCCAAGAAAGCTCAACGTATGTAAGAATCCGAGATCAAGGCGATTAGGACCGACAATGGCACCGAGTTCAAGAACTACACCATGCAAGAGTTTGTCGATGATGAGGGCATCAAGCATGAGTTTTTGGCGCCATACGCCCCTCAACAAAATGGTGTTGTTGAAAAGAAGAACCGGACTATCATTGAGATGGCAAGAACCATGTTGAGTGAATTCAACTCACCCCACAACTTTCGGGGAGAAGCCATCTCTACGGCCGTCCACTACTCCAACCGGCTCTTCCTTCGTCCCCTCCACAACAAAACTCCATACGAGCTTCTTACCGGTAACAAGCCTAATGTCATGTACATTCGTGTCTTTGGATGCAAATGTCTTGTTAAGAACAACAAAGGAAAGCTCGGTAAATTTGAAACTAGAACCATAGAGGGCATATTTGTTGGTTATGCGGATTACTCTCACGCCTATTCGTACTACAACCGGTCCACTGGGACTATTGAAGTATCTTGCGACGTGGAGTTCTTGGAGGATAATGGCTCCCAAGTGGAGCAAGTTGTTTCATGTGTTGCAGGTAATAATGATGATCCATCTAGTGCCATCAAGCATATGGGCATTGGACACATCCGGCCCATAGAAGTTCATAATGATGATCAAGATGATGGAGTAGAAGTATCAAACACGGCTCAAGTGGAGCCTAGCTCAACTCAAGCCGAACCATCAAGTGCAACTCAAGAACCATCCTCCACTCAAGATGAGTCACATTCCGAAGAACAAGAAGAAAGTCCTCATTCCACTGAGCAAGACCATGATGATGATCAAGAGACACCCACAACTCATGATCAAGCTCAAGTGATCCCTCATGATCAAGTACTAGCAAGATATGAATTCATTGATCATGAAGGAACCATTCGGAAGATCAAGGCCGCTACAAGGGCAAGTGACATGAAAGTAGATCAAGTCCTTGGTAGCATCTCAAGAGGAGTGGTAACTCGTAGACACCATGCATTACTTATCACTTATTGTCAACACCATGCTTTTGTGTCTAGTTTTGAACCACTCAAGGTACATGAAGCCTTGGTTGATCCGGATTGGGTAATTGCCATGCAAGAAGAATTGGAGTGTTTCACTCGTAATGAAGTATGGTCTCTAGTTGAGAGACCCAAGGATCATCGCATCAATGTTATTGGGACCAAATGGGTATTCAAGAACAAGCAAGATGAGAATGGCATTGTCATACGAAACAAACCAAGGTTAGTGGCGCAAGGGTTTGCCCAAATAGAAGGTATGGATTTTGAGGATACCTTTGGGCCGGTAGCCCGTCTTCAAGCTATTCGTATTTTGCTTGCATTTGCATCTTTCCACAATTTCAAACTATATCAAATGGATGTGAAAAGTGCATTTTTGAATTGTCCCCTAAAAGAAACCGCATATGTGGCTCAACCCCCGGGTTTCGAAGACCCATGCCGACCCAACCACGTGTATTTACTCCATAAGGCACTCTACGGTCTCAAGCAAGCTCCACGTGCTTGGTATGAGTTCCTTAGGGATTTCTTACTACATGATGGGTTTTGCATGGGTACGGTCGATTCCACCCTTTTCACCAAATGGGTTAAAGGGGGTGGCTTATTTATATGTCAAATATATGTTGATGATATTATCTTTGGTGGAACTAACCCCAATCATAACAAATCCTTTGAGCTATTGATGACTAGGAAATTTGAGATGTCCATGATGGGAGAGTTGAAGTTCTTCCTAGGCTTCCAAGTGAGGCAACTTGCAAAAGGCACCTTCATCTCTCAAGAAAAGTATGTGAAGGACATGCTCAAGAAATTCAACATGACCAATGCGAGCCCAATGAAGACACCCATGCCCGTAAAGGGGCAACTTGGCTCATGTGACGGTGAGAAGGATGTGGACATAAAGGTATACCGCTCCATGATAGGATCCTTGCTCTACCTTTGTGCCTCTAAGCCGGATATCATGCTAAGTGTAGGGATGTGTGCTCGTTTTCAATCCGCTCCCAAGGAGAGCCATTTAATGGCGGTCAAACGGATTCTAAGATACCTCGTTCTCACTCCTACTCTCGGGCTATGTATCTGATACGTCCCAAACGTATCTATAATTTCTTATGTTCCATGCTACTTTTATGATGATACTCACATGTTTTATACACATTCTATGTCATTATTATGCATTTTCCGGCACTAACCTATTGACGAGATGCCGAAGAGCCGATTGCTTGTTTTCTGCTGTTTTTGGTTTCACAAATCCTAGTAAGGAAATATTCTCGGAATTGGACGAAATCAACGCCCGGGGGCCTATTTTTACACGAAGCTTCCGGAAGACCGAAGGAGATCACGAAGTGGGGCCACGGGGCGCCGCCACACTAGGGCGGCGCGACCTAGAGAGGGCCCGCACGGCCCTAGCGTGTGGGGCCCCCGTGACGCCTCCCCGACCTGCCCTTCCGCCTACTTAAAGCCTTCGTCGCGAAACCCCCAGTACCGAGAGCCACGATACGGAAAACCTTCCAGAGACGCCGCCGCCGCCAATCCCATCTCGGGGGATTCAGGAGATCGCCTCCGGCACCCTGCCGGAGAGGGGAATCATCTCCCGGAGGTCTCTTCCTCGCCATGATCGCCTCCCGATCGATGTGTGAGTAGTCCACCCCTGGATTATGGGTCCATAGCAGTAGCTAGATGGTTGTCTTCTCCTCATTGTGCTATCATGTTAGATCTTGTGAGCTGCCTATCATGATCAAGATCATCTATTTGTAATGCTACATGTTGTGTTTGTTGGGATCCGATGAATATTGAATACTATGTCAAGTTGATTATCAATCTATCATATATGTTATTTATGTTCTTGCATGCTCTCCGTTGCTAGTAGAGGCTCTGGCCAAGTTGATACTTGTGACTCCAAGAGGGAGTATTTATGCTCGATAGTGGGTTCATGCCTCCATTAAATCTGGGACGAGTGATGGAAAGTTCTAAGGTTGTGGATGTGTTGTTGCCACTAGGGATAAAACATCGATGCTTTGTCTAAGGATATTTGTGTTGATTACATTACGCACCATACTTAATGCAATTGTCTATTGTGTGCAACTTAATACTGGAGGGGGTTCGGATGATAACCTGAAAGTGGACTTTTTAGGCATAGATGCATGCTGGATAGAAGTCTATGTACTTTGTCGTAATGCCCTGATTAAATCTCATAGTACTCATCATGATATATGTATGTGCATTGTTATGCCTTCTTTATTTGTCAATTTCCCAACTGTAATTTGTTCACCCAACATCTGTTTATCTTATGGGAGAGACACCACTAGTAAACTGTGGACCTCGGTCCAATTCTTTACATCTGAAATACAATCTACTGCAATTGTTCTTTACTGTTCTTCGCAAACAATCATCATCACCCACACTGTACATCTAATCCTTTGTTTACAGCAAGCCGGTGAGATTGACAACCTCACTGTTACGTTGGGGCAAAGTACTTTGATTGTGTTGTGCAGGTTCCACGTTGGCGCCGGAATCCCTGGTGTTGCGCCGCACTACACTCCGCCGTCATCAACCTTCAACGTGTTTCTTGGCTCCTGCTGGTTCGATAAACCTTGGTTTCTTACTGAGGGAAACTTGCTGCTGTGCGCATCACACCTTCCTCTTGGGGTTCCCAACGGACGTGTCAACTACACGCATCATCTACCGCAGCAACGAGAGCCTCCTCTTGTAGGCTTTGGAAATCTTCAAGGGTTAGTCTCGTTCATCCCCTCATTGCTCCCGTCTTCTAGATTGCATCTTGGCTTGGATTGCGTTCTCGCGGTAGGAATTTTTTTATTTTCTATGCTACGAATCCCTTCAAAAACTTCACCGTGCGCACCCTACCACCGCCCTACCGCATCCCTCGTCGCCTTTCACCCTGGCGCGCCACCTTCCCCACGTGCCCCGACGTCCCGCCACTCCTTTCCCCTAGGTGCGAGCCGCCCCGCCACCGAATCGAGCCCCGCCTCCCCTACAGACATACCGATCGATTCGGACATGTGGAGGTCATCGCCGGCGCAAGAAGATCCACGCGGCCTCGCAAGTCATCATGTCCCTCCTTCGCCACCCCGGCCACACCCCCACGCATCTGCGTGCCGGAGCACGGCGGCGACACGAGCCAACACCGCTCAATTTCTGCCGATTTTGATCGGATCGACCACCACTGGCGCTAGATCCATCGATCCCCCATGCCTCCTACCCCGTCCCGCCATGTGTGGGCGTGATGCTCGGTCGTTGGGCCTTGGCGGGTGGTATACGTGAGCATCCACTCATGAGCATCCGTGCATAGGGGAAAGAAGAGAGCGAGTAGGAAAAAAAGGGAAAATAGAGAGAAAAGAAGACCAACTAACAAGTTGGTCTTAGCTACAGTTTTGCTTTTGACTAGTTTTTAGCAATTCAGTTATACAAAGGCTGGAAAAGCAACAACAAAAAAATATAGATTGCTATACCTTTTCTTTCCCATTTCTATACTAAAATTTTAGCAATCCAATAGTAATGCTGTTGGAGATGCTTTCAGCTTCCTCCAAAATTCACATAGAATGACCCACTCCATTGAAATCTCAAAGAGATGTAGGGTACCAATCCATTTGTTCCAAATGACGACAAATGCATTTTTTTTACTATAGGATTAGTTACATCCTCCAAAATCCGTACGCCTCCTTTGTTCAAAAAAGACAACCTACTTCATGGACTACCTCGCTTTCAATTTTTAATTTATTGTATGAATTTGCTCATATCACTCATGTTTTTACATTGACAGTGTTATTACTTCTTCTTTTAGAATAATTGTTAAATGCTAGGCAAGGCCGCCCATAGCCCAGTGCGACCGCACTGGGCCTCCTAGCCAAGGGGCCCCGATCCATGTCGTACCCTGCTATTCCATATGCAGTCTGCTCCACTCGTGAGCCTAGCCCATAATCACACCACCATTAAGAGTGCATACAGAGAAATATTAAAGCCGGTCAAGTCTAGATTAATTTTATATCCTGTTATATAAATTGATTAATTTTTAGTTAAAGATAAAACACAATAAACGAGTGCACCTTATTCGTTAAAATGGAGGGAGTGTATATTTTCTCCTTCAATTGTGAAGGATTCTACTTGTCCATCATTAAACAGTTACTCCCTCCGTTCTGATTTATAGTATACATCCTAGAAAGTATTACATAAATTAGTATTGCATTTATTAGTACTAATTCAACAATCCAAGCTATATTTGAAGTAGTGACATTCAATAGAGAAAGCAAAACTGCTTTGTTTTCTATGTTCTTTGTTGACTAAAACTAGAATGTAGATTAATAAGGACTAAAAATTTGATCTAGAATGTAGACTACAACATAATGGAGCGAGTATTACTCAAATTAGTGAAATTTATAGTTAAAGTTGGGCTTAAATTTTAAGGGGCCTTATAATCCCTATCAGATGTACTATATGTTCCATAATTTGTATAAGTTCGAATATAAACATCAAGTGAGAAACTACGGTCTAGATAATTTGGCATAAATTATTTAGATAAGAAATACTACCTCCATTGAGGAGGACATCCCTACCACACTACCACCTCCGTCATTAACAAATGAAGATGAACCTGATGTGAAGCTCAAGTCCAATGAAGTTCGAATTGGATCTATTACAAGAGCTCGTGCGAAGCTACTTAAACAAAAGGTGAACTTGTTCCTAAACGATACTTTGATTGATCAGAACTTTATACTACCTAAGTCCTATTACTTATGTATAATCAGGTATGAAGAGAAGATAAGCATCGCACGAGGAGGAGATGAGCAGCTGGACGTGAAGATGGACGTAGAGCTGGACAAGGATCTGGACATGAAGATATCTCATGGACGCGCGAGGGAGGAGCGGGAGGCATGCGCGAGAGGGGAAGATGAAGTCCAGGCCGGCCCAGCATCCGGTCAGACCGGCCGCCACACCGGCGCGCCCGGTCCCTGGCCCGGTCCAACCGGGCGGCAGGCCGGATCCACCCCGGCGCCAACTGGGCGTCACGCTGATGCCAACCGGAGACGTTACTGCGCGACAATTTCAGCGCCCGGTTGCAACCCGGTCCCTGGCCTGGTTTGAACCGGCCAGCCCGGTCCCAGGCCCGGTCGACCGGCCCCCAGACCGGCCGTGTCCGAGTCTGTCTCGACCAGATCTATTCTGGGCCGGTTATTCTTGTATCTTTTCGACTAGAAGTCGTCCCGGACGCCTATGTAAGTGCCCAGGACGCCCCCTAGCTGCTTTAGACCACGTTTAAGACAAACCCTAGTTCTTAGTTGTTTGCTCTGCAAAACTATTGAATTCCCTACACCATATTGCTTGATATTGTGTAGATCTGAAAGTCTTGTGTGATATGCTGTTCCATTGGGAATTAGAAGGTTGCAACCTACCGCTTCGTGGTCGGCGGCTACGTGCGCAAGTGTGTGGAGTTGCGAATATCTTGCAGGGTTGAGAGCTGTTGCATTGGCGACAGGGACCAATCGAGATATCTCGTTGCGTCATACAAGTTATCGTCTACTTCATCGAGTTACCTCTGCTGCAATCACCCCGTGATCATCATCACCACCTTTGCTTACTGAGAAGATCGGGCCACCCCTTATCATCTTGGTATCAGATTCTCGGGTTTCCTCGGTAAGCCATCCACAATCCACCCCATAGTCGAGTTGTGAGTGTTTCCTATCCAGAAAAGGCCAAAAAAAAATTAGGGTTAGGGTTTGCCATAGCCTTAGATTGCACTACTTTCAAGTTTTAGTTGCTTTTCGTAGTTGTTTTTGCGTATCTTTTTCTTTCATCTAGTTGTTAGGGTTTGAGTCTCTACTATTATCTAGTTTCACGTTTTTGTTACTCCGAGTCCACATAGCATACAGTGTGTTTGTCCCAACCATAGCCACAGCCTTTCGATGTAAGTGACTAGGAACTTCCCCAGAAGAGACTAGTTTTACCGCTCGACAGGCTGCTCATTAGGGTTTGGTGCTTTGCACTTTTTGTTGGCCGTGTTATCAAGGAGTAGTGTTATATCAAAAAAAAAATAGAAAATTGAAAAGAAGCAAAAAGAGCTACATAGCTGCGTGTTATACAAAAAGAAAAATACAAAAAGAAAAGTGAAGTGCTAGAAGAATCAAGTGTAGGCCTAAGTTTACTTTACTGCACCCGTAGTTGAGCAATCTTGTGCCTGTCTCGTTGAGCTTTGCTACCGTCTCTCGAGTGCATTGCAACCTTTCATCCATATAGTTGCATTGCCACATTTATCGCCTTGTGTGAGTATCATTGGTTGTCTACGGTCAGCGCTAGAGCTTGTTATTGGTGCAAATAGGTAGCCCACCTACAGCCCCACATATATCCTGCTTTGCCGTGTGATTTGTTCTTATACCCTTGATATTCGCTTCGCTACATCCGTGCACTAGTTGTCACGACAAGTGGTAAGCAATACTAATTCACTTTGGAGCGGTAAGATTTCCTTTTCTTATCAGTTTTGAGTGAGTTGTGAGAGTACCACCATATATCTTTGATTTAGTGCACTAACCTACTAACCATGTCTGCTAGTGATGAAAAAAATGTTAACCAGGAGAACAAGAACTCCGCGGATTTGATGACATGGTGGGAGTATGAGGCTCTTCGTAATGAGATGCGACGTGAATTCCGCGCTCAAGATGATGAGCTTAGGGGAACGGTCCGAGGGATAGACCAAAAGCTGGATGCTACTAATACAACCGTCACCACAATGCGAGATCAAATGACGGATATCCAGCGCAATCTTGTCGATTTGCGACTAGCTGTTGAGAATTTGACCGCACAACAACAAGAAGATGATGAAGATCCTGAGCTTCAAGATGACGCCCACAATGCTCGTGGTGCACCACGTGGCTATCGCCCTCGTGGTATTGCTGACCAACGACGTCCAGGTCGTGGGTTTGAGGAAGAAGATGGATTGGGTAATCCTAAGTTCTCCATACCCAAGTTTGAAGGAGGTGTTGATTTTGAAGAATACCTCACTTGGGAGCTAAAGATTGAGAAGCTGTGGTGCCTACATAATTACACCGAAGATCGGAAGATCAAGCTTGCTTCTTCTGAATTTGATGGTTATGCTTTGCGTTGGTGGGATCGATATGTGAGTGCTCGCGAAGAAGATGGTGAACCGCCTATTATCACATGGCGTGCTATGAAGGCGGCAATGACCGAGCGTTTTGTGCCCACAAATTACTTGCGCAATATATTTGATAAGTTGACCCTATTGAGACAAGGTGTGAAGACTGTTGATGAATACTACATGGAGATGGAGATGCTCATGCAGCGTGGCCGTGTCAAAGAATCCCTTGAGATGACAATGACTCGTTTTCTCAATGGTTTGAAGTATGACATCAAAGGCATTGTTCGTCATTACAGTTACACCACTATGAATGAGTTGCTACATCATGCAAGAGAAGCTGAATCACAGTTGGCTGACGAAGCAAAGGTTAAAGGTCGAGCTTCAGGAGCTGGGCGCTTCACGCCTCGTGCGCCCCTGCCTACGGCGCCGGCGCCATCGACGCATTGCGCACCATACTCTACTCCGTCCAGCAAGCTGGTATCCAATGTGTCTAACGCAAAGAAGTCCGAATCTGCTGCAAGTACGAGTGCCTCTAACATGTCTACTGCGCGTAACCGTGATATGGCTTGTGATACATGTGGTGGCAAAGGTCACTTCAAGAGAGATTGTCCTAACCGCAAAGTCATGATTATCAATGAGGACAATGAGTATGAGACTGGAGATGATGTTGATCCTAATGCTCCAGAAGATGATGACTATGACACTGATGGTGAAGATGCATATCCGTCTGATGCTCGCACCATTGTTGTGTTGCAGCGTGCTCTTAATGTGTTGCCTAGTGCATCTACTCAGTGCTGCAATTTGTTCCAAACAAAGGCTTTAGTTGGTCCTGATAAGGCTTTCATGGTCATTATTGATGGCGGGAGTTGCCGAAATTTAGCAAACAAGGAGTTGTGTACCAAGCTGAAGTTGAAGTATCTTCCGCACCCGCATCCATACTATATTCAGTGGTTGAGCGACAATGGTGAGATGAAGGTAAACCACATGGTGCGTGTTGAATTTGCTATTGGTCCATATAAGGATTCCATTGATTTTGATGTGGTTCCTATGACAGTGTGTCACCTACTATTGGGTCGGCCTTGGCTCTATGACCGTTCTGTGCAACACAATGGCCGTGCCAATACATATCACTTGGAGTTCAAGGGCAAGAAAATCAATTTACAGCCTATGTCACCACAGCAAATTGTCAATGAATCTCGTCAGAAAGTTGAAGTAAACTTGGAGGATGCTTCTTTAGATAGGCAAGAGAATTGTAATGTCGTGAGTGATATAACGAAAAGTGAGAGAGTGAATTCCTTAGTCTCATTAGCCACCAAAGAAGACATGAGAGAATTTAGCGAGGATCCTACAGCCATGCCTCTTGTGCTCTTGTACAGGGGTACGGTTTTGGTTTCTAACGACATGACCCTCTTCCTCTTGGTGTTTCTAATGTTTTGAAGGAATTTGGCGACGTGTTTCTGGATGAGGTACCCGCAGGACTACCACCATTGCGAGGTATTGAGCATCAAATCGACTTGATCCCCGGAGCTTCGCTACCCAATCGGGCACCATATAGAACGAACCCCGAAGAAACGAAAGAGATACAGAAGCAAGTACAAGAGCTACTCGATAAAGGTTATATCCGCATAAGACTTAGTCCTTGTGTTGTTCCTGTTATTCTAGTTCCTAAGAAAGATGGTACTTGGCGTATGTGCGTAGATTGTAGAGCGATAAACAACATTACTATTCGATATCGTCATCCTATTCCCCGTTTAGAGGATATGCTAGATGAATTGAGTGGTGCTGCTGTTTTCTCTAAAATTGACTTGCGTAGTGGTTATCATCAAATTAGGATGAAAGAAGGGGATGAATGGAAAACAGCCTTTAAAACAAAATTTGGTTTATATGAGTGGTTAGTAATGCCTTATGGTTTGACTAATGCACCTAGCACTTTCATGAGACTGATGAACCATGTTTTGCGTGAATTTATTGGCAAGTTTGTGGTTGTGTATTTTGATGACATATTAATCTACAGCCGCAATGAATTTGATCATACTATACATATTCGACATGTTTTGCAAGTGTTGCGTGATAATAAACTTTATGGTAATCTTGAGAAGTGCACATTTTGCAAAGATAAGGTCATATTTATGGGTTATGTTGTCTCTCAGCATGGAGTAGAAGTAGATGTGTCTAAAATTGAAGCTATTCAAAATTGGCCTACTCCCATGAATGTGAGTCAAGTAAGAAGTTTTCATGGTCTAGCTGGGTTTTATAGAAGATTTGTGCCCAACTTTAGTACTATTGATGCACCTTTGAATGACTTGACTAAAAAGGGTGTTGTTTTTGAGTGGGGCGCAGCCCAAGATCATGCTTTTGATGAACTTAAGAGATTGTTAACTTCTGCACCGTTGCTTGCACTTCCTGATTTCAATAAGCAATTTGAGATTGAATGTGATGCTAGTGGTATTGGAATTGGTGGTGTGTTGATGCAAGAGGGTCGCCCAATTGCATATTTTTCTGAGAAACTTTCTGGTTCTAAGTTGAACTATCCTATCTATGATAAAGAATTGTATGCTTTAATTAGAGTTCTTGAGGTTTGGCAACATTACTTGTGGCCAAAAGAATTTATCATACATTCTGATCATGAAGCTTCAAAATACCTGAAAGCTCAGTCTACTTTGCATAAGCGTCTTGCTAAGTGGGTTGAGTTCATTGAGTCTTTTCCATACATTATTAAGCATAAGAAGGGAAAAGATAATATTGTTGCTGATGCTCTATCTAGGAAGAATATGCTATTAACTCAACTTGATGTTAAAATTCCTGGATTAGAAGTACTATGTGATTTGTATGCTACTGATCATGATTTTGCTGAACCATATCGCTTATGTGCTATTGGTAAATCATGGGAAAAATATCACATACATGATGGGTTCTTGTTTAGAGCTAACAAACTATGTGTTCCAGAATCGTCTGTGCGTTTGCTCTTATTTCAGGAATCACATGCTGGAGGTTTGATGGGTCACTTTGGGCGTGAGAAGACGCTACTCATGCTAGCTGACCACTTTTATTGGCCAAAGATGAGGCGGGATGTGGACAGGTATGTGAAGAGGTGCATTACTTGCAACAAGTCCAAGTTCAAGCTGAAGCCTCAAGGTTTGTATACTCCTTTACCGGCACCTACTACACCTTGGGAGGATATTAGTATGGATTTTGTGTTCGGTTTGCCGCGTACTAAAAGAGGCCATGATTCTATATTTGTGGTAGTGGACATCCCTACCACACTACCACCTCCGTCATTACCAAATGAAGATGAACCTGCTGTGAAGCTCAAGTCCAATGAAGTTCGGATTGGACCTATTACAAGAGCTCGTGCGAAGCTACTTAAACAACAGGTGAACTTGTTCCTAAACGATACTTTGATTGATCAGAACTTTATACTACCTCAGTCCTATTACTTATGTATAATCAGGTATGAAGAGGAGACAAGCATCGCACGAGGAGGAGAGGAGCAGCTGGACGTGAAGATGGACGTAGAGCTGGACAAGGAGCTGGACATGAAGATATCTCATGGACGTGCGAGGGAGGAGCGGGAGGCATGCGCGAGAGGAGAAGACGAAGTCTAGGCTGGCCCAGCACCCGGTCAGACCGGCCGCCACACCGGCGTGCCCGGTCCCTGGCCCGGTCCAACCGGGCGGCAGGCCGGATCCACCCCGGCGCCAATCGGGCGCCACGCTGATGCCAACCGGAGACGTTACTGCGCGACAATTTCAGCGCCCGGTTGCAACCCGGTCCCTGTCCCGGTTTGAACCGGCCAGCCCGGTCCCAGGCCCGGTCGACCGGCCCCCAGACCGGCCGTGTCCGAGTCCGTCTTGACCAGATCTATTCTGGGCCGGTTATTCTTGTATCTTTTCGACCAGAAGTCGTCCGGACGCCTATATAAGTGCCCAGGACGCCCCCTAGCTGCTTTAGACCATGTTTAAGATAAACCCTAGTTCTTAGTTGTTTGCTCTGCAAAACTATTGAATTCCCTACACAATATTGCTTGGTATTGTGTAGATCTGAAAGTCTTGTGTGATCTGCTGTTCCATTGGGAATTAGAAGGTTGCAACTTACCGCTTCGTGGTCGGCGGCTACATGCGCAAGTGTGTGGAGTTGCGAATATCTTGCAGGGTTGAGAGCTGTTGCATTGGCGACAGGGACCAATCGAGAGATCTCGTTGCGTCATACAAGTTATCGTCTACTTGATCGAGTTACCTCCGCTGCAATCACCCCGTGATCATCATCACCACCGTTGCTTACTGAGAAGATCGGGCCACCCCTTATCATCCATCCCAAAGCTTAAGGCTTATATTTTGTTTGAAAAGTCAAATCAAGTAAGGTTTAACCAAAACTTTTAGAAGAATCTATGAAAAATATGATATTTTATAGATACCATATGAAAATATATTTCATTATCTACCTAATAATATTGATTATGTATTTTGGATGTTAATATTTTTTGTTAAAAACTTGATCAAACTTACATAGTTTGACTTTCTATAAATTTTACAGGCCTTAAGTTTTGGGATGGAGGTAGTAGTAGTAGTAACAATGTCCTTTGATCGTTCATGTAGAAGAGATATTGGAGATTGCACAACACCAATAGGGCCGGCTGCTCATATATATATATAGGCGGACACATGTACAATTACAGGTACAACCCTGAGAAAACATGGGGACCTATACCTATACAATATGTTACTCAACACCCCCCCCCCGCAGTCGAAGGGTCGGCACCGACACATAGACTGGAGCGAAACTCCGGAAAAGTCGTGGACGGCAATCCCTTCGTCATGATATCGGCAAATTGTTGTGACGTCGGTACGTGAAGAACTCGAACGCGGCCGAGGGAAACTTGCTCACGAACGAAGTGGATGTCCAACTCAATGTGCTTGGTGCGCCGATGATGAACAGGGTTGGCGGAGAGGTAGACGGCCGACATGTTGTCGCAGAAAACCACCGTAGCCTTGTCAACAGGACAAGAGAGCTCGGACAGAAGCTGGCGAAGCCACGTGCACTCGGCCACAGCGTTGGCCACAGCGCGGTACTCGGCCTCAACACTGGAGCGAGACACGGTGGGTGATGACCCACAAGTATAGGGGGTCGCAACAGTCTTCGAGGGAAGTATTACCCAATTTATTGATTCGACACAAGGGGAGACAAAGAACACTTGAAAGCCTTAACAGCGGAGTTGTCAATTCAGCTGCACCTGGAAACAGACTTGCTCGCAAGAGTTTATCAGTAGTAACAATTTTATAGTAGTAGCAGTAGTGAAATAACAGCAGCAGAGTAACAAAGACAACAGTAGTGATTTTAGTAAACAGCAGGATTAAAATACTGTAGGCACGGGGACGGATGACGGGCGTTGCATGGATGAGAGAAACTCATGTAACAATCATAGCAGCGCATTTGCAGATAATAATAAAACGGTATCCAAGTACTAATCAATCAATAGGCATGTGTTCCAATTATAGTCGTGTGTGCTCGCAATGAGAAACTTGCACAACATCTTTTGTCCTACCAGCCGGTGGTAGCCGGGCCTCAAGGGAAACTACTGGATATTAAGGTACTCCTTTTAATAGAGTACCGGAGCAAAGCATTAACACTCCGTGAACACATGTGATCCTCACATCGCTACCATTCCCTCCGGTTGTCCCGATTTCGTCACTTCGGGGCCATTGGTTCCGGACAGCGACATGTGTATACAACTTGCGGGTAAGATCATAAACAACGAATATCTTCATGAATCAATAACATGTTCAGATCTGAGATCATGGCACTCGGGCCCTAGTGACAAGCATTAAGCATAACAAGTTGCAACAATATCATAAAAGTACCATCTACGGACACTAGGCACTATGCCCTAACAATCTTATGCTATTACATGACCAATCTCATCCAATCCCTACCATCCCCTTCGGCCTACAGCGGGGAATTACTCACACATGGATGGGGGAAACATGGCTGGTTGATGGAGAGGCGTTGGCGGTGATGGCGGTGACGATCTCCTCCAATTCCCCATCCCGGCGGAGTGCCAGAACGGAGACTTCTGGCTCCCGAGACGGAGTTTCGCGATGTGGCGGCATTCTGGAGGGTTTCTGGCGACTTCGACTTCTCTTCGTGCGTTTTTAGGTCGAGGCGAATAAGTAGTCCGAAGGAGGGCGTCGGAGGCCGGCCGAGGGGGCCACACCATAGGGCCGCGTGGGCCCCCCCTGGGCCGCGCCGCCCTATGGTGTGGGGCCCTCGGGCCTCCACCTTACTTTTCCTTCTGGCTCCGTCAGTATTCTGGGAAAATAGGCCCTTTCGTCAAAATCCCGAGGTTTTTCCTGAAAGTTGGATTTCTGCACAAAAACGAGACACCAGAACAGTTCTGCTGAAAACAGCGTTAGTCCGTGTTAGTTGCATTCAAAATACACAAATTAGAGGCAAAACAATAGCAAAAGTGTTCGGGAAAGTAGATACGTTTTGGACGTATCAACTCCCCCAAGCTTAGCTTATTGCTTGTCCTCAAGCAATTCGGTTAACAATCGAGCGATAAAAGAACTTTCACGAACACATTTGCTCATATGATGTATATATTCTCATGATATGGCTAATACTTGAGCAGTTCATAATAAGGTACATGCAAATAAGATCATCTAACAGCTATGTCAATCATGAAGAGATACCAACAATTAATAATAAGCATCATGAATCATGTATATAAGCAGGATTGCAATGTTCATAAGAGAGTATGATAAAGTGGTATCTCACTTGCCTGTATTTGATCGGCAAAACATAAATGCCCGGGCACCTCTGGAGTTCATAGAAAGACTAGAAGTAGTGATTGTCAAAGATAAAGGCATCAAGGTTATACCACAATCAATCATATTTTGAGACAAGCATATTATACTAAGAATGACAGTTGTGCTCTCAAGAAAATGCTCAAAGAAAGGATGGAGACACAACATAAAAGTAAAAGATTGACCCTTCGCAGAGGGAAGCGAGGGATTAACATGCGCTAGAGCTTTTCATTTGTAAGGCAGGAGTAAAATTATTTTGAGAGGTGTTTGTTGTTGTCAACGAATGGTAATGGGTACACCAACTACCTCGCCAACCGGACTTTCAAGAGCGGCTCCCATGAATTATTTGCATGTTTATATGGCACTCCTTCCAACCTTTCTTACACAAACCATGGCTAACCGAATCCTCGGGTGCCTGCCAACAATCACATACCATGAAGGAGTGCCTTTTTAATTTAGTTTTATTATGATGATGACACTCCCCCCAACCTTTGCTTACACAAGCCATGGCTAACCGAATCCTTCGGGTGCCATCCAACAATCACAAACCATGGAGGAGTGTCTATTTAAGTTAATTAATTCGGGACTGGGAATCCCATTGCCAGCTCTTTTTGCAAAATTATTGGATAAGCGGATGTGCCACTAGTCCATATGAGAGTCCGTAAAAAGTAAATGACAAGATTGAAAGCTAAACACCACATACTTCCTCATGAGCTATGAAACATTAACACAAATTAAGAAGCATTTTGAAGGTTTTAAAGGTAGCGCATGAGAATTTACTTGGAATGGTTTGAAATGCCATGCATAGGTATTTATGGTGGACACTTTGGAATAACTTGGTTTTCATGTGTTTGGAGGCACGAGCAGCGTTCCCGCTCAGTACAAGTGAAGGCTAGCAAAAGACTAGGGAGTGACAAATCAAGAGAGCAGTCACTGTCATAATCATGCTTGCGGCAAAATAAATTAACTGAGGCATAAAAGTGATACAAGAACTCTGAAGCAATGTAAATCATTGAGGCTTAATTGACTTTTGTTCAGTCATGTGCATGCGTGAGCATGTGCCAAGTCGATATAAATGAATTATTCAGAGGAGGATACCACAATGCCATACTTACTTATGAATAAAACAGTGCAAGCAAACATCCATGACATGCTACTCATATTAATAAATTGGAGCTAATCATGAGAGATCATGAACTACTAGACTTTCTTAAATAACATATACCTCACATGAACCAACTAAGCATGCTCACATGGATGAGTATATGTACAAAAATGAAAACAAATAGAGTTCATACCAGCCTCTCACCACAATCAGATTGTCGTAGATCGTCATTATTGCCTTTTCACTTGTGTAGCTTGGATAATATGAAATGAAAACCACGCTCCAGACACCAAAGACCATTGAACTCATGATGAACTTTACAAACCAAAGAAGAACAGCAAATATTTTTGGTGTTTTCGAATTTGAGAACAAGAACAAAAGGAAACAAGCAAACAAAGCAAAATCTTTTTGGGTTTTCTTATAGCAAACTAGCAATAGCAAATAAAGCGAAACAAATGCAAGAAACCAAGATAAACAAATGATGAAGATAAACAACAGAAATATTTTTGGTCTTTTTGTGTTTTGGGAAAGAAACAAAGTGAAAGCAAGAAATAGCAAACTAAAAGAAACACAGAAAAGCGAGATGGCAGAAATCTGCCAAAACCTGACAGCAGTACAGAAATCGATTTTTACAAAAATCTTACGTTGCTCAGCTCGAAAAGTGTTCAACTAATGAAAGTTAGATAACAACCTGGGGAACATGCACAAAAATTGGCTTCGCAAAATACTGTTCTTTCTGTGCGCACGAATTTTTACGGTACCAGCACAGAATCTGTTTTCAGGCAGCACTTCCCCAAATATCATCTTCCTCTCATTAGAAAACCACTCAAACAAACTAAACAAGTATGTACAAGTATCCAGAAACCATAATATGCAAAGAATGAGTGATGCCGGTATACCTCCCCCCAAGCTTAGGCTTTTGGCCTAAGTGGAGTTCAATCCCATCGAGACCATGAGGTAGTATCTCCGTGGTACGACGAAGATGGATCATATTCCGGGTATGTGCTAGAAGAAGCGCCTGGATACGTGACGGTGTAGTCGTAGGAGGGCTCGGCGTCCTCGGAGTCATGCTGCTGGTGGAAATCTTGTATCTTCATATGTTCATCCACCTCCTCCTTAGTGCGCGACCATGGTTGCCTGTCAATATCGAACAAACCTGGCTGGGGAAGAGGAATTTCTTTCTCATCCCCGTCAGCAAACAACATTCTATAGGCCATATTATCTAAAGTAGACTCGGTGGTAACAAAATGATGGCTTTTCATAGTAATGATATCAAGCCTCCTAGGGGTTAATGGCACATCATTAGGATCAATAGGAAGCTCTAAATGTGTTAAAATGCGCGAGTGCAATAGTTCCTCCAAAAATAGGCCCCTTGGTAGACAAGCGGCGAGCAATAAGAGAACCAAGATGATAAGATGTCCGTCCGAGTAAGTGCGATATTCAAGAAGGCAAGATGGTAACTAGAAATATTGCTAGTGTTCTCCCTACCAAGTATGCTAGTAGCAACGTAATATGCAAAATATTTAATGGCGGGGAGTTGAATGTTCCTTATCTTGCCCCGCTGAATGGTGCGGAAATCATCATTGGTAATCCCTCGATAGAGCTCCAACAAGTCCCGGGGGTTGTCATCAATCCTCCTTGCTGTACCTACAGGGGCAATATCCAATGCACGACAAAATTCTTCCAATTCCATAGTTACAGGAGTACCATAGATCTTGAATGCAACTGTCGGATTATATTGCGTGTTTTGGAACTTGAAGCTCTCGACGAAAATTTTGGTGAGCATGTAGTATTGCTCCCTTTCATCTCCAACGTAGGTGGCTAACCCCGCCCTGTTGACAAGGGTGAAGAAATCATCCAATATCCCTGCATTTGTCAGAAAATCATAACATGGGAAGGATGAGGCATTAGGAGCCCCATTGTCTTCTTCGGGCGCGAAGCTAGGCGCGATGATGTCCTCATTGTACGATCGCCTAATTTGGGTGGTGGTCCTAGAAGGCCTCCCGGTGCTGGTTGTTCCTTTCTTGAACAATTCTCCAAATTTGAACTTCTTCATTTTCTGAAATTTTCAACAAACAATATAAAACTTGATTTGGTGACATATAATTGAGGGAAACTACCATAGGAACTTGCTAGAATACTAATCATGCATCAAAACTAATTTCTACCACTTAGAACAAGCATGCAAGTTTACTAAACATGTTAACTACAGCAGCAAAATATTCAAGATATACTCAACCAAACAAAATTCTATTTGGATAATCGAAGGAGTCACATACCGGAGAGCAAATGTGCCAAATTTCAAACAGAAATCTGGGCTGAGCAAAGAGATCGATAAATCCTGAGCTCTTGAGCAAAAACGCGAGTGAGAGAAAGTTGGTTCGAGTTTTTTCGGGAGAGAGAAGATGCTGGGAGAAAGAGATGAAGAAGTGGGGCAAGGAGGGGCCCACACCACAGGGTGGCGCGCCCCCTTGCTGGCCGCGCCGGCCTGTGGTGTGGCACCCTGTGGTGCCCCACAGGTCATCCTCTGGTGCTCCCAGGTGCCTCGTCGAAAAATAGGACCAACATGGTAATTTTCGCGAATTTTTGAAAACTTTGAAAAATGCACATTTCTGGGTATTAAGTTTATTATTACTGGCCAGGAAATTTTTTGAAATCTCAAATCAACTAAGAAACTTTGCAAATTAAAAATGCTACAGCAACTAAAGCAAGTGGAGGAAGAAAGAAATGTTGTTTCCCTCCTCTATGCATATAAGATGTATTTGTTAACAAGGTTGATCAAGTCTTGCCACCAAATAAATTTTATATAGCATATGAAGAAATAAACCTCAAATCAATCATGTTACCTTGAATTGTATTGATATGGATCCAATCACAAGAGTTTGATATTCTTCTTTAGGCTCATATATAGGACAATCAATAGTTCCCACTTTGATAGTTCTCACATTAGAAATAGTATTAACTCCGCACGCTTTCTCAATCCTCTTGGGGAAATAGACGGTGTGTTCCTTATCATCAACATTGAAAGTAACCTTTCCTTTATTGCAATCAATAACAGCCCCTGCGGTGTTAAGAAAAGGTCTCCCAAGAATAATAGACATATTATCGTCTTCAGGCATTTCCAACACAACAAAATCAGTTAATATCAAGCGGTTATTAGTAACTTGAACAGGAACATCCTCACATATACCAACAGGAATAGCGAGTAGATTTATCAGCCATTTGCAAAGATATATCAGTAGGTATCAACTTATCTAAGTAAAGTCTCTTATAAAGAGAAAAAGGCATAACACTAACACCGGCGCCCAAGTCACATAGAGCAGTTTTAACATAATTATTCTTAATAGAACAAGGAATAGTAGGTATACCGGGTCGCCCAACTTCTTTGGAACTTTGCCATTGAAAGAGTAATTGGCAAGCATAGTAGAAATTTCCTCATTGGGGATTTTCCTTTTGTTAGTAACAATATCTTTCATATACTTTGAATAAGGAGGCAATTTAATAGCATCAGTCAAAGGGATTTGCAAGAATAAAGGTTTCATCCAATCACAGAATTTATTATAGTGTTCTTCTTCCTTTGATTTTAATTTCTTAGCAGGAAAAGGCATTTTCTTTTGCACCCAAGGTTCTCTTTCATTACCATGTTTCTCAGCAATAAAATCTTCTTTAGTATACTTTTTTATTTTTAGCATGCTTTTCAGGTTCTTTTTCAACCTCTTCTTTATCAGGAGTATCATTCTTATCATTATCTTTATCATGTTCATTACCACTTTCAGTTTCAGCATACGAAATAGAAATACTATTAGGATCATTAGCAGGTTCGAGAGGATTCTACAACATTTTTATGTTTCTTCTTCTTTTTCTTAGATGGAGCACTAGTTTTAGTTTGTTGAGAATCTTGTTCAATTCTTTTGGGATGCCCTTCAGGATATAGAGGATCCTGGGTAGAGACACCACCTCTAGTTTTTACTTCATAAGCATGTTTTTCTTTAGAATTATTTCCTAGCAAGTCATTTTGCACTTTAGTGAGTTGATCAATTTGAGTTTGAACCATATGAAAATGTTTAACAAGCATCTTAACATCATTGGAGGTTCTCTCCACAATATCATGCAATTGACTAATAGCTTGAGAATTTTCCATTAGATGATTCTCTACTCTCATATTAAAATTTTCTTGCTTAACAATATAATTATCAAACTCATCTAAGCATTGCGCAGGAGGTTTTGAATACGGAATATCTTCCCTAGTAAAGCATTGAAGGGAATTTACCTCAATCATGTATGAAGGGGGAATTATCTCACATATATCTTCTATAGGAGGTAGATTTTTCACATCTTCAGATTTAATACCTTTCTCCTTGAGAGACTTCTTGGCTTCCCTCATATCTTCATCATTCAGTTTAATTAAACCCCTCTTCTTCACTATTGGCATTGGAGTTGGTTCAGGCGTAGTCCAATCATCATAATTCCGGCCTATTTTAGCCAATAATTCTTCAGCGTCGTCCGGAGTTCTTTTCCTGAAAACACAACCAGCACAACTATCCAGGTATGCCCTAGACTCAATGGTTAGTCCACTATAAAATATATCAAGTAAATCATGCTTTTCTAAATCATGGTCGGGCAGAGCTCTAATAAGAGAGCAAAATCTCGCCCAAGCCTCAGGCAATTTCTCTTCATCTCCCCGATCAAAATTATAAACTCTCTCGCAAAGCAGCATGTTGAGCACTAGCAGGAAAGTATTTCCGGAAGAAAACAACAAGCAATTCTTTTGGACTTTTAATAGAACTAGGTGGCAAACTATTATACCAAGTTTTAGCGTCATCCTTTAATGAGAATGGAAAGATTTTAGCAACAAAGTAAGTACGCTTCTTAACATCATCAGAAAACAAGCTACTCAAAGTAGATAACTCAGCCATGTGTTCAACAGCACTTTCTTTTTCAGTACCACAAAAGGGTGTTTTCTCAACAATAGCTATATGAGATAGATCAAGAGAAAAATCATAATCTTTATCCCTAATGTTTATAGGAGATGTGGCAAATTTAGGATCGGGAGACAGTTTATACCTAACGAGTATGTTCCGCAAGCAACTTTTTAATTTTTCTTGTATCGGTAGTAGCATGGCATTTTTCAATAAAATCATCATCAAGTTCCACATAATCTTCATCAAGATCATCACTAGAGTATTCAAGTTCGGGTGAATTAACAGGTGTAGTAGCATCGGGAGTTTCGAGTATTTTCAATTTGTCTAGACCTAGCAATTGAAGCATCTAGAAAAGTTCCCAATGAACCACTATCATCAAGCACAGCAGAAATATTATCGGTATTATGAGAGTTTTCAGATTCAGCGAAGTACCAGCATTTGAAGCATGTGGCGGTGAAACAAGTTTATCAATCACAGATGGTGAATCAAGAGCAGCAGAGGTACTCACAGTTGTACCTTTTCTTGTAGTGGATGGTAATATGGCGACCTTAGTATCGCGAGTTTTACCCATGATGGAGAATTTGCAGCGAACAATATCAATCCAAGTGAACTTCCAAATAAAGCTATGCTCCCCGGCAACGGCGCCGGAAAATAGTCTTGATGACCCACAAGTATAGGGGATCGCAACAGTCTTCGAGGGAAGTATTACCCAATTTATTGATTCGACACAAGGGGAGACAAAGAACACTTGAAAGCCTTAACAGCGGAGTTGTCAATTCAGCTGCACCTGGAAATAGACTTGCTCGCAAGATTTTATCAGTAGTAACAGTTTTATAGTAGTAACAGTAGTGAAATAACAGCAGCAGAGTAACAAAGGCAGCAGTAGTGATTTTAGTAAACAGCAGGATTAAAATACTGTAGGCACGGGGACGGATGACGGGCGTTGCATGGATGAGAGAAAATCATGTAACAATCATAGCAGGGCATTTGCAGATAATAATAAAACGGTATCCAAGTACTAATCAATCAATAGGCATGTGTAACAATTATAGTCGTGCGTGCTCGCAATGAGAAACTTGCACAACATCTTTTGTCCTACCAGCCGGTGGCAACCGGGCCTCAAGGGAAACTACTGGATATTAAGGTACTCCTTTTAATAGAGTACCGGAGCAAAGCATTAACACTCCGTGAACACATGTGATCCTCACATCGCTACCATTCCCTCCGGTTGTCCCGATTTCGTCACTTTGGGGCCATTGGTTCCGGACAGCGACATGTGTATACAACTTGCGAGGTAAGATCATAAACAACGAATATCTTCATGAATCAATAACATGTTCAGATCTGAGATCATGGCACTCGGGCCCTAGTGACAAGCATTAAGCATAACAAGTTGCAACAATATCATAAAAGTACCATCTACGGACACTAGGCACTATGCCCTAACAATCTTATGCTATTACATGACCAATCTCATCCAATCCCTACCATCCGCTTCGGCCTACAGCGGGGGAATTACTCACATATGGATGGGGGAAACATGGCTGGTTGATGGAGAGGCGTTGGCGGTGATGGCGGTGACGATCTCCTCCAATTCACTGTCCCGGCGGAGTGCCAGAACGGAGACTTCTGGCTCCCGAGACGGAGTTTCGCGATGTGGCGGCGTTCTGGAGGGTTTCTGGCGACTTCGACTTCTCTTCGTGCGTTTTTAGGTCGAGGCGAATAAGTAGTCCGAAGGAGGGCGTCGGAGGCCGGCCGAGGGGGCCACACCACAGGGCCGCGCCGCCCTATGGTGTGGGGCCCTCGGGCCTCCACCTTACTTGTCCTTCTGGCTCCGTCAGTATTCTGGGAAAATAGGCCCTTTCGTCAAAATCCCGAGGTTTTTCCTGAAAGTTGGATTTCTGCACAAAAACGAGACACCAGCGTTAGTCCGTGTTAGTTGCATCCAAAATACACAAATTAGAGGCAAAACAATAGCAAAAGTGTTCGGGAAAGTAGATACGTTTTGGACGTATCAGTGGGCTGCCTCTTGGAGGACCAAGAGACGAGCGACGAGCCGAGGTAGACGCAGTAGCCGCTGGTGGAGCGGCGCGTATCCAGGCATCCCGCCCAATCCGCGTCCGAGTAGGCGACAAGGTCGGTCGACGTCGAGGGGGAAGCATGCAATGATAAGCCGTAGCCCATGGTACCACAGATGTAGCGTAGAATCCGCTTCACCGCGGCCCAATGAGCATCCCGAGGAGCATGCATGTGCAAGCACACCTGCTGCACAGCGTACTGGAGCTCCGGTCGCGTCAACGTCAAATACTGGAGAGCACCGACGACGGAGCGGTAGAACGACGCGTCGGACGCCAGCGACCCATCACTGGCGGAGAGCTTGGCCTTCGTGTCGACGGGAGTAGGCGCAGGTTTGCAGTTAAGCATCCTGGCACGCTCGAGAAGCTCGTGGGCATACTTCCGCTGATGAAGGAAGAACCCATCCGCACGCCGGACAACCTCGATGCCGAGGAAGTAGTGGAGCGGGCCAAGATCCTTCAACGCGAACTCAGCGCGAAGACTGTCGGTGAGCTGTCGAAGAAGACTGGCGGTGGAGGCCGTCAGGATGATGTCGTCGACGTACAGCAGCAGGTAGGCCATGTCGTTGCCGGTCCAGTAGACGAACAGTGACGCATCGGAACGCGTAGAGCGGAAGCCAAGCTGATGCAGGAAGCCGGCAATGCGCTGGTACCAGGCGTGGGGCGCCTGCTTCAGTCCATACAGGGGCCGAGAGAGCAAGCACACGTCATCGGGGCGCTCGGGGTCGACGAAGCCGATGGGCTGCTGGCAGTACACCTGCTCCTGCAAATGGCCGTGAAGGAAGGCGTTGGAGACGTCCATCTGATGCACCGGCCACGCGCGAGAGGCGGCAAGGTGCAACACCGTGCGGATCGTGCCCGGTTTGACGACCGGGGCAAACGTATCCGTGAAGTCGATGCCAGCGCGTTGCCGAAAGCCGCGCACGACCCAGCGCGCCTCGTAGCGCTTGAGAGTACCGTCGGAGCCGAGCTTGTGCTTGAAGACCCATTTACCGGTGATGACGTTGGCGCGAGGGGGCCGGGGAACCAGCTCCCAGGTCCGGTTGCGCTGCAGCGCATCGTACTCCTCCTGCATGGCAGCGTGCCAATGCGGGTCGCGCAAGGCGGCGCGAGCCGAAGTGGGCACCGGCAAAGGAGTGGAGGAAGACGCAGCAGCGGTCGCCAGGCCGGTAGCGGAGCCGGTTGGACCGGGCGGACGGCTGGGTGGTCCGGCCGAGGAGCCGGTCCGACCGGGCGGCGTGCCGGGCGGCTGGCTGGGTGGTTCGGCCAGGCAGCCGGTTTGGCCGGGCGGCCGACCGGGCGATGGAGCGGAGGCCCCAGTAGACCACCCCGGTTGGCACCAGTCGGAGAGCCGGTGTGGACCGGGCCGGTCGGTCACCTAGCCAGTCAGACCGGGCTCTGGGCCGGGTCGGCGACTCGGAGGAGCTCCGCCGTCGTGCGGCAGGACGCTGTTGCCGCTTGCCCAGAGGGCAGACGCGGCGGACGGGGACGCCGTGCAGACGTACTGGTCGGTGGGGTAGCGTGCAGACGGTCGCCGCACGCCCGCACGTGCGCGGGTGAGCATGGTCCCAGGGACCGCAGCGACGGGTGATGACCCACAAGTATAGGGGGTATATCGTAGTACTTTCGATAAATAAGAGTGTCGAACCCAATGAGGAGCAGAAGGTGTTGACAAGCAGTTTCGATGAAGGATTCACTGTAAATGCTCACAGACAAGTATTCAGGGGGTTTTGATATAGCAGATGAATAAAGTACAAGTAAGTAAAATGCGAGAGAAATAATTGCAGCGAGTGGCCCAATCCTTTTTAGCACAAAGGACAAGCCGGTTTGTTTACTTATAATGACCAAACGTTCTTGAGGACACACGGGAATTTAGTCTAGTGCTTTCGCTTCATATAGCTGATTAATCTTCATTGTTTTGATAAGTGTTGTGTGGGTGAACCTATGCTAATGCACCGCCCTTCCTAGGACTAATACATACTTGTGATTATACCCCTTGCAAGCATCCGCAACTACAAGAAAGTAATTAAGATAAATCTAACCACAACCTTAAACTCTGAAATCCTGCTATCCCTCCTGCATCGATATACTAACGGGGGTTTAGGTTTGTGTCACTCCGGCAACCCCGCAATTAGCAAACGAATACAAGATGCATTCCCCTAGGCCCATAAATGGTGAAGTATCATGTAGTCGACGTTCACATGACACCACTAGAAGAATAACACCACAACTTAAATATCATAACATTGAATACTAACCAACATAATTCACTACTAACATTTAGACTTCACCCATGTCCTCAAGAACTAAACGAACTACTCACGACACATCATATGGAACATGATCAGAGGTGATATGATGATGAATAACAATCTGAACATAAACCTTGGTTCAATAGTTTCACTCAATAGCATCAATAACAAGTAGAAATCAACACCGGGAGAGTTTCCCCTATCAAACAATCAAGATCAAACCCTAATTGTTACAGCGGTGACGAGGTGCAGCGGTGGAGATGGCGGTGATGATGATGGAGACGATGGTGATGATGATGGAGATGATGTCCAGCTCGATGACGATGACGATGGTGTCGATTTCCCCCTCCGAGAGGGAATTTCCCCGGCGGATTTCAGCCTGCCGGAGAGCTCTTTTCTCTCTGGTGTTCTCCGCCCCGCAGAGGCGGCTGTGACTCTTCGCGACTATCCTCTGGAGCTTAGGTTTTCGGGGCGAAGATGTACGCGAAGGAGAGGAGGCTAGAGGGGGCTGTGGGCCCCCTCCTCACAAGGCGGCGCGGCCAGGCCTTTGCCCGCGCCGGCCTATGAGGTGGGCCCATGGCGGCCCTCCTCGGCTCCCCCTTCTGGCTCCCTTCGTCTTCTGGAAAAATAGGATTTTTCATATAATTTCCGTCAAGTGTTGATCTTCCAAAATATTGCATTCTGACGGCGCTTTTTCCAGCAGAATCCTGACTCCGGTGCGCGATCCTCCAATAATCATGAAACATGCAAAATAGATGAAATAACATAAGTATCATCTCCAAATATGAAATATATCAATGAATAACAGCAAATTATGATATAAAATAGTGATGCAAAATGGACGTATCAACTCCCCCCAAGCTTAGACTTCGCTTGTCCCCAAGCGAAACTGAACTCGGTAAACAAGACCACATGTTTATGGAGTGAAGAATCGATAAATAAAATACGGACAAGAAGCATCATATTCATTCACACAAGAATTTCTAGTAAACAACTTCCTCATATAATTCAACTTGAAACAAGTAGAAGGAAATCACAAATAAAGGTGCATAAGAAATCATAATTGGTGATGGCAAACTTCGTTCTTGATCAGAGAACAGTTAACAGATTATACTTATCTATTGAGCAGCGCTCTCATATTAAAGCTTATAATAAACTTGCATACTCAATCATAGTAATCTTTTCATAATCATTGATAACTTTCAAAGCTATATTCATTCAGATAAAACTGGTACTTAAACAAGGAAGAGTAAAAGACATTATTAAGTAAATCACAATATAGATGGTTGGATCACAACAACTCAATTGCTTGCTTAAGATGGAGGGAAATAGGTTTACTGACTCAACATAAAGTAAAAGATAGGCCCTTCGCAGAGGGAAACAGGGATTAAATCATGTGCTAGAGCTTTTTAAGTTTTGAAGTCATATAGAGAGCATAAAAGTAAAGTTTTGAGAGGTGTTTGTTGTTGTCAACGACTGTTAGTGGGTACTCTAACCCCCTTGCCAAACAGACTTCCAAAGAGAGGCTCCCATGAAGGACGTTATCTCTACCAGCAAGGTAGATCATCCCTCTTCTCTTTTGTTTACACATGTATTTTAGTTTATTTAAGGATGACACTCCCCCCAACCTTTGCTTACACAAGCCATGGCTAACCGAATCCTCGGGTGCCTTCCAACAATCTCATACCATGGAGGAGTGTCTATTGCAAAATTAAGTTGCTTACTGATGAATCAGGGCAAAACATGTGAAGAGAGTTATTAATGAAAGTTGATTAATTGGGGCTGGGAACCCCGTTGCCAGCTTTTTTTGCAAAATTATAGGATAAGTGGATGAAGCCACTAGTCCATTAATGGAAGCTGCCCAACAAGATTGAAAGATAAAACACCACATACTTCCTCATGAGCTATAAAACATTGACACAAATAAGAAGTAATAGCTTTTGAATTATTTAAAGGTAGCACATGAAGTATTTACTTGGAATGGCAGGGAAATACACATAGTAGGTAGTTATGGTGGACACTAATGGCATAGGTTTGGTTTAAGGGTTTGGATGCACGAGAAGCAATCCCTCTCAGTACAGGTCTTTGGCTAGCAAGGTTGATTAGCAAGCATAAGAGTTGAGGGAAACAAACAAATATACATGTGATAGACATAATCATGCATCTTACTTGTAAGCACAAACAATTTTAACTTCAGAATACTAAGCTAGGAACTAACAAGAAAGATAATAACATATCTACATGTATTTCCTCTTCTCTACTTAAAACTCAAAGTGTTGCTGCTATTGACCAATGCTAAGTTTGCCAAAACCAAATAGATTTACTCAATGATCCCAAAGTGATACCAATACTAATAACAAGATCAATCATATAATAGAGATTGCAAACTAAAATAAGATGTGCAATATGTAAATGATAAGACTTCTCATTAATATTCCACAACGATAACTCACACCAAGGGATACATAGATAACCAACTAAGGAGAGATACTCCCATACCGCAACACATCTTATATGATAACTTCCCTACTCATGATATGACACTACTTGAAAGTAAAAAGGTAAAAGATAGTGATGATGTGATACCGCGGCACTCCCCCAAGCTTGGAACAAACCAAGGGGATGCCAATACCGATGATGAATTACTCCTTCGGCGGTAGTGATGGCCCGTTCCCGTGACTCTTAAAGATCTCCTTCAGCTTCAGCTTCTCAGTTTGGCAATTCTGCACTAAGACTCGAAGAGATTCATTGTTATCCAAAGATGGCGGTGGTGTCCTTGTGATGGGAATTGAGTGATATTCCAGCATTCTGCGAAGTCGGTTGTTCTCCTCCTGAAGTATCTCCACCTCCCTTCTCAGAGCACGGTATTGATCACAAAACTCATCGGTGACCCGTAGTGCTTCCTCCACAGCAGGGAAAAACTTGAGGCTAAGAGCAGGCGGTAGAGGTCCCTGCAAGTTATGAGAAAAAGAAGGTCCAGTGTTAACCGATCCCACCAAGATTGGCTTACTCCCCGCAGTTTGCCGCTTTCTTTTTGTTGATGACATCCCCTTCACTTCTTCCAAAGGCTCCTTGTCCTTGTTGTTGGAGGTCATGGTGCTTCTAGATCAAAAACAGATCCTGGCAGAAACAGCTCGAAACAAAACACGTCGAGAAAACGATATACGGACCTCCAGGGGTCCGGGGGATTATATAGCAGATATTTTTATGACGAAAGGAAAGTACCAGGTCGAACCAGAGTCGGAGAGGGGCAACGAGGTGGCCTCCTCATAGGGCGGCGCGGCCAGGCTGGGGCCCGCGCCGGCCTATGGGGGCACGCCCTCGTGCGTCTCCTCCACTCCGTTTCGATCTCGTAATTTTTCATATTTTCCAAAAGTTGCAAAAACATTGTTCGGAGAGTTAAACGCGGACTTTTTCTTACCAGAACTATTACCTATTCAAAGTCAAACTCTGCAGGACTGTCAACTTGGCCTTTGATGAAGGCTTCCGGAGTTACCACTTGAATAACATCAACATCTTCATTATAAGAATCACCAGAGATATAATGCTTGAGTCTTTGTCCATTCACCACTTGTGTGGCATTGCCTTGCAGAGAGCTAATTTTAATTGCCCCTGATCGATACACCTCATCAATGACATATGGTCCTTCCCATTTTGAGAGTAATTTCCCTGCAAAAAATCTAAGACGAGACCGATACAATAGGACTTTATCTCCAACATTAAATTCTCTTTTGATAATTCTTCTATCATGTCATTTCTTAACTTTCTCTTTAAAGAGCTTAGCATTTTCATAAGCTTCACTTCTCCATTCATCTAGAGAACTCAATTGTAGCAATCTTTTCTTACCGGCAAGTTTAGGATCTTTATTTAGTTCTCTCACAGCCCAATAAGCTTTGTGCTCTAGTTCTAAAGGTAAAAGACAAGCTTTCCCATAAACCATTTTATACGGTGACATACCCATGGGATTTTTATAAGCAGTTCTATAAGCCCATAGTGCTTCCTTCAATTTAATAGCCCAGTTCTTTCTAGATTTATTAACAGTCTTTTGCAAGATAGATTTAATTTCTCTATTTGATAATTCTACTTGCCCACTCGTTTGAGGATGATAAGCGGAAGCAATTCTATGATTAATACCATATTTAGCAAGAGTTGTCCTAAAACCACCATGAATAAAATGAGAACCTCCATCAGTCATAATATATCTAGGAACTCCAAATCTAGGAAAAATAATATCTAAAAGCATTCTTAAAGAGGTCTCACCATCAGCACTTTTTGTAGGTATGGCTTCCACCCATTTAGTAACATAATAAACAGCAACAAGTATATGAGTGTTACCTTCTGAAGAAGGGAAAGGACCCATGAAATCAAATACCCAACAATCGAATGGTTCAATAACAAGAGTATAATTCATAGGCATTTCATTGCGTCGGGAGATATTACCAACCCTTTGACATTCATCACAGGATAGAATAAACTTCCTTGCATCTTTGAAGAGAGTTGGCCAATAAAAACCTGATTGTAGAACCTTTTGCGCGGTTCTATCTCCGGCGTGATGTCCTTCATAAACACTACCATGACATTTACTCAATATCTCCTGTTCATATTCAGGAACACATCTTCGCAGAATACCATCCACTCCTTCTTTATATAAGTGTGGGTCATCCCAGAAATAATGCCTCAAGTCATAAAAGAATTTCCTCCTTTGCTGAGCTGAAAAGGTTGGAGGCAAGTACTTGGATACAATAAAGTTAGCATAATCAGCGTACCAAGGACTATCTCGCGAGCTCACCTTTATTACAGCCAATTGTTCATTTGGAAAACTATCATTAACAGGGACAGGATCATAAGTAATATTTTCCAATCTAGACAAATTATCAACAACAGGATTATCAGCACCTTTCCTATCTATAATATGTAAATCAAATTCTTGCAAAAGAAGTACCCATCTAATAAGCCTTGGCTTAGCATCTTTCTTTGTCATAAGGTATCTAATTGCAGCATGATCAGTATGAATTGTAACCTTTGAATCAACAATATAAGATCTAAACTTGTCACAAGCAAAAACTACAACTAATAATTCTTTTTCAGTTGTAGCATAATTTCTTTGAGCAGCATCAAGAGTTTTGCTAGCATAATGAATAACATTCAGTTTCTTATCTACTCGCTGTCCAAGAACAGCGCCTACAGCAAAATCACTAGCATCACACATAATCTCAAAAGGTAAATTCCAATCAGGAGGTTCAACTACAGGAGCAGTTGTTAAGGCTTTCTTTAGAGTTTCAAAAGCTTCCTTACAAATCATCATCAAAAACAAAAGGTACATCTTTTTGAAGAAGATTAGTAAGAGGCTTTGAAATCTTGGAGAAATCTTTAATAAATCTCCTATAAAACCCAGCATGACCAAGAACACTACGAATACCTTTAACATCCCTAGGATAGGGCATCTTCTCAATTGCTTCAACTTTAGCTCTATCAACTTCAATACCTCTCTCAGAAATTTTATGTCCCAATACAATTCCTTCATTAACCATAAAGTGGCACTTCTCCCAATTAAGAACAAGGTTAGTTTCTTCACATCTCCGCAATACTTTATCAAGGTTTCGCAAGCAATTATCAAAAGAATTCCCATAGACAGAAAAATCATCCATGAATACCTCTACAATATTCTCACAAAAGCCATGAAAAATAGCAGACATGCATCTTTGAAAAGTAGCAGGAGCATTACATAAACTAAAAGGCATACGCCTATAAGCATAAGTTCCATAGGGACAAGTGAAAGTGGTTTTCTCTTGATCTTTAGTTTTAACAGCAATTTGTGAAAACCCAGAATAACCATCAAGAAAGCAAAAATGAGTATTTTTAGACAACCTTTCTAACATTTGATCAATAAAGGGTAAAGGGTAATGATCTTTCTTAGTAACCTTATTAACTTTTCGATAATCAATGCACATCCTATACCCTACAACTACTCTTTGAGGAATGAGCTCATCATTATCATTACGCACAACAGTCATTCCTCCTTTCTTAGGAACACAATGCACAGGACTAACCCATCTACTATCAGCAATAGGATATATAATACCAGCTTCAAGAAGTTTTAATACGTCATTCCTTACCACATCCTTCATCTTCGGAATTAGACGATGTTGATGTTCAACAACAGGCTTTGCATCATCTTCCATATTGATAGCATGTTGGCAAATAGAGGGAGAAATCCCCTTCAAGTCATCAAGAGTATAGCCAATAGCTCCTCGGTGTTTCTTCAATATTTCCAATAACCTTTTGATGACGCGTAAAGCACACGCCCGTTGGGAACCCCAAGTGGAAGGTGCGATGCGTACAGCAGCAAGTTTCCCTCAGTAAGAAACCAAGGTTTATTGAACCAGTAGGAGTCAAGAAGCACGTTGAAGGTTGATGGCAGCGAGATGTAGTGCGGCGCAACACCAGGGATTCCGGTGCCAACGTGGAACCTGCACAACACAACCAAAGTACTTTGCCCCAACGAAACAGCGAGGTTGTCAATCTCACCGGCTTTCTGTAACAAAGGATTAGATGTATAGTGTGGATGATGATTGTTTGCAAAGAATAGTAAAACAATAGCAGCAGATTGTATTTCAGTATAAAAGAATGGACCGGGGTCCACAGTTCACTAGAGGTGTCTCTCCCATAAGATAGCATGTTGGGTGAACAAATTACGATCGGGCAATTGACAAATAGAGAGGGCATAACAATGCACATACATGATATGATGAATATTGTGAGATTTAATTGGGCATTACGACAAAGTACATAGACCGCTATCCAGCATGCATCTATGCCTAAAAAGTCCACCTTCGAGGTTATCATCCGAACCCCTTCCAGTATTAAGTTGCAAAGCAACGGACAATTGCATTAAGTATGGTGCGTAATGTAATCAATAACTACATCCTCGGACATAGCATCAATGTTTTATCCCTAGTGGCAACAACGACATCCACAACCTTAGAACTTTCCGTCACTCGTCCCGCATTTAATGGAGGCATGAACCCACTATCGAGCATAAATACTCCCTCTTGGAGTTAAGAGCAAAAACTTGGCCGAGCCTCTACTAATAACGGAGAGCATGCAAGATCATAAACAACACATAGGTAATAGATTGATAATCAACATAACATAGTATTCTCTATCCATCGGATCCCAACAAACACAACATATAGAATTACGGATAGATGATCTTGATCATGTTAGGCAGCTCACAAGATCCGACAATGAAGCACATGAGGAGAAGACAACCATCTAGCTACTGCTATGGACCCATAGTCCAGGGGTGAACTACTCACTCATCACTCCGGAGGCGACCATGGCGGTGAAGAGTCCTCCAGGAGATGAATCCCCTCTCCGGTAGGGTGCCGTAGGTGATCTCCAGAATCCCCCGAGATGGGATTGGCGGCGGCGGCGTCTCAGTAAGGTTTTCCGTATCGTGGCTCTCGGTACTGGGGGTTTCGCGACGAAGGCGTTAAGTAGGCGGAAGGGCAACGCGGGGGGACACACGAGGGCCCCACACGCCAGGGCCGCGCGGCCTAGACCTGGGCCGCGCCGCCCTGCTGTGGCGGCGCCTCGTGTCCCCACTTCCTTTCCCCCTCGGTCTTCTGGAAGCTTCGTGCAAAAATAGGACCCTGGGCGTTGATTTCGTCCAATTCCGAGAATATTTCTTTACTAGGATTTCTGAAACCAAAAACAGCGAGAAAACAGACAAGCGGCTCTTCGGCATCTCGTTAATAGGTTAGTGCCGAAAAATGCATAAATACGACATATAATGTGTATAAAACATGTAGATATCATCAATAATGTGGCATGGAACATAAGAAATTATCGATACGTCGGAGACGTATCACCTTTCTTCCTCAATATCTGAAAGCTTAGAACTAATAATAACAGGATATATTTTCTTATCATCAATATGAGCATACTTAAGATTATCAGGCAACGGTTTTAAATCAAAAACAGGATCTTCCTTTGGTGGTGGTGTTGTAGCTAAATCTTCAACCGGCAAGTCATGTTTAAGAATATGTTGACGAAGGAAAATTTCATCAAGCTCATTTCTTTCTTCCCTAAAGACTTCACTCTCACTATCCTCCAAATGTTGCTGCAAAGGATTATTAGGAGCAAGAGCAATAGACGCACACTGTTCAACTCTAAAATCATTATTAGGCAAATCAGCTTTATAAGGAGTTTTGGCAAATTTAGAGAAATTAAACTCATAAGATTCACCAACAAATTTAGTCATAATTTTTTCCTTCTTGCAATCTATAACAGCTCCACAAGTACTTAGGAAAGGTCTACCAAAAATAATAGGACAATACTTACTAGCAGCAGAACCAAGTACCAAAAAGTCAGCAGGATATTTAATCTTACCACATAGAACTTCCACATCTCGAACAATTCCAATAGGAGAGATAGTTTCTCTATTAGCTAGCCGAATAACCACATCAATATCTTCAAGTTCACAAGAACCAATTTCATGCATGATCTCCGTATAAAGCTCATAAGGAATGGCGCTAATACTTGCACCAATGTCGCATAAACCATAATAACAATGATCACCAATTCTAACAGAGAGCATAGGAACACTAGCTTTCCTAGACTTATTAGGATGCGAAACAATATTAGAAGCATCTTCACGAGAAAATAATATGACCATCTTCTACATTTTCGAGTCACAAGATCCTTAACTATTGCAACAGCGAGGTTCAACTTTTATTTGTTCTTCGGGTTCTATAGGTTTCTTTGCACTTTTATTAACCGCACTAGATATAACAGAGTACTCCTTCATTTTAGCAGGGAAAGGAGTTTTTTCAATATAAGCTTCAGGAAGAATATGATCAACAGTTTCAATTATAGCACATTTATTTGTAGATGAATCAGTTTTATCTTTATAAGGTTCATGATACTTATCAAAATTCTTCCTAGGTAATTCAAAGTGAGAGGCAAAAGCTTTATAAAAATTGGCAACAACTTGAGAATCAAGACCATAAGTAGCACTCATATTACGAAATTTATCAGTATCCATAAAAATTTCAATGCATTTATAATCATAGTTTATACCTGACTCTCTGTCTTTGTCGTTCTCCCATCCTTCAGTATTCTCCTGGATCCGATCAAGAAGGTCCCTTTTAAACTCTTCTTTGTTGCGTGTAAATGATCCAGAACAAGAAGTATCCAGCAAAGTCTTATCTTGAAAAGACAATCTTGCATAGAAATTATCAATAATAATATTACCAGGAAGCTCATGAATGGGGCATTTGAGCATTAAAGACTTCAATCTCCCCCAAGCTTGGGCAATACTCTCTCCATCATGAGGCCAGAAATTATATATGTGGTTCCGATATTTGTGAATTTCACTTGGAGGATAGAATTTGGAATAAAATAAAGGCACAATATCCTCCCAATTAAGAGAATCCCTATTCTTCAGCAATTTATACCAGTGCGCTGCTTTACCAGACAGCGATATAGAGAATAGTTTCTTCCTAACTTCATCCATAGCAATACCTGCACATTTGAATAACCCGCATAATTCATGTAAAAACGAGTAAATGATCACCGGGATGGACAGTTCCATCCCCTTCATAGCGGTTATCCACAACACGTTCAATAATTTTCATAGGTATTTTGTATGGAACCTCTTTCTCACCTGGCGCCTCATCCACTACCTTTGCAGTAGTAGTAGATTTTCCAAAGAGGAATTCAAGAGAAGACTCCTCCATAATGAATTATAGCAGCAGGCAGAAATAAAAACAGCACGTACAGTAAAAAGTTTCCCTTACCAATTCCACTTACCAATAGCGCTTCACTCCCCGGCAACGGCGCCAGAAAATAGTCTTGATGACCCACAAGTATAGAGGGTATATCGTAGTACTTTCGATAAATAAGAGTGTCAAACCCAACGAGGAGCAGAAGGTGTTGACAAGCAGTTTCGATGAAGGATTCACTGTAAATGCTCACAGACAAGTATTCGGGGGTTTTGATATAGCGAGATGAATAAAGTACGAGTAAGTAAAATGCGAGAAAAATAATTGCAGCGAGTGGCCCAATCCTTTTTAGCACAAAGGACAAGCCGGTTTGTTTACTTATAATGACCAAACGTTCTTGAGGACACACGGGAATTTAGTCTAGTGCTTTCGCTTCATATAGCTGATTAATATTCATTGTTTTGATAAGTGTTGTGTGGGTGAACATATGCTAATGCACCGCCCTTCCTAGGACTAATACATACTTGTGATTATACCCCTTGCAAGCATTCGCAACTACAAGAAAGTAATTAAGATAAATCTAACCACATCCTTAAACTCTGAGATCCTGCTATCCCTCCTGCATTGATATACTAACGGGGGTTTAGGTTTCTGTCACTCCGGCAACCCCGCAATTAGCAAACGAATACAAGATGCATTCCCCTAGGCCCATAAATGGTGAAGTATCATGTAGTCGACGCTCACATGACACCACTAGAAGAATAACACCACAACTTAAATATCATAACATTGAATACTAACCAACATAATTCACTACTAACATTTAGACTTCACCCATGTCCTCAAGAACTAAACGAACTACTCACGAGACATCATATGGAACATGATCAGAGGTGATATGCTGATGAATAACAATCTGAACATAAACCTTGGTTCAATAGTTTCACTCAATAGCATCAATAACAAGTAGAAATCAACACCGGGAGAGTTTCCCCTATCAAACAATTAAGATCAAGCCCTAATTGTTACAGCGGTGACGAGGTGCAGTGGTGGAGATGGCGGTGATGATGATGGAGACGATGGTGATGATGATGGAGATGATGTCCAGCTCGATGACGATGACGATGGTGTCGATTTCCCCCTCCGGGAGGGAATTTCCCCGGCGGATTTCAGCCTGCCGGAGAGCTCTTTTCTCTCTGGTATTCTCCGCCCCGCAGAGGCGGCTGTGACTCTTCGCGACTATCCTCTGGAGCTTAGGTTTTCGGGGCGAAGATGTACGCGAAGGAGAGGAGGCTAGAGGGGGCTGTGGGCCCCCTCCTCACAAGGCGACGCGGCCAGGCCTTGGCCCGCGCCGGCCTATGAGGTGGGCCCATGGCGGCCCTCCTCGGCTCCCCCTTCTGGATCCCTTCGTCATCTGGAAAAATAGGATTTTTCATATAATTTCCGTCAAGTGTTGATCTTCCGAAATATTGCATTCTGACGGCGCTTTTTCCAGCAGAATCCCGACTCCGGTGCGCGATCCTCCAATAATCATGAAACATGCAAAATAGATGAAATAACATAAGTATCATCTCCAAATATGAAATATATCAATGAATAACAGCAAATTATGATATAAAATAGTGATGCAAAATGGACGTATCAACGGGCGGCGAGGCGGGTGATGGGGCGGCTGATGAAGAGGCGGCCGAAGGAGACGCCGCGGGCGACGGGGGCGCCGAGGGCGCCGGGGGCGCCGCGGGCGACGGAGACGCCGAGGGACCAGGCGGGGCCGGTGCTGAGGGCGCCGCCGCGGTCAGTCGTCGGCACGCGGCCGCAGGAGGGCCAGCGGGCGCCGGGGGCGTTGTCGGAGGTGTCGCGAAAAGTCCCTGCTGAAACGGAAAAACCACCTCGTCAAAGTACACGTGACGGGAGGTGAGGACACGGTGGGAGACTGGGTCGTAACAGCGGTAGCCCTTGGTGTTGGCGGGGTAACCGAGAAACATACAAGGGAGAGAGCGCGGCGCAAGCTTATGCGCGGCGGTGGCTGCAGTGTTAGGATAACACCGGCAGCCGAAGATGCGAAGGTCATCATAGGCGGGCGGCGCACCATAGAGGAGGTGATGCAGCGTGTAGGACCAACGCACACGACACGTGCGGATGTTGACGAGGAGAGTCACCGTGGCAAGGGCATCCGGCCAGAATCGTGGGGGCATGGATGCGTGGAACAGAAGGGTGCGGACGCAGTCGTTGAGGGTACGAAGCATCCGTTCGGCACGGCCGTTCTGTGAAGAGGTGTATGGACACGTGAGGCGAAGACGGCTCCGTGGGCGGCGAGAAGTGAGCGAATGGTGATGTTGTCGAACTCTTTGCCGTTGTCGGTTTGTAAGGCGTGGATGGAGCGACCGAACTGGGTGGAGACGAAGGCGAAGAAGGCGGTGAGGGTGGCGGCAACATCTAATTTTCGGCGAAGAGGAAAAGTCCATACAAAGTGCGACTAATCATCAAGAATCACAAGATAATAATTATAACCAGAATTACTCGGAACCGGCGAGGTCCAAACATCACTACCAATAAGTTGAAACGGAAAAGACGCGACTGTGGAGGAGGAACTAAACGGAAGGCGAACATGTTTGCCTAGACGATATGCTTCACAAGAGTGGGCATCCGTTTTATTACAAGTAAAGGAGAAGCCTTGCATTATGTGACGCAGAGCGGCGGAGCTAGGATGGCCAAGACGGGCGTGCCAAAGGTCGACACCGGCGGAGAAGGCGAGTGGGCGGCCGGTGGTGGTGGAGGCCGCGCCAACAGGGTAGAGATCGCCGGGGCTGTCACATCGGTGGAGGAGCATCCGGGTACGACCATCCTTGGCAGAAAAACCAAAAGCGTCAAATTCCACAGTCACAGGGTTATCACGACAGAAGGACTTAACGGAAACAAGATTTTTAATCAAGTCAGGAGAAACAAGAACGTTATGTAGAAAGAGAGGCGTGGAAGTGGAAGGAAAAGAGACGGAGCCAGTGTGAGTAATGGGAAGAGCATGACCGTTGCCAACGATGATGCGAGAGGAAGTGGAAGCGGGTGTAGAAAATGAGAGGTTACCGGGGTGCGCGGCCATATGCGCGGAGGCGCCGGTGTCCATGAACCAGTCTCCACCGCCACCATACGCCCCAGCGGAGGGGGCGCTCTGGAGGGCGGTCAGGAGCGCGAGATCCCACGGGGCCGAGCCCGGGGGGCGGCGTAGGCTGGGGCGGGCTGGGGCGCCGCGTAGAACGCCTGGTGGGTGGCCGGACGCGGCCCCATGATGCCCGGGTAGGGGGCGCACGGCACGGGCATGGAGTAGGCGTGAACGACCCCGGTCCACGGGTTGTGACCGGCGGTCCATGGCGGAGGGGCGGTGTACTGCGGGGGACGAGGCGCAGGGGCGGTGGCGTTGGCGCCACCATTGCCACCGCCATTGCCACCACCGCCACGGCGACGACGGCCGCGACGACTACCGCCAGAAGGAGCCGTCTGCCCGGTCCAGGGGCCGGTCTGGCTGGCCTAGGCGCCGGCGTAGCCGGTCCACGGTCCGGTCGGGCCGGCCTGGTGACCGGACTGGCCGGTCCACGGCCCGGTCTGACCGGGCGGCTGGCCGGCGGCGGGGAAACCCGGCGGCGGACCCGTGGGACGAGGCGCAGGGGCGCGGGGCGCGGGAGTCTGGGCACCGCGGGAAAAGCCGAGCCCGGAGATGCTTGAGGCGGCGCTCCTCGAGGCGCAGGTAGGCCACGGCCTGCTCGAAAGTGGGCGTGGTGAGGAGCGTGAGGTTGGAGGCGGCGTTGCTGAGATCCTCGCCGAGACCTGCCGACAGGGTGGAGAGCATGATCTTGTCATCGATCGGGAACTCCAAGTCACGGAGCTCATCGGAGAGGCTCTTCAGCTTGAGGGCGTACTCGTCGAGAGATAGGTCGTTCTGGTGGGTGCCGAAGAACTCCTGCTGGAGGAAGGTGACCCGCTGGATTTTGTTGTCGGTGAAGAGACCGGTGATCTTGGCCCAGACCGTGTGGGCGGAGTCGTCGTCGCGGACGACGGTGCGGAAGATGTCGTTGAAGACGGTCTGGTAGAACCAGCGGATGATGGTGGCGTCGATCGCGAGCCACTCGGGGTCGTGCGGCATGGCAAGGAGGTCGATGGTGCCGTCGACGTGATCGAGGAGATCATACTCGCGGAAGAGCGGCCCGAAGTACGTCTTCCACAGGAAGAAGTTGGCAGCGGTGGTGGAGAGCTTCACCGGCACGCGCTCGGCGATGGGGATGTCGCGGATGACGGCGACGGAGGGGCCGGCGAAAGGGTTGCTGCTACCGGAGCGGGAGGAGTTGAAGGGGTCGGAGCCGGAGGAGGAGAAACCGGCCATGGCGGAAGCGGTGGTGGTGGAGGGAGGCGGAAGCGGCTAGGGCTAGGGTTGGAGTGGAGGCCGGCGGCGCCCGGGGTGGGGAGGGGCGGCGGCTAGGGTTGGGAGGAGGATGGCCGGCGGCGCCCAGGGGGAGAGGGGCGGCGGGGCTAGAGAGGGGAGGGGGCCGGCGGCGCCCAAGGGTGGGGGGAGGGGGGGCGGCTAGGTCAGGACCCGAAGGGTCTCTGATACCATGTAGAAGAGATATTGGAGATTGCACAGCACCAATAGAGCCGGCTGCTCATATATATATAGGCGGACACATGTACAATTACAGGTATACAATATGTTACTCAACAGTTCAAAATAAAATAAAAACTGTCTATGTGATGTCGTTTTGAAAATTACAACAAACATTTTTTCTACAAATAAGGAGAGGCCTGAGTATGTATGGACCGGCCCTGATGGGCGATCACGGCTGTTCATGGTTTGTGCCTTCTTTGCACGCACCCCAAATCGATGATGCGCCATTTGCACTGTTCTGGGCGAATTCAGATAGTAGCTTTATTGATCGCAAGCTACACCAGCTTCATCAGCCTGAAGATTGGTACTAAGATAGTCTGGTACACCTGTTAAGCCAACTAGTCCTCAGCATCAAAGTTCAAGCATAATAAAGAGATGGATTTGTCAACCTTAACAAAAGAACTAAAACTATCTCTCCAACTTTTTGAAGGCGTCACAGCTGAACGGAAAGATATTTCGTTTTCCATTGGCCCATCTAGGGATATCAAATCGTTAAATCCATTGATATCAATACCGATTTGCTATCGGCCCATCGGTCTCCAGCGTGGGTTTACTTCCCCCGGCCACCTGGGCCTAGAACCTCTCCCAGTTTTCCCTGCCTATGTAGGGATGTAAATGGTACGGATAATTTCCGCTCCGAATCCGCATTCGTATCCGTTTTTGAGGATATGGTATGCATTTTTAGAAATCCGTCGGATATGGATACGGATGTGGATAGTGATCAAGCGGATATCCGACGAATACGGTAGAGGATATGGTATTGATACTATCCGACGGATACGGATTATCCGCCATTTTTTGCGGATTATCCGAGGTCCACAAAGAGGATAATCCGAAAAAACTTGCCCAACCCTAAATATTTAGATAATATATTTAATTCATCGGCCAAACTATGTATTCTATTAACACAATTTGCTTTGTTGTACGAACAAGTGTGTACATTTAGCTATAGTCTATAATTACAAACACTAGTTGAATGCCCGTGCGTTGCCACGGACTGATATTACTTTCTACATCTTGAATGCAAACTAATAATAACATTTTAATATTTCAACACCAATATTATCACTCGAGAGAAAGTGCATTGTTTGGGTTTACTTATCTCTCTCTATATAGCTCCTCCCTCTCATTGATATACACAGGCACACACAAAAAAACAGATTACCACATATACACACATGCACAAAAAACAGATTACTGCAAATGCATGACAATGATGCATTTTCCAACCCTTCTTCCTTACCATCATATCGGTATCACCTCTTGCACCATTGTGCTCTGTGATCATTGTATTGTGCTTTGTAGTCCCCCACTCTAATAATGCCACTCCAGCAATGCCACAAGTCTTGTTTTCAATCGTAAGCACACTATATATAGAACAAATCTTATAAAAAAATTATTCCAAAGATTTTTTTTTGTACCAATACATAAATAAAAACAATTTCCAAGAAAAGGCCAGTCTTTGAATAACAAAATAGTTTGCAACCTAGAAGCTTATAGAGATTGACTATTTGTGGTAGAGGAATTTGGAGTTAAGTAAACCATCTCCGATATCTAAACGTTTACTATTCTTTGAAGAAGTGCGGTCCAGGCACCGGCTAGAGCATCAATAGTCCAACGTATTGCAAGTATGTCTTCCTGATAAGCCGCGCTGGGTTAGCGAACCGGATGCTTGATATCACTTCATCTTTCTTTTTCTTTTACGCGCTTCTTACATACTGGGTTTCGCTCGATATGCCAAGTCTAGGAAAGCAAGAGAGTAGTATATCCAAGATGCGGCATCTAACAATAAGTAGAAAACCACAAAATCATACATGAAGTGAAACTGAAACTGGAGAGTAGAAAAAACCTAACCCTGACATAAAATTTATAATGTCCATCAGAACAATTTTTGTGGAGAGGCACATGCAGGAAGTGGTACTCATCTTATGAAATACTGAGTTGTCCAGATCAAGTCATGTGTATCTCCGTAAAGAGCAATACAGACAGAAGTGGATCTGAAGTCCCGAGACCCCTCACAAACCAGATCACCTTATTTTGCATAAATGAGAAATTTCCATGCTTTCGAATTATCCTATACTTACCTGATTATTTTAAGGGATTGAACACCATTAAAAATTATTTTTGTATCAATTTTGATGCTCAGTTCACTTTTATACAGCTACCGTTTTCAAGATCTTAAAGTGCAACTTTTTGAAGGTCTAGCATGGAAAATACAATCATTATTCTAGACATATATGATATAATTCTATAAGCATCGAACTTCTATCCTAGCAAGACCATTTTCAAACAAAGTGGGTATTAAAGTCCCAAGAAATGCTATAGAATGTAAAAAACTTTCCAATATATATTCATGAATTAAACAGACACACGAGAGAAAGAAGAGCCAAATGCGAGTGGAGGACATTGCGTGCCAACCTAGCGAGTGATGTTGCCGATGCAGCCTCCGCCCTGTATCTCGATGAGCTCTTCAGCCGATCCCGCAATCAAATCACAATGATCACTCTGAAGCAATTGAATGCAGACTGAGAGGTTGTGAAGAAAAATGAAGGTAGCAAGGTGTAGTGCATGAACAAATGGAGAGAAAACGTGCCATCTCACAGAAGATGGAGTAATATGTCAGCAAGCAGAACCATGGTGGCGGCGACGGCTGCTGCTGCTTCTCTATTGCTCCACAGTACATGGTACAACTCCATGATCACAAGTCTCACCCACCAAGCTGCAAGATCAAGTCATCATCGATATCATTTTTACATGCTACAAATTACAAACAACATTGTCACAAAATGATAACAATGTACAAACTTTATACGTTCAATTAGAGATATTACTGGCTGACGGAACTTCTGAGATAGAGGGTCCATGGAGAACAAAGAGATCGGTGACAAGGACAAACCTATCCCTCTTCTCCATGCAGTATGTCAGCATCAGGCCTTAGATCCTTGACGCAAGAACCCCCGCAATATTAAAGCAAACAAATCCACCGAATCTTGCATCCCGATACTCAAGAGGAATCAAATGAAATACCCTCCCCCAATCCCATCCGTTTGATCGACGGGTCGTGGATCTCACATACGTAATAGAAGATGCTGATCACAATCTCCATGGTACTCCCGAGCGGCCACATCCCGAAGCCGATCGGCTATATCGATGGCACCAACGCTGCCCATCGCACCGAAGTTGAGCATCAACATGAGGGTTGTTGCCAAGTATACCCAGGGCCGGTCTTGGGAGTTCGGTAGCTCGGGCGAAACTAAAATATGAGGCCCCATGATACAAATATTACAATACTTATCAATGTAGGCATGTATTACATTTTATGGGTAAACCCTGCATGCAGAATCAATATTCATATCAACAAATTTACATACCCGTTCTATCCTTGTAACCACACCAGATAAATATACAGGGAACAATTTGCTCTGGAAAGACAAGCGCAAATGCCGTTGAATCGTGAGAGGCAAAATAAAATTACCTTTGCCTAGGTTGAATCATCGTGTATCATTGGATGTAGCACAAACGCAACATTAGTCACAAAAACAGTAATCACACACACGCACTCGACAACCGAAAACACGAGAAACTCAAAGCGGATAGGGGGCCTGTTTTTTGCCGGTTGCCTCGCATCATATCGAGCTTGGCGATCAGCCTAGATGGTTCTGCTAGCTATCATCCTCATCCAACGAATAGCATCTCCACGAAACAACTTTCGTTCCGTACAGCCAAGTACAAGCGCATGAGATAAATATTGGAAGAGTAATACCTTTATCTTCTACGGTTTTAGCCGGCGGAGGATCTAGAGAAAATAGAGTCCCGATGGGAGAAACTTCTCAGATGTGCATGATGGTCATCTCCGCATACGAGATAGTCACAGCCGAGACCACCCATCTCGGGGTCCTATTTCCAGTTGACCCCGGCCGACTTGGCTACGTGCGTGTGCGTTGCGCGATCCCTGCAGGAGCAGCCATGCCATGAGCTCGAGGACGTTGGCCAGCACTGACATCCAACCCAGCACCCATCGCACCATGCTGGCGTGCCCATGGTCGTCGCTGCCGCCGCGCCGGACATGGCTGTAGGGATGCCGGGTGGTGAGGATGGCGGGTGGTTCTGGTAGGTGAGGGATGTGCCCTTGTAGCTGAGGAGAGGCGATAGGAAAGGGAAGAGGGCGGGGTAGAGCAGCGGAGACGCACACGATCCGAAGCCAGGTCGTGTGAGAGACAATGGAGGACAGAGCGTGGGAGGGTTCATGGGCGAGGGAGCTAAATTAGCGCGGCCGCCCGTAATTGCTGGAGACGCACACGATCGGATGGTGTTGATTGTTCAGCGATATTTTTGGGACGATTTGATTATCTGGATTTCTCTGATGTTTGATTTGCCTGAGATAGGATCGCTAAGCAGGTTGGGAATATGACATATCTCTGAGAGTATCTTGCTAATTATTGTGATTGCCTGAGATAGGATTGATTGACGATATACCATAATTAAGTTCACCGTGCAAGATATTTTGCTCTGACTTGATCGGACGAAGCGGAGATAGTAAGATTAGATTAAACGGTCAGGATGGTTTGAATGACGACCATCAAACGCGTTGAGCGTCAAACGACCGACTCCCATTTAATAGTAAAGACTAGTTGAATGCCCGTGCGTTGCCACGGACTGATATTACTTTCTACATCTTGAATGCAAACTAATAATAACATTTTAATATTTCAACACCAATATTATCACTCGAGAGAAAGTGCATTGTTTGGGTTTACTTATCTCTCTCTATATAGCTCCTCCCTCTCATTGATATACACGAGGCACACACAAAAAAACAGATTACCACATATACACACATGCACAAAAAACAGATTATCGCAAATGCATGACAATGATGCATTTTCCAACCCTTCTTCCTTACCATCATATCGGTATCACCTCTTGCACCATTGTGCTCTGTGATCATTGTATTGTGCTTTGTAGTCCCCCACTCTAATAATGCCACTCCAGCAATGCCACAAGTCTTGTTTTCAATCGTAAGCACACTATATATAGAACAAATCTTATAAAAAAATTATTCCAAAGATTTTTTTTTGTACCAATACATAAATAAAAACAATTTCCAAGAAAAGGCCAGTCTTTGAATAACAAAATAGTTTGCAACCTAGAAGCTTATAGAGATTGACTATTTGTGGTAGAGGAATTTGGAGTTAAGTAAACCATCTCCGATATCTAAACGTTTACTATTCTTTGAAGAAGTGCGGTCCAGGCACCGGCTAGAGCATCAATAGTCCAACGTATTGCAAGTATGTCTTCCTGATAAGCCGCGCTGGGTTAGCGAACCGGATGCTTGATATCACTTCATCTTTCTTTTTCTTTTACGCGCTTCTTACATACTGGGTTTCGCTCGATATGCCAAGTCTAGGAAAGCAAGAGAGTAGTATATCCAAGATGCGGCATCTAACAATAAGTAGAAAACCACAAAATCATACATGAAGTGAAACTGAAACTGGAGAGTAGAAAAAACCCAACCCTGACATAAAATTTATAATGTCCATCAGAACAATTTTTGTGGAGAGGCACATGCAGGAAGTGGTACTCATCTTATGAAATACTGAGTTGTCCAGATCAAGTCATGTGTATCTCCGTAAAGAGCAATACAGACAGAAGTGGATCTGAAGTCCCGAGACCCCTCACAAACCAGATCACCTTATTTTGCATAAATGAGAAATTTCCATGCTTTCGAATTATCCTATACTTACCTGATTATTTTAAGGGATTGAACACCATTAAAAATTATTTTTGTATCAATTTTGATGCTCGAGTTCACTTTTATACAGCTACCGTTTTCAAGATCTTAAAGTGCAACTTTTTGAAGGTCTAGCATGGAAAATACAATCATTATTCTAGACATATATGATATAATTCTATAAGCATCGAACTTCTATCCTAGCAAGACCATTTTCAAACAAAGTGGGTATTAAAGTCCCAAGAAATGCTATAGAATGTAAAAAACTTTCCAATATATATTCATGAATTAAACAGACACACAGAGAAAGAAGAGCCAAATGCAGTGGAGGACATTGCGTGCCAACCTAGCGAGTGATGTTGCCGATGCAGCCTCCGCCCTGTATCTCGATGAGCTCTTCAGCCGTCCTGCAATCAAATCACAATGATCACTCTGAAGCAATTGAATGCAGACTGAGAGGTTGTGAAGAAAAATGAAGGTAGCAAGGTGTAGTGCATGAACAAATGGAGAGAAAACGTGCCATCTCACAGAAGATGGAGTAATATGTCAGCAAGCAGAACCATGGTGGCGGCGACGGCTGCTGCTGCTTCTCTATTGCTCCACAGTACATGGTACAACTCCATGATCACAAGTCTCACCCACCAAGCTGCAAGATCAAGTCATCATCGATATCATTTTTACATGCTACAAATTACAAACAACATTGTCACAAAATGATAACAATGTACAGACTTTATACGTTCAATTAGAGATATTACTGGCTGACGGAACTTCTGAGATAGAGGGTCCATGGAGAACAAAGAGATCGGTGACAAGGACAAACCTATCCCTCTTCTCCATGCAGTATGTCAGCATCAGGCCTTAGATCCTTGACGCAAGAACCCCCTGCAATATTAAAGCAAACAAATCCACTGAATCTTGCATCCTGATACTCAAGAGGAATCAAATGAAATACCCTCCCCCAATCCCATCCGTTTGACTGACGGGTCGTGGATCTCACATACGTAATAGAAGATGCTGATCACAATCTCCATGGTACTCCTGAGCGGCCACATCCCGAAGCCAGTCGGCTATATCGATGGCACCAACGCTGCCCACTGCACTGAAGTTGAGCATCAACATGAGGGTTGTTGCCAAGTATACCCAGGGCCGGTCTTGGGAGTTCAGTAGCTCGGGGCGAAACTAAAATATGAGGCCCCATGATACAAATATTACAATACTTATCAATGTAGGCATGTATTACATTTTATGGGTAAACCCTGCATGCAGAATCAATATTCATATCAACAAATTTACATACCCGTTCTATCCTTGTAACCACACCAGATAAATATACAGGGAAAAATTTGCTCTGGAAAGACAAGCGCAAATGCCGTTGAATCGTGAGAGGCAAAATAAAATTACCTTTGCCTAGGTTGAATCATCGTGTATCATTGGATGTAGCACAAACGCAACATTAGTCACAAAAACAGTAATCACACACACGCACCTGACAACTGAAAACACGAGAAACTCAAAGCAGATAGGGGGCCTGTTTTTTGCCAGTTGCCTCGCATCATATCGAGCTTGGCGATCAGCCTAGATGGTTCTGCTAGCTATCATCCTCATCCAACGAATAGCATCTCCACGAAACAACTTTCGTTCTGTACAGCCAAGTACAAGCGCATGAGATAAATATTGGAAGAGTAATACCTTTATCTTCTACGGTTTTAGCCGGCGGAGGATCTAGAGAAAATAGAGTCCTGATGGGAGAAACTTCTCAGATGTGCATGATGGTCATCTCCGCATACGAGATAGTCACAGCCGAGACCACCCATCTCGGGGTCCTATTTCCAGTTGACCCCGGCCGACTTGGCTACGTGCGTGTGCGTTGCGCGATCCCTGCAGGAGCAGCCATGCCATGAGCTCGAGGACGTTGGCCAGCACTGACATCCAACCCAGCACCCATCGCACCATGCTGGCGTGCCCATGGTCGTCGCTGCCGCCGCGCCGGACATGGCTGTAGGGATGCCGGGTGGTGAGGATGGCGGGTGGTTCTGGTAGGTGAGGGATGTGCCCTTGTAGCTGAGGAGAGGCGATAGGAAAGGGAAGAGGGCGGGGTAGAGCAGCGGAGACGCACACGATCCGAAGCCAGGTCGTGTGAGAGACAATGGAGGAGAGAGCGTGGGAGGGTTCATGGGCGAGGGAGCTAAATTAGCGCGGCCGCCCGTAATTGCTGGAGACGCACACGATCGGATGGTGTTGATTGTTCAGCGATATTTTTGGGACGATTTGATTATCTGGATTTCTCTGATGTTTGATTTGCCTGAGATAGGATCGCTAAGCAGGTTGGGAATATGACATATCTCTGAGAGTATCTTGCTAATTATTGTGATTGCCTGAGATAGGATTGATTGACGATATACCATAATTAAGTTCACCGTGCAAGATATTTTGCTCTGACTTGATCGGACGAAGCGGAGATAGTAAGATTAGATTAAACGGTCAGGATGGTTTGAATGACGACCATCAAACGCGTTGAGCGTCAAACGACCGACTCCCATTTAATAGTAAAGATATTTTACATAAAAAAACATACTTCTATTTTTTTATATGTATATTTTCTTAATAATCCGCATCCGATCCGAGTTCGGTCCGAATCCGCTCCATATCCGTAATCCGAGTTCGGTTCAAAAAAAGATACAAGAATCAACCAGCGAAAGAAACAAAGTGAAACTGGACTACACATCAACGTAGGTGTCTATTGTACCGCCAGCCAGTCTGGCACAAGACATCATGAGCGATCATTTGGAGCCGTGTGCATCCAGTAGCAATTTTATTGAAATTGAAACATGTATGATATCAAATCGATAATAATATGAAACTACATGTCAAGAAGGATCTAGGAATACAAAATTGATGGTATAAATGTTTGTTTCTCATAAAGCTGGTCAAACTTTACAACATTTGGGGGTGTGGGCCGCCAGAACTCCCCCACCTCTCCTCTCCCCCTCCTACAGTAACTGATCTCCTATCCCTTCTGTCCGGGCCGGACCAAAGCCATTCTCGGCGGCGCTACCGTCGGAGAATGGTGGAGGCGAGGCGCCGGAGTTTCTCCTGTACATAGTAGGGTTAGTTTTCTCTCTGTTTCGTTTCTGGGGCTTCTGCCCGGTAGTAGGAGCGATGCTCCGGATCTTGGCCGCCGGATTCGTGGCCTAGGGTTGCTGTCTTCTCTCCTTGAGCTCCTCTGGTCGGAGCTGAGGGAGCGGAGGAGCAACACAGTCTCCTTCAATAAATCGGTGGTAAAGGATCTGATGTGCCTGCATGGGCGCCACCAGATGCGGGTGTTCCCGTCCAGCCGTGGAGGCATGGGGGATTCTCTCTGCGTGGTGGCGAGGTGCTCGTTGTTTTCTATCACGGCCGGCCTCGGTCGCGAGGGGGATGGAAACTACAGAGCGTCGTCCCTGTCTCAGGTAATCAGATCTTGGTTAGTCGTCTGGCTTCGATCCGAGCTGAGAAGGCCTCCGCTCTGCTTTTCCCTGGCCTGCCGTGGTGGCGAGGAGGGAGTTGCTGGCGGCGCTGCATCTCGCGCAGATCGAAGCCAGTCTTTGCCCAAGAGGTGTTATGGAGCTACTAAGCTCCCTCGAGCGAATCACGTGGCGCCTTCTAGCAGCGTCGCGATCTTTGGCCGGACAAGCGGCCCATCTTCAGCCTCCAAGACGGAGGCTCTTTGCTCGGTTCGCCGAAGCTCGTCGTCTCTCCACCGCCAAGTGGTTCGTCCCCGGAGGAGGAGAAGCGACCGGAGAATCAGCATCGTTGCCGGAAGTATGCTATCGAGCAGCTTGGCAGCGCATCTCGGCGGCAACGTCTCGAGGTCGCCAGCGACTGGTGGTGGAGGAGCCCAGGACCTGATTCCTTTTTTAGTTTTTGTCTCAGGGTGTTTTTTGCAAATTTGGAGGGCCTTTCCTCAAATTCTGGTTTCCCTGTCCAAAAGATGCCAGAGGACCTCCTTGTAAAACTGTACCCGCCACGTGTGACTTAATGCAATAACCAGGGCCTTCCAGGCCCTTCCCTTGTTCAAAAAAAAACTTTACTACATTTAACTTGAGACAAGAGGTTTTCTTTAGCAAAACTTGAGACAAGAGGTCGAAGTACACTCATTGAGAACCGGGGGAGTAAGCGATAAGGCTATATTCGGTATTAAAGTAGATTATATTAATCTAAGTACACTCACTGAGCTAACAATCGTGTTTTCCATTAAAGTTTACCTTTTTTCCTTCTCGTTTCTCTGACAACTTACTTATCTGCTGTCATTAGTACCTTCAACTTCCTTTAAAACAAAACGTTCCCCAAAGGGTGATTGTGCATTACTATTCGGGAGTGCCTGGGTCACAGTCGACTGAGAACAAACCTTTGTCTCAGTCGATCAATCAGCAGACGAGTCAACGAGACGTGTCTTTGTCTCTGTGTGGGCTTTCTGTCCTTTTCACACGTGAGCTGGCCATGTCCTGTCTTTATGTGGGCTGTCACCTGACATTTAATGTGGGCTGTCACTTGATATTAAATGTGGGCTTCTGTCTGGGCTTTCTGTCCGTGGGCTCAGTACCAACTCCAGCAGAAACCCCTCCTGCAAGTAAAGACACGAGAATCTCCTAATCAGTTCTTCCCCATTCATCGTCCTCGCCATCGTAGCCATGGGGGAAAGAGAGTGGAGCAAACCCTAAGAGGAAAACAGCATCTCCCACGAAAAAATTCCCAGAAAAAGATAGAAAGAGGAAGATCTGCTCTGTTCTCCCCCTCCCTCTCCCCCTCCCTCGACAGGAAACTTGCTGAACATGGAGTATGGATCAGGATCTTACCTTGGTATGAAATTTCTGCTCCTCCCAGATCTTCTCTGTGAAATCTCTTTTGAATCAGACAAATCAGTTCTTCCCAGAAATTCAACATCTATTCTTGTCTTACTCTTTCATCCATGACCAGCACTGTCATCCATGACCAGCACTTTAGTTTCAGTTCATGATAGCTGGCCGGAAAAAAAATGAATTAGACAAGAGAATTCTCTTAGAGCAGCAAAAGCATCATTGTAGTAAAAAGAAAAAGATATATCAGCAACAGCATTCTCTGGCTGTGCTTTACCAGCATATACTTTGCATTATATTCAACAGTACCATCATCATCATACAGCACATTCATGCAGAAAAAATAGACTGAAAAACTCATGATTGTATACTCAAAACTGATGAAAAACAGAGCACAAGTACCAGGACGAATTAGAGATAAGGCATATGTGGTAGATCACAGGCTCTGTTTTGACGGGTTACTGTGGTTAGGCACGCACAGTATGATGTTATAATGATAAACTGATAATCACCGATATATGAACAAAAAATAATGGAATAGTGGATGAAAATTTCTGATTTACCTTTCGCATAAGATGGCTAGTTTTTTTTCCTTTTGTCTCCTGCTGAATAACAATGAATATGGATGTCACTGAATTTTTTTAGTACAATAAGTCAGCACATACGGTGATGACATCGGAAAAACACCTGAGCTTATGCCTTCTATGTTGTGCCTTTGCTTGGTGATTCCAGTTCTGCCTTCTGAATTTGGCAACAAATGTTGCATAAGGTTGCGTTCATAAAAGGTCTTGATCGAAAACAAAAACAAAAATCAGGTTTCAAAAAAGAAAAGAAAAAAGGGGAGCTTGTGCTCTACCTAATCTGGTCATTGTATATCCAAGCTTTTGTATCACCATCATACAGTACATGCCTGCATGTTATATATATATAGAGAGATCTTTCCGTTAGTTCACATGGAATTTATAGCAGCTTGTAATGCATTTTGCACTTAGATTAAGATCAAAAAACATTGCATGTAAAAAAGGCAGAGAAATTGACAAAGGACAATCTGCCAAGTCCAGTTGTACTGAAACTATGTTGGATGAGTCACTTTTTCAGTTGAATAAATAAAATGAAATTGACTTTAAATTTACAGGCAAGGACAGATATCAAGAGGAAGCAATAATATATGGATCATATAGTTCGCAATTAAAAGATAGAAGTCAGGTGATATTTCTTAAACTTAATGCTTGTTGGAAATTCAGAAATGGAATAGCATGACCTATATTCAATGATTACTTGTCAAATGCAGGTTCCATATTACATACCTCCGAATGGGCAGCCTCAAGAAAATGATGTTTCAACAAGACATTCAGAGAAAATTGCATTCATCAATCCTATTATGGGCTCTTCATCTAGTTCACAGGTGAGAAAGAAAAGTTAAAAAAAAGCGATGAACATCTCATGCTTGTGATAAAGAAAAAGCTGATGATGTTGGATTTATTACATTCTTACAGATAAAATTGAGATAAAATTCAGAACCTACAGCATATTGTTTATTTTGGATTTCTTTCTTTGCTAGTACTGATGTTGAACATGTTTTCGTAATGCAGTTTGAATTCTTTGAAGGCATGCAGAATATAGAATGTACACAGGTGAGTGTGTAAAAATTGATATACATATACAAAAATTGGTAAAAACCACCTAATATGTATTCTCGTTAAATTATCCATCTAATAGGTTAGGAAAGATGATGCAATATTGTACAGCATGGAAAGCTATGGTGGATCAAGACAACGACAAACAAGTAAGACAAGTATAAAAAATGAGTTTGCTTACCTTGTTGTCTTGTAGTTTCGATGTAATGAGGAAGAATTGATAAAAATTGATATTTATATATGTGCAGGCTCCTCTGCCCTCACACTTAGACCTAGAGCCTGCAAGCATACACATGGATGAATTTGCGGTTAGTTTGGAATTTCCATGCTTTAACAAATGATACGGTACATTTTAAATAATAAAAATATGAACTGATTGAAAAAACTTTTAAAAATGCAGGTTAATTTATCACAAGGCAGTGGCATGTCATATTCTCAAATGATGCAGAGCATGGATGCAATGCAATTTTCACAGGTTAAATTAAGACAAGCATTTTTTATTCCTACACTTATTCAGGAAAAATGCATGAAAAAGAAAGGAATTGTACTGATATTTTTATTATTTCAGCAAGGTAATTGCAGTTATATGGATTTGCTAACTGGACCAATGGGAGATGAGGTAAAATTATAAAAACTTTAAAATATGACTACAGAAATAAAATATCACTGTTTCACTCATGTTGTTATGTTGTTTTCAAATTTGCAGAACAGAATGTTCATGATAACAGGCAGAAGTGAATATGTTCATAATAGTGAGGATGATTATCCTCAAAGAGACAACGACACCTGCGGAAATATGTTTGAACCAGAAGAGAATTCAGATGGTAATGGAGATAGTGCATACAAGTACAAGGATACATGGGTCAATCCAGAGCAGTCAGATCAGATTTCAGAAAAAAGTTCATGTGATGAACAAGAATGCTCGCAGCCAGATAAACTTGACAGTACAAATGATCAAAATGCTGGCAGCGCAGATGATTTAGCAGCAGATGCAAGTGAATGTGAAGTAAGGTCAGTAGAAGAAGATGGAGGTGTACAAGAACTGTGTCAGGAAGATATAGAGATATACCTTGAGAATGAAAGTGTTAAAGCCGCTCAAACATGCAGTCAGGAGGTCCGCAGTCATCATGTACCCCATATGAATCAAGTTTTAGATACAAAAGAGGTTGCATTTGAGTTCTACAACTCATATTCAGATATTATCGGCTTTTCAGCAAAAATAGCTGGAAATTATCACTGCAGAAAGGATAATAAAGTTACTAGGTGTACTTTCAAATGCAATCGTTCTGGAAAAGTACTAGATGAGAAAACAAAAGAAGAAAGGAAGAAGAAAAGAGATCTCAAGAGGCAGGAGACAAAGAGAAAGAAGATGCTAGAGAAAGGAGAGACTGTACCTTTGCAACCTCAGGAACCTCTGGAACCAGAAGCAGATAAACCTAAGGATCAACCTAAAAAGAGGAAGAGTAACAATGTGGAAATTACAGGTTGTCTAGCTGAAATGATTGTTACACTAAAAGGAGATAAATGGACAGTAACTAGTTTGAATATGGAACACAACCATGAGTTGAGCCCCCCCGAAGAATCCAGATTTTTGAGGTCACACAAGCACATGACAAATGAAGAAAAACTTTTCATAAGGACATTCAATTCAGTGAAGCTTCCCACAAGAAAGATCATGGCAATTCTAACTTATTTGAGAGGTGGTTTTTCAAAGGCTGTTCCATATACCAAAAAACATGTCGAGCAACTTAAGAACTGCAATGAGAAAGGAAAGCAGGCTGAATGACATGATGCAATCTCTTGAATATTTTAAGAAGAAGCAAACTGGTGATCCAATGTTCTACTTTGATTTCAAAGTGGACAAGAAAACAAATACAGTGGAGAACATTTTCTGGTGTGATGCTACATCTAGAAGAATGTATGAGCTATATGGTGATTGTATCAGTTTCGACACTACATTCAAGACAAACAGATATAACATGCCGTTTGCTCCTTTTGTCGGAGTAACGGGACATGGCGACAACTGTCTATTTGGTTGTGCGATCCTTCAGAATGAAAGTGCCGAAACTTTTGAGTGGTTATATCGAACTTTCTTGAAATGCATGGGTGGAAAGTGTCCGAAGACCATAATTACTGATCAAGATGCAGCTATGGCCAAAGCAATTCCTGCAGTTTTCCTAGATGCTATACACAGGAATTGTCTTTTCCATGTTGTAAAGAAAGCTGAAGAGAAACATCCAAGAAGCTTTGGAAAGATACCTAATCTACACAATGAATTCAAGGACACTATTCATTTTTCATTGACAGTAGCAGAGTTTGAATCTTCATGGCAAGAAATGATAGAGAAATACGAAGTGAGCAACCTCAAGTACTTGAAAACTATGTGGGAGAATAGGGCGAAGTTTGTACCTGTATTCTTCAAGAATAACTTCTTCCCCTTCATTCACAGTACAGCTAGGAGTGAAGGCACCAATGCTATTTTCAAAGACAATGTTTGCTCTACATACAGTGTCAGCAGCTTCTTGAGTGAGTATGACAAGATAGCAGAAAATATAGAAGAAAATGAGAAACATGAAGATTCAATCACTAGGACAACAACACCTAGCTATTGGTGTGGAAATGATATGGAAGTGCATGCTGGAAAAAAGTACAATCGTAAGATATTTTATAGGTTTCAGAAGCAGCTGAAACTTACTGCTTATCTACATGTACAAGAGGTTGAGCCAAACAAAAGATATGAAGTGTATAAATCTGGCCTGGCTGCAACTAGAGATTACAGGACAAGGAGATACTTAGTTATTGTTGATTTAACAAGTGATGATTTCAAGTGCATTTGTTCCAAGTTCAACAAGGATGGAATTTTATGTTCTCATGTTCTCAAGGTTCTTGTCCATCTAAACATTGTGCACATTCCAGATAAGTATTTCATTGCTAGATGGATGCCTAGAGAGAAGAAAGATATAAGGGATTTGAGATACAATGTACCTTTGGAGATGACTGGAGAGTGCAGCCAAATGAGATTCAATGTGCTATCCAAAGTTTGCATCAATATAGCATCTGATGGATCAAAAAGTAATGAGAAATATTTGTTTGTCACTCAAGAGGTTAAGAAGATTGCAGAGAAACTAGATGCAATGACATTAGCTGAGGACAAAGCAAAAGAAGTTGATCCAAAAGAGAAAAGTAAGGAGCAAGTTGTCGAAACTGAATATGGTTACTTAAACGACCCCAAGGTTGTAAAGTCCAAGGGAAGGCCAACTGTTTTGGGAAAGAACAAGTTAGACAGAAGATACATGACATTTGCAGAACAGTTTTTGGGCAAGCAACAGATTACATGCAGCCACTGTGGGTCACATTACCATAACATTCAAACATGTGAAAGTTTACACTTGGATGAGTCATTGTTTGCAAACAACAAGAAAGCGAAAAATAACCCTAGAGGTATATACTATGTGCATGAAGAAGCTTGTTTAGTCATGTTGTATTTATTTGTACTTCTCTTACCTAGTTGTCAATTCATTATTTTTTAGGGAAGAAAAAGACTACAGATGAAACTAGCAAGAAGACGAAGAAGGCAAAAGAGAAGTGATAGAAGACTTACATGAGATTGTCAGGATGATTGCTCTGCATAGTTTAGTGTTATGCTGCAAAATTCAGATTTTAAAAAAGGAAGAGTTAGAATAAGTGATATAAGTTGTAATAAAATAGATATTTGAACTATGCTTAATTTGAATTGATATTTGTAATATTTACCTCGTGTTTATTTTCCCAGAATTTTTGCTTGCTTGTACAAAAACTAGTATCTGCAAAAGAAAGTATCCTATGTCTACTTTGTGCTGAATGATAAGCATACTGTAAAATCTTGATCTTCTGCTTCTCTTTTTTGAACAAGTGCAGTTAAAACTAGATTGGCAAATTGCAAAAAAGACAAAAATTTGAATACTTGTATGTGTAGCTTAACAATGAAAAAGAAGCATATATACAAACATATATAATTACATATAAGGAAAACTCTATATATATAATATCAAACATATATACCACAGCAACCGTCCAACTTAACTCTGCAACAAGATGCAACTGGAAAAACGAACGATTGTTCGATTCTCTAGATAATAAACTGTAGACAGACACAAAATACCAACATATATACCTAGAAAAAACTAGAACACAAACAGATTGTGCATTGAGCCTAACTGTTATCTTCCATTTGGCTCCATTGAGCCTAACTGTTATCTTCCATTGAGCCTAACTTTGACGCAAAACTCTGTTTACACAAAAGGAAAACAAACTTGGAACTACTAATGCCTTTTTCTTTCATATCTTCAAGACACAGGAGCACTTGACTTCTTGGATCACCCCATTCTTGCATATTTTCCATGAACCTGCGGAAAAAGAAAGCCACATGAATCAAGTTATTGCACTTGAAAAATAAAAAACAGTACCAAAGATTTCTGTGAACAGTCGATTTTTTTTACTGAATTATCAGCTACATCACATATGTAAGACAATGTAACAAAAAAATATGAAAATTTAAGTTTAAACAAATAATTAGGCACATTATATCTTACATGTGGTTTAAAGGTCATGACAGCTTCTTGGATTTCATGCATCTCGTTGTGTTCACAGAACATCATGTCATTTGCTAATTGAATTCGAAAGTTTGGCATATCTCTGTACGAGAATTTACCCATCAAACTAGTTCTTGGCTTGAAGAGTTCAATACTTTTCATCAAATGTAGGCCACAGTCTTTGCTGAAAAACTCAGATTATAGTCAGGAAAAGATACAGTAATTAAAAACAATCATAAAAAGAACTTTAAGTTTCTGGAAAAAAATTTACCCATTGTTTTGCTTCGGTACAGGTGGGTATATAACTTCAAAATTTTGGAAGTCAATTTCCTTCAATCGGCATTCATTCCAAGTTCTTTCAAAGTTCATAATCTGTTAAATAAAAAACAGTGTAAAAATAGGATACAAAATAATCATTAGATATCATGGGAGTTAACACAAAAGCTTGGTACTGAACATGCCAGTAAAAGACATTTAACAACTCAGAGCTTCTGCAGTACATTATCAGATATGAAAGATTAAAAAGCAAGTTGTTCCACAGTAAAAGGAGGGTATGAGCATTAGCAAGTTGCGTTTGCACTAATGATCTGTAAGTGGCATGTTCAGTAAAAAGTAGACAAATGACATTCGACCCAATTGTTAAAAACACAAAAGTTAACGAGTGGCTTGCTTGATTTTTGGTGGTAAAATCAACACGATGAAAAAAACAAAAGAAGTATGTTTCATACGCTAAAATAAAAACAAGGCTAGTTCTAGAAAAAATGTAGTTCCTTGTTCATGTAGGTGCTGGCTACCCTAGCTACTTATCTCTCTGTCTCTGAACTGAAACGGATGAGGAAGACAAGCAGTAGAAACGAAGGAATTTAGGACACACGAACAACTTTTCTTCTTCTTCAGCACGAGCTCTAACTCGTGGTGTTCTAATGGAGATATGACCGCAAGCTCACGCTATCACCACTAGTCACTATTTGCACACAGACACACGCACTAACTAGTCACGCTACCAGATGCCTCAACTCATGGCCATGACCGCACGCTGACGTGATCACCATGGTCTACCTGCATTGCCCATGATGTGCTCTTTTCCCTCCTATCTCGCTAACTAACCTAACAGTCTTGAAACACCGCACACACACACCCAAAAATACACACAGTAGCCACTCTCAGACATGGCTTGATAACACAAAATATAATGGATTTCATTAAGATAAACAGAAATGAATTTTATATTATACCATTCTGTTATCAACTTCTTGGTGTAAATCTGAATCCTTGTCAAATAGGGAGTCCATAAAGATGATTTTTTTGTCCCTTATGTCGACAGTAAAAAGGAACCAGTGAAAGTTGTACAGGGATGGGAAGTGTAGCTGTTGAAACAAAGAAAGTATTGTTGTTAGAAAAAAAGAACAGGAAAAATATATATGAAAAAAGATTTAAAACTAGAAGAAAGATAAATCATGAAATATTTTAAAAAAATACCGAATCTGTCAAGTGTAGTTTCCTTGCTTTTCCAGCACCTTCAAAAGCTTTAATTGCTTGATCTTTCATATATAATCTTCTTGTTTCATTCTCCCATTTTTCAAGAAAATATTCCTATTTAAAGTAATAATTTGAACATGACAAGAAATATCAGTCAGAACTAAAAACGACAAAAAAAAATAGACATCCAGTGTAGTTACTGCAAGAAACAGCACATAAATTAAAAAAAAAGAAGTAAAAATTACTTACACTTGATGTATGGAAGAATGTGTGTCTATTAGAGTTCTTTGGATGGTTAGACAAGAATAGAATACGACATTACAAGTTTATGACCCAAGCTTCAATTGTTCCTCCTGGTTTTAAAGAATTCCCGAATGTATCAAGGCTGACCTTACAGTTGCCAATTTGTATTGCCTTCTTACTGTTTTAGATAGTTAAATAGAAACATATAAGCAAAATTGAAAAAATGTTGAGGAATAAACAAATATATTCAAAATAAGGTTGGAAACATTTAAATTGATATACTTACTGCTTGAATCCATCCATATGTGCTAGACGGACAATTGCCTGATAGTATTTTTTCTGGTCTTCATCTTGTTCATAAGTGGATATGTTGATATCGTAAGGAGATGAAACATATCTGCTAGGCATTACTATACGCCTTGGTGGCAATAGTGATGAGCAGCTGGCTTGTGATTTCTGCTTAGACAAGTTGTTGCTGTCATACATTGCATCAATGTCTTCAGATATATTTGTTTGAATTGGGCTGAGTCGATGTTGTCCAATGTAAACATCATCAGAATTATCATGGGAGTTCATTATTTGGCTGCCTCTGTTTTCCCGAAGAAACACAACCTCTGGTGATTCTTGTGAGCTCTGGTTTTGTAAGAAATAACAGGATTAATTCTAGTAGACGAGTAAGCATATAGAAGAAAAAGATAGGAATGGCAAATTTACAAAAATACGGATAAAAAAGAAAGCCAAAATTAGAAACGAGATAAAACTTACTATTGATATTATTTCATTGGCTGCATTCCTAGGCTGGGGAATTGGGGTTGGAAGCATAATTTGTTCTCTATGGAGATGTTCTTATTCCAAACGAATCAACCATTTGAGGAGAAGGAGGTTGAAAAGCATGTACTGAGGCTTCATGTGGTTGCAATTGTTCTTCATTTATACAGAGAGAGTTCCTTTGTGCTAACTTTTTCATATATTCATGTCTAAGCACCTAAAAAAATTCATGTTATATAGCTTACATACAGAGAAAAAGAAAGTCATAGTTGATTATAAAAATATAGCTTACCTGTCCTCTTGGACTTGCAAGCCAACTTTCTTCAAGAGATAATGACGGTCTACCATCGTCAATCTATTATAGACATTTGAATATATGTCAAAAAGAAAAATGGCAAAGCCATACACAAAAGATGCAATCAAAAATTACAAGTCATGTTTCTCGATGAAATTGTGCAAGCCATGTCTACTTTCACATTTCTTCGAGAAAACATGGAACCCATTGGTGAGTTCCACGTATCTCGACAAAAAGGTTTAATCAAAAAAGAAGATATATCTCATTTTAAAACCTATAAGAAAAGATGCGCCTCACTTTAAAAACTAGACAGTAGTTGCACATTTCTCGAAGAAATGTGCAAGTGCACATTAGTTTATAGAGTTACACTAGATATGCCTCTTCGATAAAATTTCTAACACGTTTGAATTGCACATTTCTTGAAGAAACATGCAAGCCATGGGGGTTATAGTTGCGTGTTTCTCGACGAGAAATGTGCAAGCCATGTCGAGTTGCACATTTCTTTGTGAAACATGCAACCCCCCGGATGGGTAAAGTTGCACGTATCTCGACAAAGAGGTGCAACCAAAAAGAAGAAAAGATGCGCCTCATTTTAAAAACTAGACACTAGTTGCACATTTCTTGAAGAAATGTGCAAGTGGACATTATTGATAGAGTTATACTAGATATGCCTCTTCGACAAAATTTCTAACACGTTTGAATTGCACATTTCTTGAAGAAACATGCAACACATGGGTGTTTTAAAAATGCAAAATGGACATGAGTTATAGTTGCGTGTTTCTCGACGAGAAATGTGCAAGCCATGTCGAGTTGCACATTTCTTTGTGAAACATGCAACCCCCCCGGATGGGTAAAGTTGCACGTATCTCGACAAAGAGGTGCAACCAAAAAGAAGAAAAATTGCGCCTCATTTTAAAAACTAGACACTAGTTGCACATTTCTTCAAGAAATGTGCAAGTGGACATTAGTTGATAGAGTTATACTAGATATGTCTCTTCGACAAAATTTCTAACACGTTTGAATTGCACATTTCTTGAAGAAACATGCAACCCATGGGGGTTTTAAAATTGCAAAATGGACATGATTGTGTGTTTCTTGACGAGAAATGTGCAAGCCATGTCGAGTTGCACATTTCTTTGTGAAACATGCAACCCCCGGGATGGGTAAAGTTGCACGTATCTCGACAAAGAGGTGCAACCAAAAGAAGAAAAAGATGCGCCTCATTTTAAAAACTAGACACTAGTTGCACATTTCTTGAAGAAATGTGCAAGTGGACATTAGTTGATAGAGTTATGCAAAATTTCTAACACGTTTGAATCGCACATTTCTTGAAGAAACATGCAACCCATGGGTGTTTTAAAAATGCAAAATGGACATGAGTTATAGTTGCGTGTTTCTCGACGAGAAATGTGCAAGCCATGTCGAGTTGCACATTTCTTTGTGAAACATGCACCCCCCCCCGTATGGGTAAAGTTGAACGTATCTCGACAAAGAGGTGCAACCAAAAGAAGAAAAGATGCGCCTCATTTAAAAACTAGACACTAGTTGCACATTTCTCAAAGAAATGTGCAAGTGGACATTAGTTGATAGAGTTATACTAGATATGCCTCTTCGACAAAATTTCTAACACGTTTGAATTGCACATTTCTTGAAGAAACATGCAACCCATGGGTGTTTTAAAAATGCAAAATGGACATGACTTATGAGAACCACGTGATTAGTTGCATGTTTCTCGACGAAAAATGTGCAAGCCATGTCTAGTTGCACATTTCTTTGAGAAACATGCAACTCCGGGTGGGTAAGTTGCACATATCTCGACAAAAAGGTGCAACCAAGAAAGAAAAAGATACACCTCATTTTAAAAAAACTAGACACTAGTTGCACAATTCTCGAAGAAATGTGCAAGTAGACATTATTTGCTAGAGTTACACTAGATATGACTCTTCGACAAAATTTAACACGTTTGAGTTGCGCATTTGTTGAAGAAATTTGCAACCCATAGGGCTGCAAAAATTGCAAAAACGACATGACTTATGAGAAACCCGTGATTAGCCATGTTTCTCGACAAAAGGTGGAAAGCCATGTCGAGTTGCACATTTCTTTAAGAAAAATGCAACCCCCGGGGGTAAAAATTTCACGTATTTCGAGAAAAAGGTTCAACCAAGAAGAAAAGGTGCAACCTAAGAAAACAAAAAAGATAGACCTCATTTTAAAAAACTAGACACTAGTTGCACGTATCTTGATGATAATGTGCAAGTAGACATTAGTTGTTATAGTTATACTAGATATTACTCTTTGACAAAATTTCTAACACGTTTTAATTGTGTATTTCTTGAAGAAAAGTGCAAATGGACATGACTTGTGAGAACTCCGAATTTAGTTGCATGTTTCTCGACCAAAAGGTGCAAGCCATGAAGAGTTGCACATTTCTTTGAGAAACATGCAAACCCGTGTGGGTAAGTTGCAGATATCTCGACAATATATACACTAGTTGCGCAATTCTCGAAGAAAAAAATGTCGAGTTGCACATTTCTTCAAGAAACGTGCAACCCCGGTGTGCGTTGCACGTATGTCGATAGAAAGGTGCAACCCAAGAAAACAGAACACAAATGTCATTTGGTAAAAAATGAGGAAATGAACAAGATTTACAAAATTAGCAACCCCGTGGTGAGTTGCACGTTTGTTGCCAAAAAAGTGCAACCGAAGAAAAGTTGTAAAGTATCTAGACGAAATGGGAAAGTGAACATGACTTGCAAAAAGGTATTTCGATGAAGAAAAGTGAAAGAGGATATAAGTTAGCTGAATCTGTGTTTAGTTTGCATAAACATGCAACCCCTAGGGTGAGTTGTGTGTACCTCGGCCAAAAATGCAACCCAAGAAAGATCCATTTCATTTTGTAAAAATCTAGACACAAGATGCACAAATTCTTCCAGAAAAAGAAAATGTGCAACCCATATTAGAAAATGTGCAACCCCCTGATGAAATAACAGTACACAGTAGCTGAAACATTCCTTCAGAAAAAAAGACAGTAGTTGCATGTTTCTTATGTTTAGTAGCAGAAATGTTCAATAAAAAAATGCTACGCCTGTTCTAGTTGCACATTTGTTCAAAAGAAAAATGTAGGTAGTGCACACTGTGTTTGAAAACAAAATTAGAACAGAAAAGAACAGATATGATACCTCAAAATCATCAGCACTGATCTTCTCAAACCCATCATAATCATGACTCGAGTAACTTTGAATCCTTGATTCTGAACTTAATTCTGGAGTTGTTGTTGTTGTTGTAGATAATATGTTGTTAATATTTATGCCTGATGATAATTGGTTTTCAGAATTATGAGTTCTTTGACCACATTGAATTGAACTGCTCTTCCCACCAGATGAATTGTCTATCAATGTTGGTGAGTTCTCTTTTGCTATTTAAAAAACAAAAAATAAATAGTTAGATAGAATAAATTTTGGAAAATTGTGGTCAAATTCAAAACAAGTATATAGGACAAAAATCAATCAAATACTTTCTTGCTTGGAGAAGTGGGAGAAACTTCATGCTAGTTCTTACCCATGTTATTGATTCCTGAAAACATTGCATGAAGCTTCTGTGGAGTGATAAAATCTGAGGTGATAGGTTTTTCCGCTTCTTTCTTCTTGTCTGATAAGTCATGATCTGCGTGAACTGGAAAAAAACATGTAAAAAAGATAAACTAATCAGTCTAGAGTAGCAGAAAAAAAAACCTTGGGGGAAAAAAGCAATGGTTTGGCAGATGAAAAATACCTCTGGATGTGTGAGTATCACAATTTAAAACAACAGCTTCTTTTTCGTTGTTCAACATGTGGTCCAAGCTTGCGCTACAACCGTATGATTGTTCGGCAATAAATTTTTCTATCCTTCCATCCTTAAGATAAAAGAAAAAATAAAAATAAAAATAGGAACATCAAAAGAATGATCCAGAAAAAGACCTAAAAAAGAGATGTTCTTCTTACATTTCTGTCGTGTTGTTGTAGCTGTCTGTCTTTTATTTGAAGGTTACACAATGCACTATTGACATAGTGCATAGGTTCATCATGAGTTTTGACAATTTTTTCAGGCTCTACAAGTCGTGCAATTATCTGTATTGATATTATTTAGAAAAAGGAGAATATATTTAAAAAAATAGCTGGTTGAATGAAAATATTTGAAAAATACACATATAGTGGTACATAAGTTAAATTACCTGATCTGTTGATGCAATCATTTGATCTTTTTGATGTTGGTTGCTCTCTTGTATTTGTTCTTGGTGATGCTTGTTGTTATTAATTGCATTTACTTGAATTGTTGGATTGCTGGCTGCCAGAACATTTAATTGAGTTCCCTGTCATAAAAAACATACATGATTAGTCATAAAAAAATCAATAATTAAAATGAAAAAGACTTATCTATCAGAGTAGAAAATAAATAAGGTGAAATCAATGTGCAGATAAACAAACCTTGGTTTCCTTCCAGGTTTTTGCTTGTATCATTTGAGGGCAATTTCAAAGTGTCGCGAGACTCCCGATTAGTACCGACTGATATGTTTTCATCTTGTGAAGAGCAATTCAGTTTCTCTGTGCTTTGTGAAGATAAGCAGTTATTTTGTACTAGGCATTGTAGTACATTTATGAGCAGACTTTGCACTTTGGAAGAAATTGAGTGTGTTTCATTAACGGCGAAGTCTTCAAACATTGAGGAGATACTTGTCTTTAACCTGCTTCGAAAATAGACAACAGAGAAAATGTAAGTGCGTCAAAAAACATATCAATTAAGTAAAAAAACATGACAGAGAGAACTGGAAGAGAAGGGGAACAAAAAGAGTAAGTAACCTTATCACTCAAAGTGCACTGCTGAAAAGAATCGAGAGACAATCTGAAACTCTCAATAGAGAAGCCACTGTTAGCAGAAGTGTCTGATGCAGCTTGTCCATAACATGTATCCTTAATATCCTTGATCTGTTTGAACAAATAGAGAAGATAAATAATAGGTTAATTTACTGTCCAAAAGCAGTAAATGAAGATCATCTTCGCGAGGCAAAAGAGAAAATGAAGTATCTCACAGCATAGAAACAATTACTTACTTCCAGCTTGCCATAAAAGTTGTCGTCATCCATGTCCAACTTGATATATTCTTTAATCATATCTCCTTTCCACACTGATATTCTTGGGAGGGTAGAGGATTTGGACTGATCCAAAGTCTAAGAAATCAAGATAGCGAACCTGAAGAAGGCAAACTTACATATGTTACAAAAAAATAAAAGAAGAATTGAAAAGTGAAGAAATTAATGATTAAAAAGTACAAAGTACAAGATAAGATACTAACCGCAATATAGTAGTTGCATACAGCTAAGGTTGATGTAGAGTTACGGTACTTCTTGATATACCATAAATTCCACTCTTGAAAGAATTTAGCCCAATTGTAGCTCTTGATGTTTTCAATATTGATAAGGGCACCAAGATAAGCTGTGCTAGGTTTTGTACTTGAGGTTGGACAGTAAAATGATGAAAGAGCTACAATCATGAAGCACCTTAAGAACTCAAACTTCTCTTGCCCTTTCTTAATCTTGTCGCGGAAGAACTTGATGGTTGGCATTTCTGATAATCCAAATAACTGCAGGAATTCAGCTGTTGTGATCTTGGACTCATTAGGGACAGGCACTCCTATAGCTGGAACACCAAGGACATGGGAAAATGATTCTGAAGTGATACGAATAAATTTGTGCTGAAAAGAAAATCCTTCATTCTTTATGTCAACATGATCTGCTAGCCATTGAACAAAAGACCATGGCACAGTACCACTAGTGAGATCTAGTATTGATCCAAAATCTATGTCCCTTAGATACTGCTTCTGGTTTTCATCCAAATCTTGAATTTTCTGAACCAGTGAACTGACATTGTATCTACTTTTAGTTGATACAACATTTTTGTCTACAAGATGTCTTCCTTGCCTTCTATCTCGAACAATTTTCTAATATAACAAAATAGGACAGAAAAAACTATGAGTTCAAAATGGTCCAGATGAATCTAAAAGAGAAGAAATGCACTGTGATGAAAAAAAGGTTAAGTATATATTGAGAACTCACCGTTCTCTTTTGTTTCTGAATGTTGCTAGGTCTGCGTTTACGTTTCAGACTTCTTTTTATCTGAACAAAGATGTACTAACATGAGCAAATATATCACTTTTCCCATCAATTAAACATCAACAAAAAAAAGTATCCATGCTTACAATTGAACTAACAGCCTCCAGGACAATTGTTTCTTCTTCGGAATTACAGCAATCCTGACAAAGCCGAAAAATAAAAAGAGTATAGACTGTCATGAGTATAAAAGGTTAAGTATATAAACAAAAGGCAGATACAGAAAAAGAATAAAAAGAAGGATATTCTTACCTCCTCACTACTCGTCGAGTTATGGTTTTTCTGCGGAAAATCTCTGTCGTTCATGTTGATGACACTAAGCACTTGTTCCAGAAATTTTTCCATTGGTCTAGTCAAAAAATGAAAAGATAAAAATGCAACTTAGGGCACAGTACTCAAGAGGGACAAAAGGATAACACACCAGAACATCTGCTAGTTGTCTAGTCCTGGAAAACACTACTGTAAAAAGGTCTGAGGCTGCTATCTACATGTTGTTCTACAACTACTTATCAGACAATAGGTTCATTGGCATATTACTTGACGACAAAAAATCATGTATACCGAAACATTTCATATGATGCATATAACATGTTCAAGGTAGCCATACATAATTGCTAGTAAAAAATTTAGTGTAAAGTAGTAGTACACATTCAGATTATCTCGATCACGGTCATTATGTACTTCTAGAGTTGGCTCAGATGGTTATGCTTTGCTCACACATACATATGAAAAAGCACCTCACTAGCTAACAAAAAACTGTACATTGGTAGAGAAAAAGCAAAAACAAGATATAGGCAGGCGACAGTAAATTGAAACAGGACAAACATGACAAAATCATCAAAAAAACTTGAGATTCTCTACAGACAAAACAACAAATATCTGCAAACAAACACCAACAACAGGGACAGAGCAAGGAATTGACATCAAGAGGGGCAGTATTGTGCTGTGATCTGATTAAGAGGGGCAAAGCTTGTGGTCCTAGTGTACGAAATCATAGAATTCAGAGCTTGATTTACATGCATATTTTTATTCTCATGATGGAGGACAATTTAGTTCACAGTTTATGCACTTAAGTTAGCATTGCACGAGTAATGTCTAGATAGCATGCATGCATCTGAGCACATTCTATTGTCACCAACTGAATGCATGGAAGTTAACAGGATGGCAGAAACAACTGAATTCATGATCTAATGCACTAATGCACTCATCAGAACACCAGATAAAGTTTAGAGCGCAAGAGTAAAAATATACCTCATGGTAAAACAGGAAATGCACCATAAATAAATGCATACATACACAACGAAATGCATCATAAAATAGTGACACTTGAACAGAAAGCACTATATTTCTACTGGTAAACATGAGGCAATTACATGGATTTAATAACTTGCAGGTAAACAAGAGGCAACTAAAATGGACATGAATTATTGAAGCAAATGAGTACTATACAGGAGCATAAGATAGATATATAGTGAGTTGCTCAGTACAGCAGTAAACAAAGAGGCAACTAAAACACCATGGACAAGCATCAAGGTCAAATCAAATCAGGAACATAGGGGGGGGTACCACCTGCTCGTCCCCCCTTGTCTCCGTCCCTGACCAACAATGCAACAACACTAGCCTATCTCCACATCTCCCTACGCTGCAACTTAGCTCAAATCAAAACACTAAAACAACGCACAGGATTTGAATCACACAACCCTAACACTCGCGAGCATTCAAAATCGCCGGATAAGCACGAAGACATCCAAGCTACAAAAGCAAAATTAAGAACACACAACACATTTCCGTAACATAACACTGCAGAAATAGGAGAATAGGATAGCTGATTCGAGAAAAACCTGTTGAAATTGGGCCTGCTAGTGACGCTCGGGGACGACGCGCGAGCTCCTCGACCGCCTTGAGATCTACTATACCCGCACGCCGAGGACGACGACGGAGGCGAGCTCGCCGACCGCCTTGAAACCTACGCTTCGGAGAGGAACTCTCCAAGCCTCGGCGACGACGACGGCGGCGGCGAACTCGCCGACCACCTCGCGACCTCGTTCCCCTCTCCCTTCTGTTGAAATGAAACGGAGACACGAACAAACGGACAGATAAGGCGAAAAGACACGGCCCAAAAATAAACGGGTAACGGGTAACGGGCAACACGGGCAAAAGACATGACAAAATGGACAACCGGGCGCACGAATCTCAAAGATGATCGAACGGCTAACAAAATCGACTGAGACCTGGACTATTCTCAGGCGACTGAGACATAGCAAATCCGTTACTATTCAAGTGTGGACAAAACTTCTTACAATTTGAATAGAGTCTCATATACAAATCATTTGTTTTTCTCGAAGCCAAGATACAGATTTGCCCGTGGATGTTCAGAACCCACCATCCCTCTTCTCTCACCTTCAGTTTGCATCATAGGAAAGCCTCGTTTTAGCTGTTTGTTTGGTTGCTAGATGCTAGATATGAAGCTACTGGTCATGTTTCAAATATTCCCTTCACATATATCATTCCCTTCTCGCTGAATTTGAGCTCCTTCCTCATCTGCTCAACCTGCACATCATCTCCTCGCACAAGAACTTCGGATACGTTCCCGTCATCTGCCAAGACCATCTTGACCTTGATCTCTTCCGTCCTTGATGCTTTTGTCCAGTAGTACGCTCCCCTGCACCACCAAGAAAGGAGAGTTATTACATTTATGTCGCAAATTTCATTACAAATTTCCTGCTAGCAGAGTTTCTTTTTCTTGGGAGTAGAGTTGCAGAGACATACGCCAAGGGGCTCAAGGTCATAAGCCAGAACCAGTTGTTGCCACCTTCTGGGACTGCAATTGACAGAACAAGGCCAACGCTCCCGAGGCTAATGCATGTGCAGAAGGTCAGCAGTGCCGCTTGTCCTCTGCTTGGTGTCATTGTGCCCTCAAAGCTATTTGGAAACGAAGATACGTCAGTTTACATGGGAGGTCCAATTTAAAAAAGTAAACTCAATAAGCTTGTGCCAGATTACAGCTTCCTCGCTGAATGGGCAACATATAGAACAGCTAAATACTACAAGTATTTATGATTTGTGAAGACAACAATGAAACAAGAGAATCTGATATTGGATGGGTATCTTTTTTGACAACGTTTAGATGACATCTTCTTACAACAGAAATCAACTAACGACTGTAACACAGTTAACTGACCCCATAAATGTAAATCTAACATGAAGCACCCTCTATTAACAAGTACAGAGTACTACTAATGATGTGGTTACGCAATAAATTTGAGTGTCTGAAGTCTGAACTGAAACACCAACATACAGCACTGCAACATACATGTCCAATACTTAAATTGACTTCAGTTTTACTCTACGTGATTTAAACGACTGCAACAGTTAGCTTGGGAAGAGAATCTAAAACCACAACAACGCAAGTAAAGCAATTGTCACACGATACTGAAGTACAGTTCGATGGTTCTATTTTGTACGCCTGCAGAGCATTGTCAGATATCATCGCAATAAGGTAGAAAGCCAGCGTGCTACTTACGTGATGACCTCGCCACGGTCAGAGACGTTGAAACTGTTGCGCGTGAAGAACGACAGGATCTCCCCAGCCACCAGGCTTGGCGCCATGGGTTGCCCTTCCTCCTTAACAAACGTCTTCTGCACAATCTGCAATAGGAACGGCCAGAAGTGTTAGTACTATCTTTGTCTAAGAACCAAAGAATACATCTGAAGGAAAACACATGAGCCTCAGATCGACACTTCACTTCAATCGCTTTCCAGTTGCTATAAACTTATGATTATTAATCAAGAACAGAACAAGGTGTAAGAAGCCAAGGAAGCAAGTGCGAAGGAGTAAGGGGAAGAAACCTTGGATTTGACGGAGCGTTTGATGAGCGACCAGAGCCCAGGCACTGACAGCACGAAGAGCCCCAGCGACGTGTAGTAGCTTGCCTGCGAGTACCCTGTCCCGACGGCGGCATCGAGGAGCACTGCGGCGCGGTCGAGTGATGCGCGGGCCGTTACCAACCGGACCCTTCTTCTAGTACCCGCTCGGCTCCGGTAGCAGGCGACCGCGCCGGCCGCCGCTGATCGCGGCGGCGCGACGCGGAGCGGGAGGATGACGCTGCTCGTGGAGGTGCAGGCTTCCATTTGGTTGGGGATAAGACCGGGAGGACAAGTAGGACGGTCCGTTGAGTGTTATTTCTGTTTGAGGACCCCACATGTAAGTGGAACACACTATTTGCTTTTTTTTTTTTTTTTTTGAGAAACACACTATTTGCTTTTAGTGAACCCAACTTGGGAGGAGGGGAATGGAACACGTGGAGGACCAACTGCTTATAACTTTTCGCATTTTTGCACGGTCTCATAAAGCATTCGGTGCACTCTCTCCGTTTCAAAAAAAAAAAAAAACTGCTCAAAGTTCTATATCAAAATATATGTAATGTGTAGATATATCTGTATTTAGAAAAAGTTAAACAGTTTTTTGAGATGAAGGAAGTACAACAGTTTACTCCTTGCTATGTTGCTCGTAACTTTTCATTTATGTCAAACTTTACAAATTTTAAACAAAATATAGATAATAAGCGAAGATCTACTATATTGTACGCAGCGTGTTTGTCAACACGATGAGACGATTAAACACTTGTTCTTCCAATGTCGCTTTGTCAGATCTATATGGTCATGCATCCAAGTAGTTTATGATATGTATCCCCCGACTAGTGTGATCAACATCTTCGATAATTGGCTTCACGGGATCGATCACAGATTTAGAACGTTTATTAGGGTGGACGCGCTTGTCATTATATGGGCGCTATGGCTGCGTAGAAATGACAAAGTTTTTAATGATAAGAATTGTTCTCTCTTGCAGGTTATCTACAGATGTACCGCTACTCTCCGTTTGTGGTCTGCGCTGCAGAAGGTGGAGAACCGCGACCTGTTTACGGAGGTCTGTACACGGTTCAAAGACACGGCCAGGGATATTTTTTCCCTACATGGGTGGCAGCATAATTTATGGATTGGGCCTCCGCTTTCACCTTAGGCATTTTACATTTGCTCATGTCTGATATGTAATTCTCCTTTTTTAGCACTCCAGAATATTGAGACTCTTTAAACGACTGTGTGCATCTTAGCTATGCAGAAATCGGGTGTAATTGTTTTTTATGAGTAATAAAGCACCCATTATCTGTTTTTTTAGAAAAACTATTAAGTAGAGTTTTCGTAAAGTTGTATAGATAAACCGACGCGAGAAGAGAGGCAAATTTTCTAGCGGCTCCTCCCCCAGAACAATCACTTTGTAGGCGGCCGCGGGTGAGTTGCCGGACAGCTAGGAGGAGGAGGGGCACGCCATCGCCGATGACAGCCAAAAGGATGAGGGAGATGCCATCACCGACGATGGCTAGGATGAGGATGGGGAAGAGGGAGAGGATGAAGAGGCAATGTGGACACAGGTGGAGGCAGAGGATGCGATCGAGGAGGCGGCCGAGGAGGCGCTGGAAGAAAAGAAGGAGGCAAGAGCCCGTGCGAAGGCAGAGGCGCAACCGGCGTGCACCGACGATGAGGAAGACATAAGGGCTACTCGTCGGAGGGGGACACAAGCTCCTCGGATGCGTCGGATGCCACGAGCTCTTCCGAATAGGTGACGAGCAGGAAGCGCGCGCCTCCGTGAGGATGACGAGGCGGGACCTTCTAAGAAGTAGCTTAGTTTAAAATTAGTTTAAACATCTTTTTTCGCAGTTTCACGTTAAACGTGTTTCAAAATATTGCACAGCTTTGAGTTTCAAAATCTTAGTCGTTTCTACATGGCGTGGAACTATAAAAATAGAGCACATGGCCGGCCTCGCCGGACAAAATGTGTCGGCCCGTTGTGGCTGCCCCCAATGAAAACGGATAAGTTTGGCTTGGCAACCATTTCGGTGTCTGTGGGCCGACGCAAACGGACGCAGCCGGTCAATTTTGGCCTCCGATTTGCGTCGCCCCATTGGAGATGCCCGAAATCACCAACCAAGCACTTGTCATTTCTATTCTACATAAATCATACTGAAGCCGTTTTTTTAAATAACATTGGAGGATGATTCGAGGTGAGGACAGGCTTACCAAAACAAGGCAACGGTTCCCTTCATGGCGGCGGATGGGAGCCATCACTGTCGTGATCAACGCGACCGCCGGTGTCGCCTCGATGTCATTTTCCCTCCTCGAACAATCGCTTACATTCTGGTCGAGCAATCGCAGCCACCATCGCCTCCCCTGTGCTTCCCTCTCCGTCGCCTCCTTTTTCATGCACTTAAAGAGAAAGATCTCTCTCCAACTAAAACAGCTTGGGGCATTGGTTAATTAAGGGGTGATCTCCAAACTTTTAGGAGCGCTAATGTAAGTTCTAGATGCGGGAGGGGCTACGGCAAAATTTCCAAGGCGGTTGCTCTCATGTGAGTGCGGCCCACGACCATGAGTCGTCCACGTCAGCGCAATTTTGATGACAAACCTGGATTAGGACTAAATCAAGTCGAATTGACAACTATGTGCGTAAAATTCTGTAAATTGCAAGTATCAGGACCAAATCGAGCCAGACACACAAGTACAAGGTCTATTAGTGTATTTAGCTCTTGAGGTTAAAGCCATCCGCATCATTTTTCGTTCTAAACTGCTAAGTGTCAAGAAAATCTTCCTCTCTTGATCGATTCAAGGATATTGGTACTTTGCACCTCTGGGGGGAGGACACAAACAAGAAGGGTAGAGTGTTGGTCAAAGTCAGGGTTACTAAGCTCAGGGACATTCCTAGAAGTGCCAGGATGACTGAAGGCAACATGCCTGAGTCTGAATCTTGGACTTTCCTTATTGAAGTGTTGGGATAGACCCTGCTTGGTGGTGGGCCCCTGATGAACATCCTATTCCTGATGATGGTGTGGACCCAAATCCTTTGCCTGACCATGCTTTTCTTGCTCCAACAGCTCCTCAACCAGCTCATGAAGATAATCAAGATAATCAATATGGGTTGGGGTCACTAGTCCATGGGGAATAACAATAATAATATCCAGCAGCAGGCTCAACCTTTGGAGGATATGGTAAAGATGGATGAAGACATTGCTCAAGAAATTGATATAAACAACAATGATTTTCTGCAGCCGCCTATTGATACTGATAGTGCCCTGACCCTCTCACCATTTGTGGTTTCTGATGGAACAGAAGCCAATAATGTTTCTACCAACGTGAATGACCAAAATGTCTTGAACCTTGAGGAGGAGGTTAATCAGTTGATCCAGCCACATCATAACCCTGGGGATGGCCTGAATAATTTAATCTAGGATTATCCATGAAGATCTTGCTATAGAGGATGCTCCTTTTGAGCTATAAATGATGCCATGGCTGACAACATAAACTTCTTGTTGGATCATGTGGCTGATCCTTTGGAAGATGATTTCATGGAGGATAGTAATGAGGACCAAAATATTTTCTTGCCTGGAGAGACTGAGATATGGTGCCCCCTGGGTTAGCACATCTGCAGCTGCAGCTTGGAAGAGTGCAAACTTTCTTTTTGCATGTGCCTCAAGAGCATGACCTGACTAGCAGATTCTCTCAAGAGGGGCTCAAGCTTTGGGACACATATTTTTCTCCTCACTCTCCCTTCAAGAAAAATGAAAACAATTCCACAACATTTGAAATTCCTGTAAATTGGTTCAATTTTGTAACACTTATGCTCATGACTCCTGAAAAATTTGATTGGGCCATGGGTTTTCTTTCATCACAACTTTGGGATATTATCAAGCAACCAATAGTGAATGAGCAAACTCTTATTTTCATTATCCCTGGTAAATGTGTTGTAGCTCGGGCTCCTCCATGTTAGCTCTCTGCTCTGTCTGACAATGAGGCTGAGGTTCCTAGTGAGGAGGGTTTCATCACCCCAAAGAGAAAGAGAAGGGATGTAAATTTACCTCTAGTTGAATCTGAGGTAAGAAGAAGTCTAGATTGCTATTGCTAAATTATGGATTCAAGCAACATGCCAATTTCTTTGATAATAAGTGTCTTTCTTGTAATGCTACCCCTCCTATCATAAATACTAAAATTGTTAATAATTTGGCATAATCCCTCTGTAAGGTGGATGATGAAGGAATTGACAAGAAGCTCTCAAATAGAAGCAAAGTGCCTACCGCTGGAAGGAAGGCTCCAGGGCCTGATGCTGCTGCAGCCGAGAAGGAGGGAAAAGGGAAAGTTGTAAAGCTGAAGAATAACAACTAGGACACTAAGAAAAAGCCATCTAAGTAGTTTCCCAATGTTACAAATCAAATGTACTTTTGGTAGTAGCAGCAACTGGTGGATTTGTGGTTGTAATAAGTGATGCTTGGACAACCTGAGAGATTTGTCTACTTTCTATGAATTTATGTTAAGAACATATTCCTCACTGTTTGTAATGAAAATGTTAGTGTGGATTCGCATATTATCCTGGAATGGTTTTTGTGCTCATTATTTGGTGGATGCTTCTTGGATCTTAGGATATTATTTTTCATGGATCAAAACAATCTACACAATTTTGTTCCTTAAAGGATAATTACAGATATTGGAAAATCATGAACTGGAATCTTAGGGGTATAAATTCTGAGAAAAGATGAGTGGTTCTTGCTAATAAAACTGATGAGTCTGGTTGTGGTATTATTTGCCTTCAGCAGAGAAAAAGAGAGAGCTTTTACATGGAATGCATAAAAAAATTGTCCAAAGAAATTTAATAAGTTTGAATTCCTTCCCTCAATTGGTGCTTCTGGAGGAATTATTGTAATTTGGAATAGATCTCTTTTTACTGGTGAACTTGCTTTCCAAAATGCTTTCTCCATCTCCGTAACTTTGTCAGTAACTTGACCAATGAAGCTTGGATATTGACAAACATCTATGAGCCATGTCAGGCTGATCAAAAGGCTCTTTTTATGGGCTGATTCACCAACACTGACATGCATGAGGATAAGGACTGGATTATTATGGGTGATCTTAACTTTACCACAGACCCTTCTGATAGGAATAAACCAGGTGGTGATGTTAATGACATGCTCCTATTTAATGAAGCCATTAGCCAGCTGGGGCTGATTGAATTACCTCTAAAAGATAGAAAAATAACTTGGAGTAACATGAAACAAAACCCTCTATTGGAGAAACTAGACTGGTGTTTTACCTCTTCTTCATGGACTACTTCTTACCCCTCAACATTTGTTTATCCTCTGGTGAAGCCCACTTCTGATCATGTTCCATGTGTTATTTCAAGTGGGACCAAGATTCCTAGAGCACAAGTATTCAGATTTGAAGATTACTGGCTGCAACACAGTGACTTCAAGAATTTTGTTCGGAATGCTTGGAAAATCCCTGTAGGATTTACTGAGTGGAAAAGCTATCAATGCCAACAAACTCAAAAATCTCAGAAGAGCTATTAAATTGTGGGCAAAAAATATTCCTTGCTTAAAGAGTTTAATACAACAGCTCGATGCAGTTGTAAAATTACTGGACAATCTTGAAGAATTTAGAACCCTCTCCCTAGAAGAATGGAATCTTAGAGATATTCTAAAAACTCATATTATCACCTTGTTACAAAATTAGAAGTCTTACTGGAAGTAGAGAGTCAAAACCAAATGGGTAAAACTAGGTGATGGAAATACAAAGTTCTTTCATACAAAAGCCACAATAAACTATAGGCACAAGTGCACAACTATATCTCTATGCTAAAAAATGAAGACTCTGCTAAAATCTCTGATCATGATGGCAGAGCTACCATGCTTCGGAATGAGAGGATGGGCAAATCTGATAATCCCACAATGCATTTCAATCTTCACAGTATATTTGATGGAATAGCCATTTAGACCGAGGATAAAGAATCTTTGGAAGCTCCTTTCACTGAAAAAGAGATAGATGAAGTTGTTAAGGATTTACCCAATGATATATCTCCTGGTCATGATGGCTTCAACAATGAATTTTTCAAAAATTATTGATCCTGATGTGAAGGCTATGATACAAGATTTCTTTGATGGAAAGGTTGCCTTGGAGAGTATTAATTCATCTTTTATCACCCTAATTCCTAAGAATGACAGTCCCTGTACTCCTGGTGACTTTAGGCCAATATCTTTGCTTAATTATGTGCTCAAGATTATTACTAAGTTGGTGGCTAACATGCTTAAATTGGTTATCCTCAAGCTTGTCCACAAAAACCAATATAGTTTTTTTACAGAAAATATCTATTCAGGATTGTATGGGTTAGGCATTTGAATATTTTTTTCAATGTCATAAATCAGATGAGGAAATCTTGGTGCTGAAACTTGATTTTGAGAAAGCCTTTGACAAAATTGAGCATTCATCCATCCTTGAAATTATAAAAGCAAGAGGTTTTGGCAAGAGATGGATTATGTGGATTGAGATGATGTTAAATTCTTGAACTTCTGCAATTTTAATGAATGGAGTTTCTGGAAAAAAATTCTACTATAGAAGAGGTGTGAGACAGGGAGACCCTTTATCTCCACTGTTGTCTGTGCTAGCTGCTGATCTGCTGCAATTTGTCCTTAATAATGCAATGGGCATGGATCTGATCTCTAGGCCTATTCCTTGCCCTGCTTGTCCTGATTTCCATGTTGTTCAATATATTGATGATACTCTTGTAATCATGAGAGCAGATGCAAATCAATTATTTGTCTCAAAGATATGCTTTCATACATTTGCTGAATCAATTGGTTTAAAAGTAAATTATGCAAAGTTCAATATGATTCTCATCAATATGGACGAGGATAGATTGCATCACTTCACTAGTACAATGAACTGTCAAAAGGGAAATTTTCATTAACATATCTTGGATTACCTCTGGGAATCACCAAACGTTCTCCTGAATATTTTCTCCCAATGGTTCAAAGAGTTCAGAGAAGACTTTGTGGAACTGCTGACTTCCTAAATTATGGTGGTAAGTTGCAACTTGTCAAGTCAGTGCTTGCTTCACTACCAATTTTCTTAATGTGCTGTTTGGGTGTTCCTATTACCATAAAAAATTAAGTGATCAAGTACATGAGACACTATCCATGGAGGAAGAAAACAATGAAGTGCAAGCTCGTGGGAATGCTCTGGTTGTCTGGAAGAAAATATGTAGGCCAAAGGAGCAGGTGGATTCGGAGTGTTGAATCTGGAAGTTCCAAATCGAGCCTTGTTACTGAAGAACTTGGATAAATTTTATAACTATGCAGAGGTTCACTGGGTTAAACTGGTCAAAGATAAATATTACAATGATGGTAATCTTCCAAACATGAGTAACGTTGGATTCTTCCGGTGGAGATCTCATCTTAAACTTCTGCATACTTATAAAGCAAGGGTGCCTGCCACGCCCTGCTGCAGCCCCTTTAGTTCCGATTTGTATTATAAACCGGGACTAAATACCCCAAACGAACCGGGACCAGAGGGTGGGGTCGCCCCGCGCCGAACGAACCGGGACCAATGCCCCTCACTGGTCCCGGCTCGTTTTAAAACCGGGACTATTGCTCCCAGGGGTGCTGGACAAAAGGCCTGTTCTCTACTAGTGAACACTTGTACATATATTCTGGTCATGTCCCTTTGCTTTGCAATGCTGAGATTTTATTCGTCCACAACAAAGAAAAAACCTGCCTGTCATTGAATCTTTCTATGATATCAGAAACAAACTAAAGCTGCCTTTTGCAATGAAAATAATAATTCTGGCTGCATGGAGCATTTGGATAATCAGAAACAACAAGATCTTCAAGAATCAGAGGCCAAGCTTTCAGAGCTGGAAAGTTATTTTTAACAAAGAACTAAGTTTAGTGTCACGCAGAATGAAAAAGAAAACATGCTCAGAGCTTCAAAAAATGGCTTCAATCCCAAGTATAGGTTGATAGACTGATAGACTATCAGTTGTATCATAAGCTTTGCACTTTTGCAGCTTGTAAATTTTTGATTTATATATAATATAAAAATTACAGTAGGATTTTCCCACTGTTTTACCCTAAAAAAATAGTGAATTTTGTTTGTGTCAAGAGATATTGCGCATGCATGGGTGGGTTCACTGTACTAGTTGAGGTTAAAGCCCTCTGCAACATTTTTAATCCCAACCACTAAGTGCCAGGCAAGTTTGCCGCTCTACTAAATACTAATGAGGGACTCTATTAATTATTCGCATTAGATGGCTATAGCAGAAGTTTTGTTAAGTACCTTGTTGTACTCTTGTGTAAAATAACACAAGTAATTTGTAATTCAAATTCTGTAGTAGTACATCTCTGGCCAGGAAACCAATCAAGGTTCTCCTTTTCCACTTCGACAGTGAAAACATTACTGCCACTTAATAAACCACAATCAGAAGTAAGGGGTCTCCTCAAGGTGCTGCACCCTGCACCGCCGGCCCAACGGAATCGGCCGATCATAGAACAGTTCCGCCTTGTCAGCATCAACGCCATGATGGCGACCAGCCAGCCTACCGTAGGAGCCCTTGAGGGCCCTGGAGCGCGCGCGCAGCGCCGCAAGAACGAGCACGAGCCTCTCCAGGTTCATCAGCACAGTGGGAGACGGCATGGCGGCACCTGCAGCACCGATCCCTGCCACCGGGCCACCATGGTCGAACTCCTCCGCAGGCACGATCGCCATCTGCTGCTCGTTACCAGGAACGGCACCGTGCTGATCTTTGATGATGGCAAATGGCGGCGCCTCCTCCTCCTGGTCTTCGTCTTCGGCTCGACTCGTGTCGTCGTCCTCGCCGAAATCAAACACTACGATGGCGCTATCTTTCCAGCTGGAGTCGTCGAACGGGTCGGCCATGTCTGGCTCGCTGGGCTGCTTGAGGTCGAGATTGGACGGCGCATCCATCCTCAGGAGGTCCTGTAGGCTTGGCCTTTTCGTCGACTGGTTGTCGTCTGTAGTTGCACTGGCACGCGCGCACGCCCTTGATCTGAGGACGGCAGCGAAGGGCGAACAGATCAGCCTGGCGATGCCGTGCCTCCTCCTTCCTGCGGAGCTCCTCTGGGCGTTGGCCGGTAGAAGCAGGGGCGATGGAGACGACGCGCCCGAGAGCGGCGGGGAGGGGACGAAGGGCGACGTAGCCTCGCCATGGCCGAGGATACTGGAGTAGGCTTGCTCCGGCCTTCCCATTTCTAAGGAGCCGTGGCTACCACCCTGCGCATGCGCACGCTTCACGCAATCTCAAGCTTCGAGCGAAGAGGTGAGCTGAAAAGTGAAGGCGTTAGGCGTGAGGTTTTATACTACTCCTGCTGAATGCTGATGCGTGAGGTGGTTGCGGAGTTTGTTCTGAGTAGATAGGCTAAAGTGAGATTTCGGAGTCAGAGCTGCTACTGCTGCACTGGTTTGCTCAGCTACCGTAGTTAGAGCAGAGTGTTGGTTAGGGAGGTTTCGAAATATCAGAACCTTTTGGAGCTATGGATGGATAGGAATCGTGTAGGACTCTGCGAGGTCTCTATGGCACATGGAAGACTCTTTTTTATGTTTGGTGCGGAAGAACACGAAATTTGCTAGTTCTGAGCTAGCTGAGAATTAACTTAATGCTCAGTCATGTCTTACACTATTTAATTTGCATCGTGATGTGAAGTTGAAAGCTGAAACTTGGTGCGGTAGGTTCACGTTGAAAGGTAGCAAGATGGTTCTCATCGACTTTGCCTATCTAGTCTTCCCATATTTACCATGGGCATGCACCTACTCCCAGAACGGGTGCATGGCATTGTCGATAAGGAGCTTTCGCGCTTCTTTTGGCAGGATCGGACAGGCCGCCAGAAATATCACATGGTCAAGTGGGCGCTTCTTTTGGTAGGACCGGACAGGCCACCAGAAATATCACATGGTCAAGTGGGCGGACGTGTGCGTCCCCATTGACCATGGGGCATAAGCATCTTATCCTCAAGACACATGAACGTATCTTTGATGCTGAAATGGGTGTGGAGGATCCTTAAGGAGGATGGGGGTCTTTGGCTTTAGCTGGTGAAGGCCAAATACCTAAGGGGTCGTCCGCTTCTAGCCTGTGAGCGTTGCTGTTGGCGTGGTAGTAGTTAACACACGTCCGTTGGGAACCCCAAGAGGAAGGTGTGATGCGTACAGCAGCGAGTTTTCCCTCAGTATGAAACCAAGGTTATCGAACCAGTAGGAGTCAGGGAACACGTGAAGGTTGTTGGTGACGGAGTGTAGTGCGGCGCAACACCAGGGATTCCGACGCCAACGTGGAACCTGCACAACACAATCAAAGTACTTTTCCCCAACGTAACAGTGAAGTTGTCAATCTCACCGGCTTGCTGTAAACAAAGGATTAGATGTATAGTGTGGATGATGATGATTGTTTGCAAAAAACAGTAAAGAACAATTGCAGTAGATTGTATTTCAGATGTAAAGAATGGACCGGGGTCCACAGTTCACTAGTGGTGTCTCTCCCATAAGATAAATAGATGTTGGGTGAACAAATTACAGTTGGGCAATTGAAAAATAAAGAAGGCATAACAATGCACATACATATATCATGATGAGTACTATGAGATTTAATCAGGGCATTACGATAAAGTACATAGACCGCTATCCAGACATGCATCTATGCCTAAAAAGTCCACCTTCGAGGTTATCATCCGAACCCCTTCCGGTATTAAGTTGCAAACAACGGACAATTGCATTAAGTATGGTGCGTAATGTAATCAACACAAATATCCTTAAACAAAGCATCGATGTTTTATCCCTAGTGGCAACAAGCACATCCACAACCTTAGAACTTTCGTCACATCGTCCCAGATTCAATGGAGGCATGAACCCACTATCGAGCATAAATACTCCCTCTTGGAGTCACAAGTATCAATTTGGTCAGAGCCTCTACTAGCAACGGAGAGCATGCAAGAACATAAACAACATATATGATAGATTGATAATCAACTTGACATAATATTCAATATTCATCGGATCCCAACAAACACAACATGTAGCATTACAAATAGATGATCTTGATCATGATAGGCAGCTCACAAGATCTAACATGATAGCACAATGAGGAGAAGACAACCATCTAGCTACTGATATGGACCCATAGTCCAGGGGTGAACTACTCACACATCGATCCGGAGGCGATCATGGTGATGAAGAGACCTCCGGGAGATGATTCCCCTCTCCTGCAGAGTGCCGGAGACGATCTCCTGAATCCCCCGAGATGGGATTGGCGGCGGCGTCTCTGGAAGGTTTTCCGTATCGTGGCTCTCGGTACTGGGGTTTTCGCGACGAAGGATTTAAGTAGGCGGAAGGGCGGAGTCGGAGGGCTGACAGGGGGGCCACACACTAGGGCCGCGCGGCCAGGGCCTGGGCCGCTCCACCCTATTGTGTCGGCGCCTCGTCGCCCCACTACGTGATCCTTTCGGTCTTCTGGAAGCTTCGTGGAAAAATAAGACCCTGGGCGTTAATTTCGTCCAATTCCTAGAATATTTCCTTAGTAGGATTTCTGAAACCAAAAACAGCAGAAAACAGCAACTGGCTCTTCGGCATCTCGTCAATAGGTTAGTGCCGGAAAATGCATAATAATGACATATAATGTGTATAAAACATGTGAGTATCATCATAAAAGTAGCATGGAACATAAGAAATTATAGATACTTTTGAGACGTACCAAGCATCTCCAAGCTTAGTTCCTACTCGCCCTCGAGTAGGTAAACGATAACAAAGATAATTTCTGAAGTGACATGCTATCATAATCTTGATCATACTATTGTAAAGCATATGAGATGAATGCATCGATTCGAAGCAATGGCGAAGACAATGAGTAAACAAATGAATCATATAGCAAAGACTTTTCATGAATAATACTTTTAAGACAAGCATCAATAAGACTCGCATAAGAGTTACTCATAAAGCAATAAATTCAAAGTAAAAGCATTGAAACAACACAAAGGAAGATATAAGTTTCAGCGGTTGCTTTCAACTTCAACATATTTATCTCATGGATAATTGTCAACACAAAGTAATATAACAAGTGCAATAGGTAAACATGTAAGAATCAATGCACACAGTTGATACAAGTGTTTGCTTCTAAGATAGAAAGAATAGGTAAACTGACTCAACAATAAAGTAGAAGATTGGCCCTTCGCAGAGGGAAGCATGGATTACTATTTTTGTGCTAGAGCTTTTCATTTTGAAAACAAGAAACAATTTTATCAACGGTAGTAATAAATCATATGTGTTATGTATAAGATATCTTATAAGTTGCAAGCCTCATGCATAGTATACCAATAGTGCTCGCACCTTGTCCTAATTAGCTTGGATTAACATGGATTATCATTGCATAGCATATGTTTCAACCAAGTGTCACAAAGGGGTACCTCTATGCCGCCTCGTACAAAGGTCTAAGGAGAAAGTTCGCATTGGATTTCTCGCTTTTGATTATTCTCAACTTAGACATCCATACCGGGACAACATAGACAACAGATAATGGACTCCTCTTTAATGCATAAGCATTCAACAACAGATAAAATTCTCATAAGAGATTGAGGATTAATTGTCCAAACTGAAACTTCCACCATGGATCATGGCTTTAGTTAGCGGCCCAATGTTCTTCTCTAACAATATGCATACTCAAACCATTTGATCATGAAAATCGCCCTTACTTCAGACTAGACGAACATGCATAGCAACTCACATGATATTCAACAAAGGTAAAAGTTGATGGCGTCCCCGTAAACATGGTTACCGCTCAACAAGCAACTTATTAAGAAATAAGACACATAAGTACATATTCTTCACCACAATAGTTTTTAAGGCTATTTTCCCATGAGCTATATATTGCAAAGACAAAGGATAGAATTTTTAAAGGTAGCACTCAAGTAATGTACTTTGGAATGGCAGAGAAATACCATGTAGTAGGTAGGTATGGTGGACACAAATGGCATAGTTTTTGGCTCAATGATTTGGATGCACGAGAAGAATTCCTCTCAATACATGGCTAGGCTAGCAAGGTTGTTTGAAGCAAACTCAAGTATAAAACGGTGCAGCAAAACTCACATATGAACATATTGTAAGCATTATAAGACTTTACATTGTCTCCTTGTTGTTCAAACACCTTAACCAGAAAATATCTAGACTCTAAAGACCAATCATGCAAACCAAATTTTACAAGCTCTATGTAGTTTTTCATTAATAGGTGCAAGGTACATGATGCGAGAGCTTAAACAAGATCTATATGAGCACAAAAATTGCCAAGTATCAAATTATTCAAGACATTATACCATTTACCACATGCAGCATTTTCTGTTTCCAACCATATAACAACGAACGAAGCAGTTTCAACCTTCGCCATGAACATTAAGAATAAAGCTAAGAACATATGTGTTCATACGAAACAGCGGAGCGTGTCTCTCTCCCAAACAAAGAATGCTAGGATCCGATTTTATTCAAACAAAAACACAAATAAAAACAAACAGACGCTCCAAGTAAAGCACATAAGATGTGACGGAATAAAAATATAGTTTCACTAGAGGTGACCTGATAAGTTGTCGATGAAGAAGGGATGTCTTGGGCATCCCCAGGCTTAGATGCTTGAGTCTTCTTAAAATATGCAGGGATGAACCACGGGGGCATCCCCAAGCTTAGACTTTTCACTCTTCTTGATCATATTGTATCATCCTCCTCTCTTGACCCTTGAAAACTTCCTCCACACCAAACTCAAAACAAACTCATTAGAGGGTTAGTGCATAATTGAAAATTCATGTATTCAGAGGTGACATAATCATTCTTAACACTTCTGGACATTGTACAAAGCTACTGAAAGTTAATGGAACAAAGAAATCCATCAAACATAGCAAAACAGGCAATGCGAAATAAAAGGCAGAATCTGTCAAAACAGAACAGTCCGTAAATACGAATTTTTCAGAGGCACTGGACTTGCTCAGATGAAAATTCCCAAATTGAATGAAAGTTGCGTACATATCTGAGGATCACGCACGTAAATTGGCAGATTTTTCTAAATTTTCTACAGCAGGGGCGGCTCAATTTCGTGACAGCAAGAAATCTATTCCTGCGCAGTAATCCAAATCTAGTATTGACTTTACTATCAAAGACTTTACTTTGCACAACAATGCAATAAAATAAAGATAAGGAGAGGTTGCTACAGTAGTAACAATTTCCAAGACTCAAATATAAAACAAAAGTGCAGAAATAAAATAATAGGTTGTCTCCCATAAGCGCTTTTCTTTAACGCCTTTCAGCTAGGCGCAGAAAGTGTGTATCAAGTAACATCAAGAGACGAAGCATCAACATCATAATTTGTTCTAATAATAGAATCATAAGGTAACTTCATTCTCTTTCTAGGGAAGTGTTCCATACCTTTCCTGAGAGGAAATTGATATTTAATATTATCTTCCTTCATATCAATGGTAGCACCAACAGTTCGAAGAAAAGGTCTTCCCAATATAATGGGACAAGATGCATTGCATTCAATATCCAAGACAACAAAATCAACGGGGACAAGGTTATTGTTAACCATGATGCGAACATTATCAATTCTCCCTAAAGGTTTATTTATAGCATTATCAGCAAGATTAACATCTAAATAACAATTTTTCAATGGTGGCAAGTCAAGCATGTCATAAATTTTCTTAGGCATAACAGAAATACTTGCACCAAGATCACATAAAGCATTACAATCAAAATCATTGACCCTCATCTTAATGATGGGCTCCTAACCATCTTCTAACTTCTTAGGAATAGAGGTTTCAAGTTTTAGTTTCTCCTCTCTAGCTTTTATGAGAGCATTTGTAATATGTTTTGTAAAGGCCAAATTTATAGCACTAGCATTGGTACTTTTAGCAAGTTTTTGTAAGAACTTTATAACTTCAGAGATGTGACAATCATCAAAATCTAAACCATTATGATCTACAGCAATGGGATCATTGTCCCCAATATTTTGAAAAATTTCAGCAGTTTTATCACAAATAATTTCAGCAGTTTTAGCAATTTCAGCAGTTTTAGGCAATTTTGCACGCTTTGCACTAGGAGTAGAAACATTGCCAACACCAATTATTTTATCATTGATAGTAGGGGGTGTAGCAACATGTGAAGCATTAACATTACTAGTGGTGGTAATAGTCCAAACTTTAGCTACATTATTCTCTTTAGCTAGTTTTTCGTTTTCTTCTCTTTCCCACCTAGCATGCAATTCAGCCATCAATCTAATATTCTCATTAATTCGAACTTGGATGGCGTTTGCTGTAGTAACAATTTTATTATCATTATCCTTATTAGGCATAACTTTTAATTTTAAAAGATCAACATCAGAGGCAAGTCTATCAACCTTAGAAGCAAGAATATCAATTTTATCAAGCTTTTCCTCAACAGATTTGTTAAAAGCAGTTTGTGTACTAATAAATTCTTTAAGCATGGCTTCAAGACCAGGGGTAAACTCCTATTATTGTTGTAAGAATTCCCATAAGAATTACCATAACTATTACCATTAGCAGAAGGATATGGCCTATAGTTGTTACCAGAATTATTCCTATAAGCATTGTTGTTGAAATTATTACTTTTAATGAAATTCACATCAACATGTTCTTCTTGGGCAACCAATGAAGCTAAAGGAACATTATTAGGATCAACATTAGATCTACCATTCACAAGCATAGACATAATAGCATCAATCTTATCACTCAAGGAAGAGGTTTCTTCAACAGAATTTACCTTCTTACCTTGTGGAGCTCTTTCCGTGTGACATTCAGAGTAATTTATCATCATATCATCAAGAAGCTTTGTTGCCGCCCCCAAAGTAATGGACATAAAGGTACCTCCAGCAGCTGAATCCAATAGGTTCCGCGAAGAAAAATTCAATCCTGCATAGAAGGTTTGGATGATCATCCAAGTACTTAGTCCATGGGTAGGGCAATTCTTCACCAAAGATTTCATTCTCTCCCATGCTTGAGCAACATGTTCATTATCTAATTGCTTAAAATTCATTATTCTACTTCTCAAGGATATAACTTTAGCGGGAGGATAATATCTACCAATAAAAGCATCTTTACATTTAGTCCATGAATCAATACTATTTCTAGGCAGAGATAGCAACCAATCTTTAGCTCTTCCTCTTAAGGAGAAAGGAAACAATTTTAATTTTATAATGTCACCATCTACATCCTTATACTTTTGCATTTCACAAAGTTCAACAAAATTATTAAGATGGGCAGCAGCATCATCGGAACTAACACCAGAAAATTGCTCTCTCATAACAAGATTTAGTAAAGCAGGTTTAATTTTAAAGAATTCTGCTGTAGTAGCAGGTGGAGCAATAGGTGTGCATAAGAAATCATTATTATTTGTGCTAGTGAAGTCACACAACTTTTTATTCTCAACAGTACCCATTTTAGCAGTAGTAAATAAAGCAAACTAAATAAAGTAAATGCAAGTAACTAATTTTTTTTGTGTTTTTAATATGGAGAACAAGAGAGTAAATAAAGTAAAACTAGCAACTAATTTTTTTGTATTTTTGATATAGGAGCAAACAAAGCAGTAAATAATGTAAAGCAATGCAAGACAAAAACAAAGTAAAGAGATTGGATGTGGGAGACTCCCCTTGCAGCGTGTCTTGATCTCCCCGGCAACGGCGCCAGAAAAATCCTTGCTGTTGGCGTGGTAGTAGTTAACACACGTCTGTTGGGAACCCCAAGAGGAAGGTGTGATGCGTACAGCAGCGAGTTTTCCCTCAGTATGAAACCAAGGTTATCGAACCAATAGGAGTCAAGGAACACGTGAAGGTTGTTGGTGACGGAGTGTAGTGCGGCGCAACACCAGGGATTCCGGCGCCAACGTGGAACCTGCACAACACAATCAAAGTACTTTGCCCCAACGTAACAGTGAGGTTGTCAATCTCACCGGCTTGCTGTAAACAAAGGATTAGATGTATAGTGTGGATGATGATGATTGTTTGCGAAGAACAGTAAAGAACAATTGCAGTAGATTGTATTTCAGATGTAAAGAATGGATCGGGGTCCACAGTTCACTAGTGGTGTCTCTCCCATAAGATAGCAGATGTTGGGTGAACAAATTACAGTTGGGCAATTGACAAATAAAGAAGGCATAATAATGCACATACATATATCACGATGAGTACTATGAGATTTAATCAGGGCATTACGACAAAGTACATAGACCGCTATCCAGCATGCATCTATGCCTAAAAAGTCCACCTTCAGGTTATCATCCGAACCCCTTCCAGTATTAAGTTGCAAACAACAGACAATTGCATTAAGTATGGTGCGTAATGTAATCAACAAAAATATCCTTAGACAAAGCATCGATGTTTTATCCCTAGTGGCAACAACACATCCACAACCTTAGAACTTTCTGTCACTGTTCCCGCATTCAATGGAGGCATGAACCCACTATCGAGCATAAATACTCCCTCTTGGAGTCACAAGTATCAACTTGGCCGAGCCTCTACTAGCAACGGAGAGCATGCAAGAACATAAACAACATATATGATAGATTGATAATCAACTTGACATAGTATTCAATATTCATCGGATCCCAACAAACGCAACATGTAGCATTACAAATAGATGATCTTGATCATGATAGGCAGCTCACAAGATCTAACATGATAGCACAATGAGGAGAAGACAACCATCTAGCTACTGCTATGGACCCATAGTCCAGGGGTGAACTACTCACACATCGATCCGGAGGCGATCATGGTGATGAAGAGACCTCCAGGAGATGATTCCCCTCTCCGGCAGAGTGCCGGAGGCGATCTCCTGAATCCCCCGAGATGGAATTAGCGGCGGCGGCGGCGTCTGATGCGAGTAGATGACACGTCCGTTGGGAACCCCAAGAGGAAGGTGTTATGCGCACAGCAGCAAGTTTTCCCTCAGTAAGAAACCAAGGTTATCGAACCAGTAGGAGCCAAGAAGCACGTTGAAGGTTGATGGCGGAGGAGTGTAGTGCGGCGCAACACCAGGGATTCCGGCGCCAACGTGGAACCCGCACAACACAATCACAGAACTTTGCCCCAACGTAACAGCGAGGTTGTCAATCTCACCGGCTTGCTGTAAACAAAGGATTAGATGTATAGTGTGGATGATGATGGTTGTTTGCGAAGAACGAGTAAAGAACAATTGCAGCAGATTGTATTTCGGATGTAAAGAATAGGACCGGGGTCCACAGATCACTAGTGGTGTCTCTCCCATAAGATAGCAGATGTTGGGTGAACAAATTACGGTTGGGCAATTGACAAATAAAGAAGGCATAACAATGCACATACATATATCATGATGAGTACTATGAGATTTAATCGGGGCATTACGACAAAGTACATAGACCGCTATCCAAGCATGCATCTATGCCTAAAAATTCCACCTTCGAGGTTATCATCCGAACCCCTTCCGGTATTAAGTTGTAAACAACGGACAATTGCATTAAGTATGGTGCGTAATGTAATCAACACAAATATCCTTAGACAAAGCATCGATGTTTTATCCCTAGTGGCAACAGACACATCCACAACCTTAGAACTTTCTCGTCATCGTCCCTGCATTTAATGGAGGCATGAACCCACTATCGAGCATAAATACTCCCTCTTGGAGTCACAAGTATCAACTTGGCCGAGCCTCTACTAGCAACGGAGAGCATGCAAGAACATAAATAACATATATGATAGATTGATAATCAACTTGACATAGTATTCAATATTCATCGGATCCCAACAAACACAACATGTAGGATTACAAATAGATGATCTTGATCATGATAGGCAGCTCACAAGATCTAACATGATAGCACAACGAGGAGAAGACAACGATCTAGCTACTGCTATGGACCCATAGTCCAGGGGTGGACTACTCACACATCGATCCGGAGGCGATCATGGCGATGAAGAGACCTCCGGGAGATGATTCCCCTCTCCGGCAGGGTGCCGGAGGCGATCTCCTGAATCCCCCGAGATGGGATTGGCGGCGGCGGCGTCTCTGGAAGGTTTTCCGTATCGTGGCTCTCGGTACTGGGGTTTTCGCGACGAAGACTATATGTAGGCGGAAGGGCAGGTCAGGGGGGCACACGAGGGCCCCACACAACAGGCCGGCGCGGCCAAGGGCCAGGCCGCGCCGCCCTAGTGTGGCATCGCCTCGTGGCCGCACTTCGTAAGTCATCCGGTCTTCTGGAAGCTTCGTGGAAAAATAGGCCCCTGGGCGTTGATTTCGTCCAATTCCGAGAATATTTCCTTACTAGGATTTCTGAAACCAAAAACAGCAGAAAACAACAACTGGCTCTTCGGCATCTCGTCAATAGGTTAGTGCCGGAAAATGCATAATAATGACATATAATGTGTATAAAACATGTGAGTATCATCATAAAAGTAGCATGGAACATAAGAAATTATAGATACGTTTGGGACGTATCAAGCATCCCCAAGCTTAGTTCCTACTCGCCCTCGAGTAGGTAAACGATAACAAAGATAATTTCTGAAGTGACATGCTATCATAATCTTGATCATACTATTGTAAAGCATATGAGATGAATGCAGCGATTCGAAGCAATGATGAAGATAATGAGTAAACAAATGAATCAAATAGCAAAGACTTTTCATGAATAATACTTTCAAGACAAGCATCAATAAGACTTGCATAAGAGTTACACATAAAGCAATAAATTCAAAGTAAAGGCATTGAAGCAACACAAAGGAAGATATAAGTTTCAGCGGTTGCTTTCAACTTCAACATATTTATCTCATGGATAATTGTCAACACAAATCAATATAACAAGTGCAATAAGTAAACATGTAAGAATCAATGCACACAGTTGACACAAGTGTTTGCTTCTGGGATAGAAAGAATAGACAAACTGACTCAACAATAAAGTAAAAGATAGGCCCTTCGCAGAGGGAAGCATTGATTACTATATTTGTGCTAGAGCTTTTCATTTTGAAAACAAGAAACAATTTTGTCAACGGTAGTAATAAAGCATATGTGTTATGTATAAGATATCTTATAAGTTGCAAGCCTCATGCATAGTATACTAATAGTGCTCGCACCTTGTCCTAATTAGCTTGGATTAACACTGATTATCATGGCATAGCATATGTTTCAACCAAGTGTCACAAAGGGGTACCTCTATGCCGCCTGTACAAAGGTCTAAGGAGAAAGCTCGCATTCGATTTCTCGCTTTTGATTATTCTCAACTTAGACATCCATACCGGGACAACATAGACAACAGATAATGGACTCCTCTTTAATTCATAAGCATTCAACAACAGTTAATATTCTCATAAGAGATTGAGGATTAGCTGTCCAAACTGAAACTTCCACCATGAATCATGGCTTTAGTTAGCGGCCCAATGTTCTTCTCTAACAGTATGCATACTCAAACCATTTGATTGTGAGAACCGCCCTTACTTCAGACAAGACGAACATGCATAGCAACTCACATGATATTCAACAAAGGTAAAAGAGTTCATGGCGTCCCCAGAAACATGGTTACCGCTCAACAAGCAACTTATTAAGAAATAAGACACATAAGTACATATTCTTCACCACAATAGTTTTTAAGCTATTTGTCCCATGAGCTATATATTGCAAAGGTAAAGAATAGAAATTTTAAAGGTAGCACTCAAGTAATTTACTTTGGAATGGCGGAGAAATACCATGTAGTAGGTAGGTATGGTGGACACAAATGGCATGGTTATTGGCTCAAGGATTTGGATGCACGAGAAGAATTCCTCTCAATACAAGGCTAGGCTAGCAAGGTTGTTTGAAGAAAACTCAAGTATAAAAGGTGCAGCAAAGCTCACATATGAACATATTGTAACTACTATAAGACTTTACATTGTCTCCTTGTGTTCAAACACCTCAACCAGAAAATATCTAGACTCTAGAGATCAATCATGCAAATCAAATTTTAACAAGCTCTATGTAGTTATTCATTAATGAGTACAAGGTACATGATGAAAGAGCTTAAACAAGATCTATATGAGCACAACAATTGCCAAGTACCACATTATTCAAGACATTTTACCATTTACCACATGCGGCATTTTCCGTTTCCAACCATATAGCAATGAATGAAATAGTCCAACTTTCGCAATGAACATTAGAGATGAAGCTAAGAACATATGTGTTCATACGAAATAGCGGAGCGTGTCTCTCTCCAAAACAAAGAATGCTAGGATCCGATTTATCCAAACAAAAACAAAAATAAAAACAAACAGACGCTCCAAGTAAAGCACATAAGATGTGACGGAATAAAAATATAGTTTCACTAGAGGAACCTGATAAGTTGTCGATGAAGAAGGGATGCCTTGGGCATCCCCAAGCTTAGACGCTTGAGTCTTCTTACAATATGCAGGGATGAACCACAGGGGCATCCCCAAGCTTTGACTTTTCACTCTTCTTGATCATATTGTATCATCCTCCTCTCTTGACCCTTGAAAACTTCCTCCACACCAAACTCGAAACAAACTCATTAGAGGGTCAGTGCATAATTCATATATTCAGAGGTGACATAATCATTCTTAACACTTCTGGACATTGCACAAAGCTACTGAAAGTTAATGGAACAAAGAAATCCATCAAACATAGCAAAACAGGCAATGCGAAATAAAAGGAAGAATTTGTCAAAACAGAACAGTCCGTAAAGACGAATTTTAAAGTGGCACCGGACTTGCTCAGATGAAAATGCCCAAATTGAATGAAAGCTGCGTCATTATCTGAGGATTATGCACGTAAATTGGCAGATTTTTTTGATTTTTCTACAGAGACTACTACTTAAATTCGTGACAACAAGAATTTTGTTCCTGCGCAGCAATCCAAATCTAGTATTGGCTTTACTATCAAAGACTTTACTTGGCACAACAATGCAATAAAATAAAGATAAGGAGAGGTTGCTACAGTAGTAACAACTTCCAAGACACAAATATAAAATAAAGGTGCAGAAGTAAAATAATGGGTTGTCTCCCATAAGCGCTTTTCTTTAATGCCTTTCACCTAGGCGCAGAAAGTGTGTATCAAGTAACATCAAGAGACGAAGCATCAACATCATAATTTGTTCTAATAATAGAATCATAAGGTAACTTCATTCTCTTTCTAGGGACGTGTTCCATACCTTTCTTGAGAGGAAATTGATATTTAATATTACCTTCCTTCATATCAATTAATGGTAGCACCAACAGTTCGAAGAAAAGGTCTTCCCAATATAATGGGACAAGATGCATTGCATTCAATATCCAAGACAACAAAATCAACGGGGACAAGGTTATTGTTAACCATAATACGAACATTATCAATCCTCCCCAAAGGTTTCTTTATAGCATTATCAACAAGATTAACATCCAAATAACAATTTTTCAATGGTGGCAAGTCAAGCATATCATAAATTTTCTTAGGCATAACAGAAATACTTGCACCAAGATCAAATAAAGCATTAAAATCAAAATCATTGACCCTCATCTTAATGATGGGCTCCCAACCATCTTCTAACTTCCTAGGAATAGAAGTCTCAAGTTTTAGTTTCTCTTCTCTAGCTTTTATGAGAGCATTTGTAATGTGTTTTGTAAAGGCCAAATTTATAGCACTAACATTGGGACTTTTAGCAAGCTTTTGTAAGAACTTTATAACTTCAGAGATGTGACAATCATCAAAGTCTAAACCATTATGATCTACAGCAATGGGAGCATTGTCCCCAATATTTTGAAAAATTTCAGCAGTTTTATCAATTTCAGCAGTTTTAGCAGTTTCAGGTGATTTTGCACGCTTTGCACTAGGAGTAGTAACATTGCCAACACCAATTATTTTACCATTGATAGTAGGAGGTGTAGCTACATGTGAATCATTAACATTACTAGTGGTGGTGATAGTCCAAACTTTAGCTACATTCTCTTTAGCAAGTTTTTTGTTTTCTTCTCTTTCCCACCTAACATGCAATTCAGCCATCAATCTAATATTCTCATTAATTCGAACTTGGATGGCATTTGCTGTAGTAACAATCTTATTTTCAATATCCTTATTAGGCATAACTTTCAATTTTAAAAGATCAACATCAGAGGCAAGTCTATCAACCTTAGAAGCTAGAATATCAATTTTATCAAGCTTTTCCTCAACAGATTTGTTAAAAGCAGTTTGTGTACTAATAAATTCTTTAAGCATAGCTTCAAGACCAGGGGGTACACTACTATTTAGAATTCCCATAAGAATTACCATAACTATTACCATTAGCAGAAGGATATGGCCTATAGTTGTTACCAGAATTATTCCTATAAGCATTGTTGTTGAAATTATTATTTTTAATGAAGTTCACATCAACATGTTCTTCTTGGGCAACCAATGAAGCTAAAGGAAAATTATTAGGATCAACATTAGATCTACCATTCACAAGCATAGACATAATAGCATCAATCTTATCACTCAAGGAAGAGGTTTCTTCAACAGAATTTACCTTCTTACCTTGTGGAGCTCTTTCCGTGTGCCATTCAAAGTAATTTATCATCATATCATCAAGTAGCTTTGTTGCCACCCCCAAAGTGATGGACATAAATAAACCTCCAGCAGCTGAATCCAATAGGTTCCGCGAAGAAAAATTCAATCCTGCATAAAAGGTTTGGATGATCATCCAAGTAGTCAGTCCATGGGTTGGGCAATTCTTCACCAAAGATTTCATTCTCTCCCATGCTTGAGCAACATGTTCATTATCTAATTGCTTAAAATTCATTATGCTACTTCTCAAAGATATAATTTTAGCGGGAGGATAATATCTACCAATAAAAGCATCCTTACATTTAGTCCAAGAATCAATACTATTTCTAGGCAGACATAGCAACCAATCTTTAGCTCTTCCTCTTAAGGAGAAAGGAAACAATTTTAATTTTATAATGTCACCTTCTACATCCTTATACTTTTGCATTTCACATAGTTCAACAAAATTATTAAGATGGGCAGCAGCATCATCGAACTAACACCGGAAAATTGCTCTCTCATAACAAGATTTAGTAAAGCGAGGTTTAATTTCAAAGAATTCTCGCTGTAGTAGCAGGTGGAGCAATAGGTGTGCATAGGAAATCATTATTATTTGTGCTAGTGAAATCACACAACTTAGTATTCTCAACAGTACCCATTTTAGCAGTAGTAAATAAAGCAAACTAAATAAAGTAAATGCAAGTAACTAATTTTTTTCTGTTTTTGATATAGAGAACAAGACAGTAAATAAAGTAAAACTAGCAACTAATTTTTTTGTGTTTTGATATAAGAAGAAAATAAAGCAGTAAATAAAGTAAAACAAAGCAAGACAAAAACAAAGTAAAGAGATTGGATGTGGGAGACTCCCCTTCAGCGTGTCTTGATCTCCCCGGCAACGGCGCCAGAAAACAGCCTTGATGCGCGTAGATGACACGTCCGTTGGGAACCCCAAGAGGAAGGTGTGATGCGCACAGCAGCAAGTTTTCCCTCAGTAAGAAACCAAGGTTATCGAACCAGTAGAAGCCAAGAAGCACGTTGAAGGTTGATGGTGGAGGAGTGTAGTGCGGCGCAACACCAGGGATTCCGGCGCCAACGTGGAACCTGCACAACACAATCACAGAACTTTGCCCCAACGTAACAGTGAAGTTGTCAATCTCACCGGCTTGCTGTAAACAAAGGATTAGATGTATAGTGTGGATGATGATGGTTGTTTGCGAAGAACAGTAAAGAACAATTGCAGCAGATTGTATTTCAGATGTAAAGAATATGATCGGGGTCCACAGATCACTAGTGGTGTCTCTCCCATAAGATAGCAGATGTTGGGTGAACAAATTACAGTTGGGCAATTGACAAATAAAGAAGGCATAACAATGCACATACATATATCATGATGAGTACTATGAGATTTAATCAGGGCATTACGATAAAGTACATAGACCGCTATCCAACATTCATCTATGCCTAAAAAGTCCACCTTCAGGTTATCATCCGAACCCCTTCCAGTATTAAGTTGTAAACAACAGACAATTGCATTAAGTATGGTGCGTAATGTAATCAACATAAATATCCTTAGACAAAGCATCGATGTTTTATCCCTAGTGGCAACAGCACATCCACAACCTTACAACTTTACGTCACTCGTCCCGGATTTAATGGAGGCATGAACCCACTATCGAGCATAAATACTCCCTCTTGGAGTCACAAGTATCAACTTGGCCAGAGCCTCTACTAGCAACGGAGAGCATGCAAGAACATAAATAACATATATGATAGATTGATAATCAACTTGACATAGTATTCAATATTCATTGGATCCCAACAAACACAACATGTAGGATTACAAATAGATGATCTTGATCATGATAGGCAGCTCACAAGATCTAACATGATAGCACAATGAGGAGAAGACAACCATCTAGCTACTGCTATGGACCCATAGTCCAGGGGTGGACTACTCACACATCGATCCGGAGGCGATCATGGCGATGAAGACACCTCCGGGAGATGATTCCCCTCTCCGGCAGGGTGCCGGAGGCGATCTCCTGAATCCCCCGAGATGAGATTGGCGGCGGCGGCGTCTCTGGAAGGTTTTCCGTATCGTGGCTCTCGGTACTGGGGGTTTCGCGACGAAGACTATATGTAGGCGGAAGGGCAGGTCAGGGGGCCACACGAGGGCCCCACACAACAGGCCGGCGCGGCCAAGGGCCAGGCCGCGCTGCCCTAGTGTGGCATCGCCTCGTGGCCCCACTTCGTAAGTCCTCCGGTCTTCTGGAAGCTTCGTGGAAAAATAGGCCCCTGGGCGTTGATTTCGTCCAATTCCGAGAATATTTCCTTACTAGGATTTCGAAACCAAAAACAGCGAGAAACACAGAATCGGCTCTTCGGCATCTCGTCAATAGGTTAGTGCCGGAAATGCATTATAATGACATATAATGTGTATAAAACATGCGAGTATCATCATAAAAGTAGCATGGAACATAAGAAATTATAGATACGTTTGGGACGTATCAGCGTCTCTGGAAGGTTTTCCGTATCGTGACTCTCGGTACTGGGGTTTTCGCGACGAAGGCTTTAAGTAGGCGGTAGGGCGGAGTCGGAGGGCTGACAGGGGGGCCATGATACGTCCAATTTGCATCACTATTTTATATCATAATTTGCTGTTATTCATTGATATATTTCATATTGGACACAATACTTATGTTATTTCATCTATTTTGCATGTTTCATGATTATTTGGAGATCGCGCACCGGAGCCAGGATTCTGCTGGAAAAAGCACCATCAGGATGCAATATTTCGGAAGATCAACTGTGGAAGGAAATTTTACCAAAAATCCTATTTTTCCAGATGACGAAGGAAGCCAGAAGGGGGAGCCAGCTGGACCCAAGGTGGGCCCACACCATAGAGAGGCGCGGCCCATGGCCTGGCCGCGCCACCATGTGGTGTGGGGGCCCCACAGCCCCTTTCGCCTCCTTTTCTTCGCGACACCCTTCGTCCCGAAAACCTAAGCCACAGAGGGATCCTCACGAAGGGTTACAGCCGCCTCTGCGGGGCGGAGAACACCGAGAGAGAAAGAGCTCTCCGGCGGGCCAGGAATCCGTCGGGGAAATTCCCTCCCGGAGGGGGAAATCGACGCCATCGTCACCGCCATCGAGCTGGACATCATCTCCATCACCATCACCATCATCTCCACCATCATCACCGCCGTCTCCACCGCTGGACATCGTCACCGCTGTAGCAATTTGGGTTTGATCTTGATTGTTTGATAGGGGAAACTCTCCCGGTACTGATTTCTACTTGTTATTGATGCTATTGAGTGAAACCATTGAACCAAGGTTTATGTTCAGATTGTTATTCATCATCATATCACCTCTGATCATGTTCCATATGATGTCTCGTGAGTAGTTCGTTTAGTTCTTGAGGACATGGGTGAAGTCTAAATGTTAGTAGTGAATTATGGTTGAGTAATATTCAATATTATGATATTTAAGTTGTGGTGTTATTCTTCTAGTGGTGTCGTGTGAACGTCGACTACACGACACTTCACCATTTATGGGCCTAGGGGAATGCATCTTGTACTCGTTTGCCAATTGCGGGGTTGCCGGAGTGACGAAACCTAAACCCCCGTTGGTATATCGATGCGGGAGGGATCGCGGGATCTCAGAGTTTAAGGCTGTGGTTAGATTTATCTTAATTACTTTCTTGTAGTTGCGGATGCTTGCAAGGGGTATAATCACAAGTATGTATTAGTCCTAGGAAGGGCGGTACATTAGCATAGGCTCACCCACACAACACTTATCAAAACAATGAAGATTAATCAGCTGTATGTAGCGAAAGCACTAGACTAAAATCCCGTGTGTCCTCGAGAACGTTTGGTCATTATAAGTAAACAAACCGGCTTGTCCTTTGTGCTAAAAAGGATTGGGCCACTCGCTGCAATTATTTCTCTCGCATTTTACTTGCTTGTACTTTATTCATCTGTTACATCAAAACCCCCTGAATACTTGTCCGTGAGCATTTACGGTGAATCCTTCATCGAAACTGCTTGTCAACACCTTCTGCTCCTCGTTGGGTTCGACACTCTTATTTATCGAAAGTACTACGATACACCCCTATACTTGTGGGTCATCAAGACTATTTTCACGGCGCCGTTGCGGGGAGTGAAGCGCTATTGGTAAGTGGAATTGGTAAGGAAAACCTTTACTGTTTGTGCTGATTTTATTTCTGCCTGCTGCTATAAGTCATTATGGAGAGATCTTCTCTTCAATTTCTATTTGGGGAATCTACTACTACTGCAACGGTAGTGGATGAGGCGCCAGGTGAGGAGGTAATACCATATAAAATACCTATGAAAATTATTGAACGTGTTATGGATAACCGCTATGAAGGGGATGGAACTGTCCATCATGGTGATCATTTATTGTTTTTGCATGAATTATGCGGGTTATTCAAATGTGCAGGTATTGCTATGAATGAAGTTAGGAAGAAACTATTCTCTATATCGCTATCTGGTAAAGCGGCGCATTGGTATAAATTGTCTGAAGAATGGTGATTCTCTTGATTGGGAGGACATTGTGCCTTTATTTTATTCCAAATTTTATCCTCCAAGTGAAATTCACAAAGATCGGAACCGCATATATAATTTCTGGCCTCATGATGGAGAGAGTATTGCCCAAGCTTGGGGAGATTGAAGTCTTTAATGCTCAAATGCCCCATTCATGAGCTTCCTGGTAATGTTATTATTGATAATTTCTATGCAAGACTTTCTTTTCAAGACAAGACCTTGCTGGATACTTCTTGTTCTGGATCATTTACACGCAACAAAGAAGAGTTTAAAAGGGACCTTCTTGATCGGATCCAAGAAAATACTGAAGGTTGGGAGAACGACAAGGATAGAGAATCGGGTATAATTTATGATTATAAATGCATTGAAGCTTTTATGGATACTTGATAAATTTTGTAATATGAGTGCTACATATGGTCTTGATTCTCAAGTTGGTTGCAAATCTTTATAAAGCTTTTGCCTCTCATTATGAATTGCCTAAGAAGAATTTTGACAAGTATCATGAACCGTATAAAGATAAAATTGATTCATCTATTAATAAATGTGTTGTAGTTGAAACTGCTGATCATGTTATTCCTGAAGCTTATATTGAAAAAACTCCTTTTCCTGCTAAAATGAAGGAGTACTCTGTTATAAATAGTGCGGTTCATAAAAGTGAAAAGAAACCTATAGAACATGAAGAACAAATAAAAGTTGAACCTGCTGTTGCAATAGTTAAAGATCTTGTGATTGAAAATGTGGAGGATGGTCATATTATTTTACGTGAAGATGCTTCTAATATTGTTTCACATCCTAATAAACCCAAACAAGTTAGTGTTCCTATGCTATCTGTTAGAATTGGTGATCATTGCTATTATGGTTTATGTGATATTGGTGCAAGTGTTAGTGCTATTCCTTATGAGCTTTACACGGAGATTATGCACGAAATTGATTCTTGTGAACTTGAAGATATTGATGTGGTTATTCAGCTGGCTAATAGAGAAACTATTTCTCCAATTGGTATTGTTCGAGATGTGGAAGTTCTATGTGGTAAGATTAAATATCCTGCTGACTTTTTGGTACTTGGTTCTACTTGCTAGTGATTATTGTCCTATCATTTTTGGTAGACCTTTTCTAAATACTTGTGGAGCTATTATAGATTGCAAGAAAGAGAAAATTTTGATTAAATTTGCTGGTGAATCTTATGAGTTTAACTTCTCTAAATTTACCAAAACTCCTTATAAAGCTGATTTGCCTAGTAATGATTTTAAAATGGAGCAGTGTGCATCTATTGTTCTTGTTCCTAATAATCCTTTGCAGCAACATTTGGAGAATAGCGAGAGTGAAGTTTTTAGGAAAGAAAGAGATGAGCTTGAAGAGATTTTTCTTCGCCAACCTATTCTCAAGCATAATTTACCGGTGGAAGATTTGGGTACAACACCGCCACCAAAGAAAGATCCTGTTTTTGATTTAAAGCCTTTGCCAGATAATCTTAAGTATGCTCATATTGATGATAAGAAAATATATCCTGTTATTATTAGTTCTAAGCTTACAGAGTTTGAAGAAGAAAGATTATTGCAAATATTGAAGAAACACCGAGGTGCTATTGGCTATACTCTTGATGACTTGAAGGGGATTTCTCCCTCTATTTGCCAACACGCCATTAATATGGAAGATGATGCGAAGCCTGTTGTTGAATCTCAGCGTCGTCTAATTCCTAAGATGAAGGATGTGGTAAGAAATGAGGTATTACGACTTCTTGAAGCTGGTATTATATAGACTATTGCTGATAGTAGATGGGTTAGTCCTGTGCATTGCGTTCCTAAGAAAGGAGGAATGACTATTGTGCCTAATGATAATGATGAGCTCATACCTCAAAGAGTAGTTGTAGGGTATAGAATGTGCATTGATTATCGAAAAGTTAATAAAGTTACTAAGAAAGATCATTACCCTTTACCATTTATTGATCAAATGTTAGAAAGGTTATCTAAAAATACTCATTTTTGCTTTCTTGATGGTTATTATGGGTTTTCACAAATTGCTGTTAAAACTAAAGATCAAGAGAAAACCACTTTTACTTGTCCTTATGGAACTTATGCTTATAGGCGTATGCCTTTTGGTTTATGTAATGCTCCTGCTACTTTTCAAAGATGCATGTCTGCTATTTTTCATGGCTTTTGTGAGAGTATTGTGGAAGTATTCATGGATGATTTTTCCGTCTATGGGAATTCTTTTGATAGTTGCTTGCGAAACCTTGATAAAGTTTTGCCAGAGATGTGAAGAAACTAACCTTGTTCTTAATTGGGAGAAATGCCACTTTATGGTTAATGAAGGAATTGTATTGGGACATAAAATTTCTGAGAGAGGTATTGAAGTTGATAGAGCTAAAGTTGAAGCCATTGAGAAGATGCCATATCCGAGGGATGTTAAAGGTATTCGTAGTGTTCTTGGTCATGCTGGGTTTTACAGGAGATTTATTAAAGATTTCTCCAAGATTTCAAAGCCTCTTACTAATCTTCTTCAAAAAGATGTACCTTTTGTTTTTGATGATGATTGTAAGGAAGCTTTTGAAACTCTAAAGAAAGCCTTAACAACTGCTCCTGTAGTTGAACCTCCTGATTGGAATTTACCTTTTGAAATTATGTGTGATGCTAGTGATTTTGTTGTAGGCCGGTGCTGTTCTTGGATAGCGAGTAGATAAAAAATTAAATGTTATTCATTATGCTAGCAAAACTCTTGATGCTGCTCAAAGAAATTATGCTACTACTGAAAAAGAATTGTTAGTTGTAGTCTTTGCTTGTGATAAATTTAGATCTTATATTGTTGATTCAAAAGTCACAATTCATACTGATCATGCTGCAATTAGATACCTTATGACAAAGAAAGATGCTAAGCCGAGGCTTATTAGATGGGTACTTCTTTTGCAAGAATTTGATTTACATATTGTAGATAGGAAAGGTGCTGATAATCCTGTTGCTTGATAATTTGTCTAGATTGGAAAATATTGCTTATGATCCTGTTCTCGTTAATGATAGTTTTCCAAATGAACAATTGGCTGTAATAAAGGTGAGCTCGCGAGACAGGTCCTTGGTATGCTTGATTATGCTAACTTTATTGTTTCCAAGTACTTGCCTCCAACCTTTTCAGCTCAGCGAGAGGAGGAAATTCTTTTATGACTTGAGGCATTATTTATGGGATGACCCACACTTATATAAAGAAGGAGTGGATGGTATTCTGCGAAGGTGTGTTCCCGAATATGAACAACAAGAGATATTGAGTAAATGTCATGGTAGTGCTTATGGAGGAAATCACGCCGGAGATAGAACCGCGCAAAAGGTTCTACAATCAGGTTTTTATTGGCCAACTCTCTTCAAAGATGCAAGGAAGTTTATTTTATCTTGTGATGAATGTCAAAGGGTTGGTAATATCTCCAGACGCAATGAAATGCCTATGAATTATACTCTTGTTATTGAACCGTTTGATTGTTGGGGATTTGACTTCATGGGACCTTTTCCCTCTTCGAAGGTAACACTCATATACTTGTTGTCTGTTGATTATGTTACTAAATGGGTGGAAGCCATACCTACAAAAAGTGCTGACGGTGAGACTTCTTTAAAAATGCTTTTAGATATTATTTTTCCTAGATTTGGAGTACCTAATATATTATGACTGATGGAGGTTCTCATTTTATTCATGGAGGTTTTAGAAACACTCTTGCTAGGTATGGTATTAATCATAGAATTGCTTCCGCCTATCACCCTCAAACTAATGGTCAAGTAGAATTATCAAATAGGGAGATTAAATCTATTTTGGGAAAGACCGTTAATAAATCTAGAAAGAATTGGGCTAGTAAATTGAAAGAAGCACTATGGGCTTATAGAACTGCTTATAAAAACCCCATGGGAATGTCACCTTATAAAATGGTTTACGGAAAAGCTTGTCATTTACCTTTAGAACTAGAACACAAAGCTTATTGGGCTGTTAGAGAATTAAACAAAGATCCTAAACTTGCCGGTAATAAGAGGTTGCTACAATTAAGTTCTCTAGATGAATGGAGAAGTGAAGCTTATGAAAATGCTAAACTATTTAAAGAAAAAGTTAAGAAATGGCATGATAGAAGGATCATCAAAAGAGAGTTTAATATTGGGGATAAAGTCCTATTGTATCGGTCTCGTCTCAGACTCTTTGCAGGGAAATTACTCTCGAAATGAGAAGGACCATATGTTGTTGAGGAGGTGTATCGTTCAGGAGCAATTAAAATTAGCTCTCTCCAAGGCAATGCTACACAAGTGGTGAATGGACAAAGACTCAAGCATTATATCTCAGGTGATTCTTATAATGTTGATGTTGATATTATTCAAGTGGAAACACCGGAGGCTTTCATCAAAGGACAAATTGACAGTCCGCCAGAACTCGACTTTGAATAGGTAACAGTACTGGTAATGAAAAGTTCGCAATTTACTTTCCGAACAATATTTTTGCTGTTTTTGGAAAATATGAAAAATTACGAGATCGAAACGGAGAGGAAAAGACGCACGAGGGCGTGCCACTATAGGCCAGCGCGGCCTGGCCTGGGCCCGCGCCGCCCTATGAGGGCACCGCCTCGTCGCCCCTTTCCGACTCTAGTTCGACCTGGTACTTTCCGTTTGTTTCGAATTTTTTTATTATATAATCCCCCGGACCCCTGGAGGTCCGTATATCGTTCTCTCGACGTGTTTTGTTTCGAGCTGTTTCTGCCAGGATCTGTTTTCAGTTTAGAAGCACCATGGTCTCCAAGAACAAGGGCAAGGAGCTTCCGGATGAAGATAATCAAGATCGTGAGTGGAAAGAGGAGGACAAGAGCGTCAAGGAAGAGGATGAAGAAGAGGTGGAAGAAGTTCCGCAAGTACTCCCGCGCACCACCATTGCAAGCATCGGAGTGGTGTCAAACCCGTTCAACGCCAAGAAGAGCGCACGGATTAGGACCGGAGGAGGATTTCCACGTCATTACCTAGCTCCAAGGACATCTTCTTCAGGCACTTACCATCCCTTCCGCAATCTAATCTACAATAATCAAATTGAAAGGACTCCCAAGGCAGCATTGCCTAGCAATTGGGATATAGATCGTTCTAACACTGCAGGAAGGACGGAGCCTGAAGCTGAAGGTTGGGGAAATAACTCCAAGAATTGGGACTCGCCGTCGGACATACTTCTTAATCGCGTCGAGCACAATTCGGAGATGATCCGCAACCTCATGTACAAGATTGACGAGCTTCGGGAGCTTGTGGAGAAGCTTGTGAGGAATTCATCACCACCATCGCCAAAGGATTGATTCATCATCGGTATTGGCATCCCCTTGGTTTGTTCCAAGCTTGGGGAGTGCCGCGGTATCACATTATCACTACCTTTTACTTTTTACTATCAAGTAGTGTCATATCATGAGTAGGGAAGTTATCGTATAAGATGGGTTGCAGTGTGGAAGTATCTCTCCTTTAGTTTGTCTATGTATCCCTTGGTGTGAGTTAGCGTTATGGAATATTAATGAGAAGTCTTATCATTTACATATTGCACACCTTATTTTAGTTTGCAATTTCTACTATATGATTGATCTTGATTTTAGTATTGGTACCACTTTGGGAGCATTGAGTAAATCTATTTGGTTTTGGCAAACTTAGCAATGGTCAATAGCAACAACACTTTGAGTTTAAGAAGAATAGAGGAAATACAAGTAGAAGATGTTATTATCTTTCTTATCAGTCCTTAGCTTAGTATTCTAAAGTTAAAACTGTTTGTGCTTACAAGTAAGATGCATGATTGTTTCTATCACATGTATATTTGTTTGTTTCCCTCAACTCTTATGCTTGCTATTTAACCTTGCTAGCCAAAGACCTGTACTGAGAGGGAATACTTCTCGTGCATCCAAACCTGAACCCAAACCTATGTCATTTGTGTCCACCATATCTACCCACTGCATGGTATTTCATGCCATTCCAAGTAAATACTTCATGTGCTACCTTTAAACAATTCAAAATTTATTACTTCTTATTTGTGTCAATGTTTTATAGCTCATGAGGAAGTATGTGGTGTTTTATCTTTCGGTCTTGTTAGGCAGCCTCCACTAATGGACTAGTGGCTTCATCCACTTATCCTATAATTTTGCAATAAGAGGCGGCAACGGGGTTCCCAGCCCCAATTAATCAACTTTCATTAATAATTCTCTTCACATGTTTTGCCCTGATTCATCAGTAAGCATCTTAATTTTGCAATAGACACTCCTCCATGGTATGAGATTGTTGGAAGGCACCCGAGGATTCAGTTAGCCATGGCTTGTGTAAGCAAAGGTTGGGGGAGTGTCATCCTTAAATAAACTAAAGTACATGTGTAAACAAAAGAGAAGAGGGATGATCTACCTTGCTGGTAGAGATAACGTCCTTCATGGGAGCCGCTCTTTGGAGGTCTGTTTGGCAAGGGGGTTAGAGTACCCGCTGCCAGTCGTTGACAACAACAAACACCTCTCAAAACTTTACTTTTATTCTCTTTATATGATTTCAAAACTGAAAAAGCTCTAGCACATGATTTAATCCCTGCTTCCCTCTGCGAAGGGCCCTTCTTTTACTTTATGTTGAGTCAGTAAACCTATTTCCCTCCATCTCAAGCAAGCATTTGAGTTGTTGTGATCAAACTATTATATTGTGATTTGCTTCATCATGTCTTTACTCTTTCTTGGTTAGTACAAGTTTTACCTGAATGAATATAGCTTTGGAAGTCATCAATGATTAATATGATTGAGTATGCAAGTTTACCATAAGCTTTTAATATGAGAGCGCTGCTCAATAGATAAGTATAATCTGTTAAATGTTCTCTGACCAAGAACAAAGTTTGCCACCACCAATTATGATTCCTTATGCACCTTTATTTGTGATTACCTTATACTTGTTTCAAGTTGAGTTATATGAGGAAGTTGTTTACTATAATGTCTTGTGTGAATGAATATGATGCTTCTTGTCCGTATTTTATTTATCGACTCTTCACTCCATAAACATGTGGTCCTGTTTACTTGAGTTCGGTTTCGCTTGGGGACAAGCGAAGTCTAAGCTTGGGGGAGTTGATACGTCCAATTTGCATCACTATTTTATATCATAATTTGTTGTTATTCATTGATATATTTCATATTGGGACACAATACTTATGTTATTTCATCTATTTTGCATGTTTCATGATTATTTGGAGATCGCGCACCGGAGCCGGGATTCTCGCTGGAAAAAGCACCGTCGGGATGCAATATTTCGGAAGATCAAGCTGTGGAAGGAAATTTTACCAAAAATCCTATTTTTCCGGATGACGAAGGAAGCCGGAAGGGGAGCCAGCTGGACCCAAGGTGGGCCCACACCATAGGGCGGCGCGGCCCATGGCCTGGCCGCGCCACCATGTGGTGTGGGGGCCCCACAGCCCCTTTCGCCTCCTTTTCTTCGCGAAACCCTTCGTCCCGAAAACCTAAGCCACAGAGGGATCCTCACGAAGGGTTACAACCGCCTCTGCGGGGCGGAGAACCCCAGAGAGAAAAGAGCTCTCCGGCGGGCAGGAATCCGTCGGGGAAATTCCCTCCCGGAGGGGGAAATCGACGCCATTGTCACCGCCATCGAGCTGGACATCATCTCCATCACCATCACCATCATCTCCACCATCATCACCGCCGTCTCCACCGCTGGACATCGTCACCGCTGTAGCAATTTGGGTTTGATCTTGATTGTTTGATAGGGAAACTCTCCCGATGCTGATTTCTACTTGTTATTGATGCTATTGAGTGAAACCATTGAACCAAGGTTTATGTTCAGATTGTTATTCATCATCATATCACCTCTGATCATGTTCCATATGATGTCTCGTGAGTAGTTCGTTTAGTTCTTGAGGACATGGGTGAAGTCTAAATGTTAGTAGTGAATTATGGTTGAGTAATATTCAATGTTATGATATTTAAGTTGTGGTGTTATTCTTCTAGTGGTGTCGTGTGAACGTCGACTACACGACACTTCACCATTTATGGGCCTAGGGGAATGCATCTTGTACTCGTTTGCCAATTGCGGGGTTGCCGGAGTGACACAAACCTAAACCCCGTTGGTATATCGATGCGAGGAGGGATCGCGAGGATCTCGGAGTTTAAGGCTGTGGTTAGATTTATCTTAATTACTTTCTTGTAGTTGCGGATGCTTGCAAGGGGTATAATCACAAGTATGTATTAGTCCTAGGAAGGGCGGTACATTAGCATAGGTTCACCCACACAACACTTATCAAAACAATGAAGATTAATCAGCTGTATGTAGCGAAAGCACTAGACTAAAATCACGTGTGTCCTCGAGAACGTTTGGTCATTATAAGTAAACAAACCGGCTTGTCCTTTGTGCTTAAAAGGATTGGGCCACTCGCTGCAATTATTTCTCTCGCATTTTACTTGCTTGTACTTTATTCATCTGTTACATCAAAACCCCCTGAATACTTGTCTGTGAGCATTTACAGTGAATCCTTCATCGAAACTGCTTGTCAACACCTTCTGCTCCTCGTTGGGTTCGACACTCTTATTTATCGAAAGTACTACGATACACCCCCTATACTTGTGGATCATCAGGCCACACACTAGGGCCGCGCGGCCAGGGCCTAGGCCGCGCCGCCCTATTGTGTCGGCGCCTCATCGCCCCACTTCGTGATCCTTTCGGTCTTCTGGAAGCTTCGTGGAAAAATAAGACCCTGGGCGTTGATTTCGTCCAATTCCGAGAATATTTACTTACTAGGATTTCTGAAACCAAAAACAGCAGAAAACAGCAACTGGCTCTTCGGCATCTCGTCAATAGGTTAGTGCCGGAAAATGCATAATAATGACATATAATGTGTATAAAACATGTGAGTATCATCATAAAAGTAGCATGGAACATAAGAAATTATAGATACGTTTGAGACGTATCAAGCGTCGGGAGAGATCTCACTTTTGGAAGACCCTCCAGGAGATCAAGCACGTGATCCGAGCCGGGCTATCTCTCACCATAGGGGATGGTAGAGGGACCTTGTTTTGGCTTGATCTGTGGCTTTATGGGGGGGGGCTCTTAGGGTGGAGTTTCCGAAGCTTTTTGCCATCTGGGTGGATCCCTAAGTTTTTGTGGCGGAGGTTGCAAATGGTGGGTGGGTAGTCCCGTTTTGGTGGGGCCTTACCCCCCGGGGAGGCCCTGGGGTGGGAGATCCCGACTCCCATGGGCTCTCCCTGACGCCTTGGACAGTGCCCACTAGCGCCTGTCCCTGTCCGACAGGTTCTCTGTTAGGTCGGCCTACCGGGCCCTATTTAGAGGGCCTGGCCTTAGTTGGATGTCCCTTTTGTGGAAAGTGCCTATCCCTCTCAAGATAAAGATTTTTTGTGTGGCAGCTGCTTCGGGACCGCCTCCCTTCGGGGGTGGAGGTAGCCAAGCGAAACAAGTCGGGCAATGGCTTGTGGCTGTTGTGTGCGGCACGCTGCATATCATGTTTTCGTGCCCCGCGGCACAATTTCTTTGGAGCTTTCTCCATGAGGCGCTAGGGCCTGAGTGGAAGGCCCTAGATCGTGGAGGTTCAGGCGAACCAGACTGGACGTAGGAGGCGCCTATTCGGGTTACTGTTTGCGGCTATGTTTTGGACCTTATGGAATGTGCGTAATAAGATGGTGATCCAGCGTATCTTTGTGCGATGAGCCTCTATCTGCAGTAGAGGTACCCGTTGTGTAGACAGCGGGACAGAAACCAGTTGTACAGTATGTTGGAGGATCTTCTAGCGGCTGCTCGTTGTTATCTACGCCTTTCAGCGGTTGACGTGCCCTAGGTCTTAGAGCATCTCCAGCCGCGTCCCCCAGCCGCGTCCCCCAAACTGCGCCGGATTGAGCGTTTGGGGGACGTGTTTAGTTCGTGCCGCGTTTGGGTGACGTCGCTCCCCAGTCGCGTCCCCCAAACAAAATTTCGGAAATTTTAAACTTAACGAGATTCGATTAAGATTCGTCCAAACTTACAAAGATTCGAATGAAATTTGACTAAATTTAAACTAAACCTAATCTAGAACCACTTGCGGCGGCCGGAGGCGTCGTAGTACTGCTGGAAGTTGTAGTCCTGCTTGACGCGCTCGTTGACGGGCACGTCGACGGGCTCGTCCTTCACCGCGCCGCTTGGTCCTGCCTCGCCGTCGTCGGTGAGGTCCACCAGCGGCTTGCCGGAGTCGCGGATGGACAAGACGATCGCCGCGTCAAGGTCGCCCCTCCAGGCGTCCTTGTCGTTCATGGACGCCAAGAACGCCGCCCGCGGACACAGGCAGTCCTCGGGGTCGTCGCCGCCGGCGATGAGCCGCTGCTGCCGCTCGTACTCCGCCAGCAGCGCCGCCTGCGACGCTTCCTCCGGCTCCTCCTTCACCTCCGGCTTCGGGATGAGGAGGGCGCCGACGCGCCTCCCTTGCTGCCGCCGGCTGCCGCTGCCGCCACGCCTCGTGTTGACGGGCGTCGCCGGCTCCTCCTTCACCTCCCGTTTGGGGACGGTGTACGGCGCCGATCGGTAAGATGAGGACGGCGTCGATCGCGCCGGTCCTAAGGAAGAAGAGTGCGAGGAGGACGAGTACGTCGTCCTCCTCGGCTGCCATTGAGGAGACGGCGGCGGTGACGACGGCATCTCCAGCCTTGGAGCGCCGTTGTGGATGCCGCGGATGACGTTCTCGAGGGTGCGCCCCGGAACGCCCCAGAACAGGGCGCGGCCGTCCTTGTTCCAGCTATTGGGGCCGCCGGCGAGCCCGTTGGTGCTGTGCATCTCGATGTCGTACTTCGCCTTGAAGTACGTCGTCCACCAGGCGTCGTTGTTGTTGGCCGCCCACGTCGGATCCAACCGCTCCTCGGCAGTGAGTTGAGCTCGATGGGCCTTGATGGCGTCCCACTATTGGTCCGTGCACGGCTTCGGCGGTGGCGGAACGCCAATGCCGTTCACGGCCATCTTCCAGCCGCCGCTGCTTGGCAGCCGCATGTCCGGCGGGACTGGATACCGGGCGTGGTACAACGCCCACGCCTTCGGCACGGTGAGGCTGCCGCGGCCGAAGCCGTTCGCCGCGGCGATCTTGCGGGAGGACGAGCTCGACATTTTTGGAGCGACGAGGAGAAGATCTGGGAGGGGGGAGGCGGCGGCGACGAGAAGGTTTGTGAGCGGTGAGAACTGCAGGGCGTCTTTAAACAGCGGCGGCAGCGGGTGGTTGCACGCAATAACGCCGGCGCGGACGGCCACGCGGCCATGCACGACGAGACGCGTCCTGCGTCGCCTGGGAAAACAGGGACGCCATTAACGTCGCTTGACCAAAGGTAGGCGACGGGGTTTTAGTCTTCCGAGCCGCTGACGCGTCGGGCCCGCGTCGGTTCGCCTCGCTTTTCGTTGTGTCCGGCGTGCCCGGAGCGTCCCCTGTGGAACGGGGGCGGGCTCGGGCCGCCGGACAAAAATGGGCTTTGGGGGACGCGGCTGGAACGGTTTTTTTGTCCGGCGCGCCCCAAATCCCTTTGGGGAACGCTTTGGGGGACGCGGCTGGAGATGCTCTTAGGGATATATCACTTGTTTCATCTTTCGGGTATGTTGTGATGTTATTCCAGCAGACATTTTACATTTTCTTGCTCTTATTGTGTGTGAACTTTCTGTGAATATAGTTGGTTGATATTCTTGCTCTTATTGTGTGTGAACTTTCTGTGAATATAGTTGGTTGATTTGTATAGTGCAATCGAAAGCCTATCTCGGGGATTCAGAACTTGCAGCTGAAATTGAAAGCTGAAGTTGAACTCCGGCAGTAGTGGTCAAAGTCGCTGGAAGCTAACCGACAAAAAGTTACTCACTTTTAATTGGGTGTTTTTTTTTTAGGATTTTTAATTGGGTCATCTAGGTCGCTTCCTGTGGCCGCTTGGCTTATCCTAGCACTAGCAGCAGCCAGTTCTTTTTTGTTTGGGCCGGGCCAAAGAAGGAAACGGGCCGATTAGGCGCATCACCCTTTTTTGACTGTTCTTGCTAGCCTTGTTCGTTCGTTCCGTTTTTATGGTTTTTCATCTGCCATTTACAAAGCTACATGTAGCACACGATTCCTTCAAAAAATATAGCACAAGATCGAGCAAATAAATTTGATTATTTGATTGTGAGAATCAGCATTTGAAATTTGCTCCCAACGGTGAACATACAGTCAGATTATACAGTGAACTGTTCTGCTACCTTGCAGAGTTGCAGTAGTAAAATGATAGATTGCTGGTCTCTGTGATAACGATTTCAATCTTCAAGGCATGGATACAGATGGTCTCTCGTGATTCAACTTCTTCATCTTAAGTCTCACTGGTTTGGCATTGGGGGCAGCAAGCTTGAGGCAGCAACTGCATAACTTGCGGCAAAATCATCAGCATGATCATCATCCAACCTACAAACAAATAGATCACATGAAAATTGGAAGAACGACCAACGTTGGAGTTCTGATTAACTCTTGAGTGTATCAAGTCGATGATAATAAGTTTCCAAACATAAATTTGGACCCTATGCGAAGTTTAGAGTATCACATTGTAGCCACGGGGCTTATGTTATAACTCACCGAAAGAAGATAAAAATAAATTGCTATGATTTTTCCTCAGTTAGTTGTTTCAACATGAGGTACTAAACACTCATGCTGGAGGTAATAATATTCATTTTACAGCACCCATCCTGGTTACTTGTATAGTCTATATAATTCCATTACAATCACACCTTAGAGTTTGGAATAAAAAGTGTGCTAAGTATGTGTACCATCACACAGGTAAGTTTCCCTAACACACGTTATATAAACTGATAATCAGGGTCATGTTTTAATTGGAGCACCAAACCTACATATGTTATTCACAAGTACAGTGCTTTAGTACACATAACTTATGAAGTAAATAAAAAGTAACACCACTTACATTTCAAAGGGATATCTAGGGTAGTAACTGAAATTGCAATGCTAGGAGGGAACATGCTAATGCTCCATACTTTTGAAGTTTAGGCGAAAATTGACATTGATACCGAGAAAAAACAAAATGTGGATGACAAATCATAGTCCGAAGAGTATTTTCCTTTTGACTGGACACATTCCTGTTAACAACATTTTTATTCTCCTGCGGCATCTTGTCCTTGTTGATTGCTCAAACTAATTAAGGTGAATATGCCAAAGAACAGATGAAAACAGATGGATCTAAAAATTGCAGTGGAAATTCTCCCAGTGCTTACCCTAAAAAACATATGGATCTAATTAATTTCCAAAAGGTGCTGATGGTTCTATTTTTAATGGTCGTTAAGAAATCTTACGAGCATCTCGCAAGTTATGCAGTTGCTGCCTCCAGTTTACTGCCTCCAAATGCAAAACCTACAAACGAGAAACAAGCAACAGTTAGCTCAACGATTTTCCATGCATAATTACTGTGCAGTGTTCCCCAGAAAGTGATATGATCTCATGTATCAAACTGGTATAACGGGTCAAGCATGCTATAGTTAGCCATGACAAGATCTGTATTGACCCTTATATTGTATGTTCCACAAGATGAACATAAACTTCTTGCTATGTTTGTAGAAAGTAGAAACAAGACGCTGCAATCAAACAGGAAAAAACAAACTATGTATACAAAACTGAATGGAAGATGTGGAAAATCAAGACAAGCTTTGAAAAGCAAAGCTAATTGATTCACAACAATAGCAACCAGATCATGTACCACAATAAAATCACGGGTGGTTCAAGGATAGAACTTTGTTACCCAATTAGTTTAAGTAAATACCTGGATATATAGATCAGATAGTTGTACTGACACCACGAGTGAACTAGCAGCTCCACAGCACCCTTGGACCTCTCATCACATATAACCCTAGAAGAAGGGGACAATAACACAGAGCTGTGTTTGTGTGAAGGGAGAGACGAGGGGAATGTGCTTTTATAGCCCAAAGAGCAAAGAGATAAGAAGAGGCTATGGGGCCACCAAAGCCTAAAACACAATTAAGAGGTAAGAAACACAATTAAGAGTAGTGAGAAGCAATGTAACATTGTACTTGGAGACAAGAGAAAACTCCCACTTGCCCGGAGTCGCTTCGCTCGGCTTGGAAACAGCCCAATTTAAGATGATTATAAGCTTATAAAATTATACTGTCTTTGACTATAAATTTTTCAGTGACTGACAGACAAACTGGATAGCACATTTATAATTATTTCACAACTGTAGGTCCCAAGGTCTCTCCTTGTGTGTTCGTATTATAATTAAACAAAAATCAAGCGGACTTATAAGTACCTGATAGAATAAACCTGAGTAATGCGCAGTAGTTATATGTTTCTGCTGTGGTCTAGTGGGGCTAGCTAATCTAAACATATACAAAGGGTCAAAAAATCTGAGCATATGTCTTTCTCTTCAGGAAAAACAATTCGAGACATATTACTTATGCAGGCCTATGTCAATGGAGCCATTAGAAACCAGTTCGGTAAATCTGCAGTAAAGTTTCAAGCATGGTTAATCGTAGGTAATAATTTCATGGGTGGTTAGTTCGTACAATACACCGCAACAATTTTGTATACAGATGCTTTGTAAGCTCTCGTTTGTTTATTTGCTGTTTGAGTTGATGTGGCTTCGCCGAAGCTGCACGAGGCACAGCAAGGCAGCGGTATATTTTTGCATCTTGGATTCTGCCTGTCGAGCTGCCATTAAACAGGGCACAACATCCAATGTGTGTTTTCCATCGCTGGCATCTAGATCTCAATCAGCTTCATTAGAAACGAGAATTTGTCATTTTTTTACCATCCAAGTCCCAGTGTCCCACAGTGCAGGTGGAGCTGAACCTGATGTATTCTATTAAGGACGATGGCAGCCATCAATGCCTCTGATGTAATTCTGGCGAAATTGATTGAAACGGTGTATGCCGACCATTGAATTTTATATGATTGAACCGGGATAGTCATTTAAAGCATGCACCTAAGAGAAATAGACACTAGAGAATGCAAGATCAAATCCTAACAAAGCTACAAATTCAAATAACATGTAAGAAAACTTCAAAATAATTTATGGGGAATAAAGACATAATAATGTTCAAAGAATATAATTTATGTTCAATACAAATAGCCGGATGCCTTATTTGTTAAACTAACAGCAGACAGCAGTTGGATGGAGTAGATGCGGACACACAAACTAAAAAAACTGAAATACTAGTGGAGAAACACGAGGAATCCATATCATAAAACAATACACGCTATATTTCTGTGTTAACAATTACGGTGTTCTGGTCTCCAAATCTACTTTAGCAGCATCAAAATACAATTTAATGCCTGTTGTGAAATTCTGATATACCTTTCAGCAGTCCCCTAATTGTTTGTCCCACCATGAACTGTATGATAACAAAAGAGCATCACACGAGCCCACAAATAATGGAATATGGTTTAATAGAAACAGTCCTGTGTTAATTTCAATAAGAAAAAAGAAGCAACATGAGACATCAAATGTGCACTACTGACAACTCTGTTGGTGTCTCTACTTTGACAGGAAAGCAGGTAGACATATTGCCAATAATTACCAGAGCAAATTGAGAAGGCAACAGCATCGTGCTATATTATTCTCTGCAGCCACGTCAGGTTCCTGATCGATTGTCCAAGGCACGAGTATCTAATGGTGCATTATTGATGGTGCGAGTATTTAATGGTGAATTATTGGTGATGTGAGAGAGTGTTTGATGCCCCCAAAACATTCCATGTCTTAACCTTTCTTTAGGCAAGGGGAGGAGTGCCTTTTGAAAATATTTTAATCAAAGGTGCTTGCATTCAGGAGATATATATTAGACTGACACAATTGTAGAAGTACTGATGCCTTGATGGTTACACATGGTTGAAAGTTCTTGTGTTCGGGACAATGGCTTGGAGAAAGGTAAGGCTTCATAACTTTGCGAGCAGGATAACGTTTTTCTTAATGGGAAAACCTACAAACTCCGCGGTTGAGTTTTTAAGCAGAACATCGTGGTAGACTACAACGGTGCGTCTTCTCCATGCTTTTTACAAGATCTGTGATACAAAATAACCTCCTCACTTAACCAGCGAATTGCAGAACTTTTTTTTTTCGCGGGCACGCGAACGGCGTGCCAAATCTTTATAGAAGGGAGCAAAACAAATTACAAGAAACCAACGATGGATGCGAACATCTACCCGCGGCCAACCCACGCACACCACCGAAAAAACCTAAAGGCCTACTCTCGCAACATGACTCTCCGCTCCCCTCCCCTCGCAGCCCTCCAAAGGCTGAGCTCCTCTAGAACTGTATCTATGATCTGCTCCGTGGACAGCTGCCTCTCTAGGTTCCCAAAAACACGGGCATTTCTTTGCTTCAGAGTGTCCAAGCAATCAGCAAGATGAGCGTGTCGAAACCTCTCCTATCCTCCCTCCGTAGCCTCTTCCTAGCCTCTGTCCACCATCTCTCTAGATTGGTGTTCTCCTGCGGCTCCTGGAGCTGTGATCCCAGCCTTCTCAAGCAGCCAAACCATACCATCTTGGCATATGGACAGTGGGAAAGGATATGATCGACGTTATCCTCCTCCTGCAGGCAAGTAGCGCAGGGTCCGGATGGTCCTGCAAGCCGTGCCGTGCCCTCCTATCTGACGTCCAAAGCCTATATCTTAAAGCCAACCAGCCAAAAAAATTGCAGTTTAGCGGTGCAAGATCTCCAAATCGGTTTGGCCATACTCCAGGCGATTCTTCCCTGACAAAGCATGTTGTAGGTCGCGCTGGTAGTATACATACTAGTCGCCAATCCCTTCCAAGTGATCTGATCCGGTCTGCTGCCGTCACGGGGTACTCTCTCTATTTCACACTGCATCCATCCATCAATGAACATCTCCCCCACAACATCCGAAAGACAGGAATCGTCCTGTAAAGCCTCGCTAACCTTCCTCGCGTTCTTCCTCCTAGTAGGGACCAAAGCCGCAACCTTTGGGGCAATCTCCTCCGCATTCCTCCCATTGATCCATCTGTCTCTCCAAAAGAGAATACCCTCGCCATCTCCCACTCTGAACTCAACCAAGCTCTGGAACACTTCATTGGCTTCCTGGTCGTTGAGAGAAGGCAACCTTGCCACGGCCTCGAAGAATTCGTACGGCGCAACCAACATCTTACCCCGCAACCAACATCTTACCCTGAGAGCCAAACCTTGCAATCTCAGGTCCTTCACACCAAGACCTCCAAACTGAGTCGGCTTGCATATTGTATCCCACGCAACCCGGCATTGTCCTCCATTAACCTCCTTCTTCCCCTCCCAAAAGAAAGCTCTCATCCACTTGACCAACTCCTCAAGCACCCAAGCTGGCGCCTCAGCGACCATCAACTGATGAATAGGTCGTGCGCTAATCACAGACTTGGTGAGTATGAGCCTCCCTGATTTCTGAATCATCCCCCCTGCCAAGCTGGAACGCAGTGTATGACTCGGTCAATCAGCGGCTGCCATTCCGCTTTACTCAAAGGTCTCAAGGCCAGTTGCATGCCAAGATACTTGATAGGAAAACCCACTACCTCACATCCCAACATCTCCGTAACTCTGTCGGTATCCCCCTCTTGCTCACGGATCATCATGGCCGAAGTCTTCCTATAATTTACACAAAGCCCGGATGCCTCACCAAAGATTCCCAGGATGGCCTTTACCGCTTCCAGCTCAATGCTCAGCGGCTTACAGAAATTACCACATCATCCGCATACACCGAGATTCTCTGGAGCTCCGTAATCCCTGCCAGCCTGGAGAAGAGTTGACACTCTGTGGCCTTCTTAATCGCCGCACTCAACACCTCCATAGCCGCCACAAACAGCATAGGTGATGTGGGATCACCTTGGCGGAGGCCTCTAACATGCACAAATCTGTGTCCAGGCACTCCATTCACTAGAACTCTGGTGTTTGTTGCGTTCAGTAACAAGGAGACCCACTTTAGGAAACGCTCCCCAAAACCCATGCGCCGTAGCACCTCAAAAAGAAAACTCCAAGAAATCGAATCGAACGCCCTTGTGAGATCCAGTTTTAGGAGTACTCATTGCTGTCTCTGTTGGTTTATCTTCCTTGCCACTTGCCTCACTAAGATGAAGTTATCATGAAGGGACCTTGCTCTGACAAACGCCGATTGGTTGGTGCTCACCACATCTCCCAACCTTCTCCGAAGTCGGTTTTCCATTAACTTGGAGAAAAGCTTGGCAAAGCTATGCACCAGACTAATGGGGCGATAGTCCTTAACCTCCGTGGCATCCGGCTTCTTAGGGATCAACGTGATCAGGGATCTATTTAGGCGGGCAAAACCACGGCCATCGCCCACGCTGAGCTTGAGCAGCCCAGCTATAATGTCCCTCTTGATAACTGGCCACGTCCTCTGGTAAAAAGCTCCTGCTGGTCCTGGCGCTCGATCAGGATGCAGGCCCTTGACCACCCCCCAGATCTCCTCCCAGTAAACATGTCATCCAGCTCCTGTAAGTTGGTCGTCGGTATGTCTAGCACTCCCAGATCAATAGAATGTTCTCTGGGCTGCACTCTCCCTAGCAGCTGGAAGTAAGCCTCCGTGAAAGCCTCCACTTTCCTCTCCTGGTCCGTCACTATCTCCTCTCCAACCTTTACCGAGGCAATGAAGTTTTTCACTCTTCTTCCATTGGCCACGGCATGGAAAAGCGCCGTGTTGGCGTCCCCTTCTCTCAACCAGCGGATCTTCGATCTTTGTCGCGCCATTGTTCGCTCTAGCGAAGCAAGCCCAAACACAGATTGCTTGAGCATCTTCCTTAGCCAAATCTGCATGGGGGTCGGCCTACGCCTCTCCTGAGCCACATCCAGGCGTAGGATCAGGGTATTTGCGATCGCAATGTTTAGCTTCATATTTCCAACTCTCTTCTGTCCCCAAGACTGCAGGTACTCTGCGGCACTCCTGAAGAGTGTATCCAGCCTCCGGAAGGGGTCTACAATTGCTGGGCCGCATACCCATGCCTTCTTTACCTCCTCATCGAACCCCTCCAGTTTTAGCCAACAGCTCTCAAACCTAAACCTACTCTTTGGCCTGAATGCCGCGTTTAAAGCTAGGTGTAGCGGTGCATGATCCGACACCGACGATGAGAGACCTTGCAACACTGAGTCAAAATGTTGCAAGTCCCAATCCACAGAAACCAGCACCCTATCAATGCGTGTAAGGGCTCTTTCTCTCTCATTACTCCAAGTATAGGTCCGCCCATGCATATAGAGGTCCTTGAGCTCATGCTCATGGACGAAGGCTCTGAAACGCTGCATCATGTTTCTATCAAGATTCTCATTATTTTTCTCCGCCATGTTTAAAATCATATTGAAATCTCCAGCTACCACCCATGGGCCAGGGCAAAGTGACCTCCTCTCCGTCAGCTCCTCCAAAAACATGATCTTCTCCTCCGTCGTCTGGGGCCCATACACGGTGGTAAGCCACCACTTGGGATCATCTCTAGTCGTAACCTCGCCGGTAATAGCGTAAGAGTCATAACTCACGTGGTCAATTTGGACCACCGAGGTGTCCCAAGCCATGATCACACCTCCTCTCGTATCATCCGCCGGGAAAAAACACGAAACCGTCAAAAGACGAACCCAGACACTGTGAAACATAGAACTCATCAACATCCGCAACCTTAGACTTCGAGATACACACAATGCTCACATGCAAACCATCGAGAAACTCCCTGATAGCACTCCTTTTAGTTTGATCGTTTGTGCCACGAACGTTCCAGAACAACATCTCTAGATTACAATCCATAAAGAACTGATACAAACTACACTCCACTCCACCGGCCGCCTAATGCGCCGCTACCACTAATCTGCAACCCTCCTGTTGCTCGAAACTCTGGGGCACCATCTTGCCGAAGATGGACGCCATGACCCTCACGCGTCTGTCACCAAGCGGCGAGTCGAAGATCTCGTTGAAGCTGGCCAGATGCTCCTCATCCACGGACAGCTCCTCAGGGCAAATGCCCAGCGCCTTGAGTAGCTCCACCGCTGAGGCCTTGGACGTCTTCTTTCCCCTCGTATCTACTGCAACCGCAGCACTCCTAGTCATGCGGCTGGGGCGTGAAAGGTTGTGCATCCGCCCGCAGCCTAGACGAGCTCTCCACTTCACGGAGCAGTGGTGGCGCCAACTTCTTGAGAATTGAGGCACAGAACATCTTGATACGGCCGAGCGCGAGTCTCTCCTACTGCAGCTCCAACTCAGCTGCGGTGTCAGCAGCAACCTCCTCCGGTGTATCCTCCTCCAAATCTAGAACCTCCTGAGCTCTGCGTGAGACCAACTGCATGGCACTGTTGGGTCCCGTGTAGGACATGCATGGGGACCCCAACAGCTGGCTGTCCACACTATCCAGGCTCTCCTGTCGGTCGAGTACTGCTCCGCAAGTGTACCCTATGTCTGCACGTGTTGTCCCCTCAAAACCCTCCTCCGAAATGACACCTAGAAGTACTCCTTATCATGGGCCAAAAACCCCTCCTCCAAGCATGGATCCCCTGGGGAGCTCGATCCACTGGCCGAAACCGTATGGCGCGTAGGTGAATCACCCGTCCTGTGCAGCACCGAACCATCAGACACCACATCCGTGTCCACTTCGGGATCCACGTCCACAGTGGCCCCCACCCTGGGCCCCTCGGCGTCCGGCCCAAGCAAACTCTCCTCTTCCTGGACAAGCATAGGCTCCGAGCCAACCCCCACCTGGGCCCCACCGTCTACAGCGGAGCCTTCCTTTGGCGCAGCAGCCAGATCAAAATCGGGATCCGCAACCGCTATCGGCAACGACTCAAGGGCATCCTGCCACACGACAGCCCCCTCCCAGGATCAAGGATCAGTCTCCATTGCTGGCCCCACCTCTGGCCCCACTCCTGGAATATGATGTGCATCTTCACCAACGGACATGCACGGTGCCAACTCCGCATCGTCCGATCGTGCAGCCAGTTTTAATCCGACGGGTGCATGCACTCCCTCCTGGCCCACTGGCCCAGCTCCTTCCCCCTGCTTGTCGACAACCGGCGCAGAGATAACCTGAGCACCAACTAGCGCCGCCAAGCTAGACGCTGCACTTTTGACCGAGAGCGACGCAGGTCTGTCCAACGGGGGTAGGCCCCACGAGGTCCCCTCCCCAGTTGTGTTGCACCACCTGTCCCACTACGCCACTGCGGGACGACGCCACGCGGCCCGGTGCGCTGATCCAGGACCCCGCGCTTCCACTGAAACGTTCTTCTCCGGCGACAACCGTCTTCGCCGCCGCCATGACCACCCTGAGCTCTGTCTCCCTGGCGGCCGGCACAAACTCCTCCCTCAGGCGAAACCTCCTCCACTGCCACCACATGTATGAGTAATTGGTACTGCAGCGTCTTGACCACGGCAGCTCCAAGAGACGATGACCCTGACGCTCCAGCCATATGCTCCCCTCTGCCACCGGGAGCTCCCTCACCGGCGGCTGCGCGCTCAACTCCTCCCTCAAAGGCTCGGGCACCGCGAGCGTGCGTGCCACCGGAATGGCACCCAGCTCCGATGTCCATGCCGACAGCTTGAACAGGGACAAATCTGCCCTCGATCTCGTCTCCGGCGCGACCTCCTCAAGGGCGCAGCTCTTGCCGAGGAGATCCTCCACAACCTCGACGTCCCAGGCGTGTGGGGGAAGGCCTTCCATGACCATGAACACCTTAGAACGCAGCGGCACCTGTTTGGCTTGTGACTGACGGTTCCAAGGCCGGAACGCGAGCGGCGCGCCCGCGACCAAGACGGACGGCAACACCGCGACGTGACGCCGAAGCTCAGCAGACTCCAGCACGATCAGGAAGTCCTCCGGTGCGTACGCATGAACCGAGAAAGAAGTGACCGGAACTCCCCTCCATCTCATCGCCGCTGCCACCTGCTCAGACGTGACCGCCGGCCTCCGTCCTCCGACAGAAGCCACCATGGAGAAACGGAGCCTCTGCTCCAAGTCGCACATGGCAGAGGTCCTCCGAACGACGCACATGCAGGGGCCTCGTGCACCTGCGCACCCACCATCACGGGCTCCGGCAACACCGAGATTGGCGGCCACGCACTCATTGGAGGAAGGCTCGGGGAAAGGGGGAAACAGCGGCGACCGTCTGTGGGGGTGGTGGCGGTGGCGGCGGCGGGGGAGGCGCAGCAGCTGGTGGAGCCGGCCGCGGTGGCGGCGGAGGCGCGGGCGCAGCCGCAGCAGGACAGCCAGGGCCCCTCCGGACCCCAGAAGGCACGCCCCTGTCCGGCGAACGGTGACGCACCAACTTGGCCAAAGCAAGGTTACGGAGCTCTTCCTCGGAGGAGGGGCTCCGCAGCCTCTTGCACTCTCTGGCCGGGTGCCCACAGAGCCAGCAGCGGACGCACACTTCCTCGTTGATGCAGTCTCTCTTCCGGTGGCCGGGCTCGTAGCAGCGGAAGACTGAACTTACTATGCTACAACTTACTCTTTCTATGCCTTTTTAACTATTCCCCTTTCTATGGGCATCGATTCTACCCATTTTACTAAATAGCTGCAGACAAAGAAAATTCTAGCATTCCCACGGCACTCAATTTGCAAAAAAGGGGATATGATTAAGTAGACTTTCCATATGTTCCTTTCCTGTAACTGGCATCGCCGTTGCATCAGCTGCGCACCTTTTGATGTCGGCAATGTACTAAGGCTATTTTGAAACACAGCCAGGGCATGACACGAATTGGGCATCAAAAGGCAGAAGACTAAATAAAGAAGACACAGTTAAACTGCTACCTAATCTGTTGGCCTAAAGTGCAAATTGTTAATAGAAGGAAACCTACCTCAATCTGTCGGCGCGGCGACCACACCAGTAACTCCACGAGGACACTGGCGTGGCATGGGTTCCTTGGAAAGCCAAGAAAGATGTGCCCGCGCCCCAGAGAAAAGCAATGAGGTGGGCAAGAGCCAGCCTCCATCAGAGGCTGCCGTAGGATCGGAGTCGGAGGGCTCCACATGGCCGCCAGCTCAGCGCCATTCTTAGAGCCGTTTCATGGAACTGTTTGGCGTGCGTTTGCGAAAACTCTAAAAAAAGGCCGACCTTCGCGAAGGTCCAAAAGTCTCTCCGCATGTGACACGTGGCGCGTTGTGGTGCCAGATTTTTGGTGGGAAGTGATCTCCCTGCTTGCCAAGTGTCGCAAGGGGAAGTAAGGTGGGATAGAAGAGGAGAGAGAAGGACAAGGGAGGGTTCAGTTTTCCCTTTATTTTTTAGATTCGTTTTTTCAAAATGAAATATCTTGCGGACCGTTAGTCCAAATTACGAACCGTTTTCACTTTTGAGATCATCGCGTTGAGATCTTCAAAACTAGATCCCATGTTGATAGGTTTCGAGATAATTTTTTTTCGTACTTCCAATATTAGTGTGGTTGTACTTGTGGTGTGTACCTAACTGTACTCGTGCTTGAACTGGTAAATACTTCTGTTTTAGTGTATTTGGTGCAGTTTTTCCCTTTACTCGGTAACCGTACTCGCTCGTGTGCGCGACTGTACTTCTGCACCTGTACTTACTCGTGGGCGTAACTGTACCTGCTCGTGTGTGAGACTGTACCTGGTCGTGTGCGCTATTGTACTTATGTACATATACTTGGTCGTCCGCGTGACTATACCTGTGTGCGTGACTACTTGTACTCGTCCGTGTGTTCAACTGTACTCGTGTGTTATGCGCAGCTGTACTCCTGTGTTGTACGCAACTGTACCCTTATCATACTTATCTTTACTGCTCGTATATGTAACTGTACTCGTGCTTCTACACAACTGTAATCGTGTGTTATATGTAACTTGTACTCGTCTGTATACGTAAGATGTACTTGATTTTTTTTTGTCACTCTAATCTCTAGCCAGATGAATTGGTCTTGCCCGGTTGTACTTGCTCGCGGCATGCGCGTACTCGCGCGGGACGAATACATCGGAAGGCTGCGTCCAGGAAGTACTCACGTGCGAGAGTTGTACTCGTTGTGCAAAGGATTGGTACTTGCCATGCATGGCTGCGCCCGTCGCGTGCCCGCGTCCTCTCGCGCGCGCGGCCAGCGAACAAGTACTCGCTCGCGCGCCCCACGTACGTACGCGTACTCGTTCGCGCGATGCCGCACGTGGCCGAATTCGCTTGCAGACACGTGTTGTTCGGTCGTGCGTTGTACGGGATTGTTTCCTTCGTAAAGATCGGTCTCTAGGTAGTGGTACCCCGTGCGTTTGTGTATGGTTTTAGGGTTTGGGTTGGGCACATGTGCGTGAAAGCCTACTATCATCGGCCGCCCAATGGCCCATAACCACAGCCCAACGCCGTAGCCGCCACCAGTAGCAGCCTAGCAGGGCTAAAACCTATTTCCCGCCTAGCAGCGGAGTGGATTAACACCCGCCCGCGTGCGGGGCGGAGCAGGCCGCGGCCCATGTCGTTTGGTTTTTTTTTCTTTTTTTCTTCGGTTCTTCTTCTTGTTCGGGCGGTTTTCTGGCGGGTTTTTTTTGGGTTTTTGGTTTTTTGTTTTTTCTGTTTTTCTATTTTCCTTTTTCTGCTTTTTCATTTTTTCCGTTTTTGAACATTTTTAAAAAATTCGAGAAAATTTTAAATTAGAGCAACTTTCAAATTCGAGCAAATTTTAAACTGGAACAGATTTCAAATTTTTGTTCGGTTTTGGAATTTGCTCAGATTTAATTTTTGTCCGGTTTTGAAATTTGCTTAGATTTAAATTTTTGCTTGGTTTCGAAATGTATTTAAATTCGAAATTTGTCAGATTTATTTTTTGGTCCGTTTCGAATTTATTTAAGTTCAAAAAGTGTGTACGCATGCATGTAGATACTAGGATTTGAACTGTGGTCTCTGCTGGGATGTTTAAGCAGGGTAAAACTTGGATGCATAGCTGCTGAAAATTGTTGGCAGATTTTGATTTTCATCACTAAAAGTGGCTAGTTGAACTTGCAAATGGTTCAAAATGAATGCTATACTTCTATATGGATCCCAGCCACATGAATTGCCATATTGACATCATTTTATTGAGATTGCTGATATAAGAATAAGATGTTTTGAGTGAACCAAGTTTAAATTTCTTAATTCTATATGTGGGCATATTGTGCAGTTCAAGTTGGGAGAGGAAGAACAACAATGATGGATCTGTATGTGAGGATTGATAAAAGAGGTATGACACCTTTGCTATATTCATGTATGGAATTTAACGATAGCAAATACTTGTGCATAGTTTCATTAATAGTTGGGGAAGTGATAGAACCAAAAGAGTCACCTATTATGACGATGTCAAAGAAAGGGATATTAAGTGCCTAAAGCCACACCAAATGCTTTTATGTTCCAAAGGGGAAGAACCTCTACCACTCATATAAGGTGTAAAGCTAAGAAGCGAACACATGTCCCATTTCCACTCCAATATATGGTCAACTAAAGATACTAGCTATTTACTCATGTATGAGTCTTCTATGATAGTTTGAATGTTAAAGGACTGAAAGGATACAACATCCTTCCATTATTTGGTTTTAAAATGCAAGCATACTGAAATTACTAATCAACAATTGAAAGAATTAAATGTCTCAAAAACCTTGCCAAAGATTCAATCAAATGCGATGCGAGAATGTTGTTTGTTACCACTATCGATTAATCATGTCCAAGTAGTGTTGCCATATACTACATCGTTTACACCATGTATACATAGAGGAACATGAACATAGTGCATATTTAGTAACACTTTGCCATTCATTTGTGAAGCTATGTATCAAATAATTGTCATGTTAAATTGTTTATGCATGCATAGAGCAAAGTTCTTGTCAAAGTCTTTTATTGCTTCTGCACTACGTTTGAGTTGTTTGATGATAAAAAAGCGAAGAACTTTGCTTAAAGATTTGCTCCGGAATCTCACCATACTTAGATTAAAACTGCTGAATCTGATGTTGTTTTTAGCAAAGTCTTGTTTCTATTAGCTTTCGCAGCAAATAAAATCGGGGAAAAATACTAGGGGAGTTTTTCACCAAAACTGGAGCTTTGGAATTGCACGGGAGTGGCCCCGAGGCCCAAAAGGCACCTGATGGCGCGCGCCCATCACCATGGGGTGCGCCACCCAGGCCCTTTTGGACCTCGAGCATCGCCTCGCCTCCTCCTTTTGCATACCCCCTTATATATCCTAAAAACCTATGTTGCTAGAAGGGGGTGATGTTTCGCGAAACACAGCGCCACTGAGACCACGATCTTCGTTTCGGGGGCTAGATTGATCCTGCTCTCCACCCCGAAAAGAGGGATTTCTAGGGCTTCTTCATCATCACCGCCGCCAACGTCATCACCAACCACCATGGGCTCACTCTCCATCACCATGAGTGAGTAGTTCTATATAGGCTTCCAAGGTGGATGGGGTTTGGATGAGATTGATCATGTATTCATCCATATGTATCGAGATTTGAGGTGTTTGTCTTGAAGATATTCATGTATGAGTGTTAGTACACCTTTGCTATGTTTAATGTTTATTACTAGGGCCCGAGTGACATGATTTAAGTACTGAACCTTTATTGCTTTATCGTATATATGAGGTTGGTATCTGTTTGTAAGGTGTATTTCTTATTATTATGTTGACCCTGCAAATCCCTAAGGTGACAGATAGGGAAAACAAGGGGAATATGTGATAGCTAGTTTGAGCATATTGTGTGTTCATGAATCTTAATGCTTTGTTCCTGGATATTCGAAAGGATATACCTTAATTACCTGTAGTTCCAAGTTGGCCCCGGTAAAATGGGTAAGCATGATAAAAGATGTTATGCAAATTCTCTTTGTTAGTATGCATAACTATATTTTAAGCACACACCTACACACAACTGAATTAGAGATGGATGATATGTTAGTTGGATAACATTATATGCTCAATATCATTCATACAACACCCCACTACTACCTCATGCCTACGCTTTTAGCCACTAAAATTTACATAATACTACTTTCGGTGAAAACTGGAAATTCGATGCTACTGTTTACAATTTGCTTTTTACTGCTTTGAATCAACTCCTATAAAAGCACCACTTGCTTTGTGATTTTATTGATATAGAAGTGTGGTTGAGAGTGACGTCTCAATTGCTAAAGTTTTATTAGTATTTTGTGTTCCCCTTGAGTCGAACTATAAATTTGGGTAATACTTCCCATCGAAGATTTAAGCGATCCCCTATACTTGTGGGCATCAGGAACCTGTTGTCGGCGTAATGGGACCCATGGTGTCGTTGCCTATTCGATGGTGCCTCGGAGGAGGGATCCTCACGAGGGGGGTAAGAAGTATGGGCCATCGGGCGGAGTGTCCTCGGGACGGTGGTACACGAGTTACCCAGCTTCGGAACACCTGCACGATGACAGGGCCTACTGCTGCTTGTCTGGAATTATCTGGGTGCTTTCGCGTTGTTACAATGATTTGTGGTTGTGCCTCTAGGGCTCCCAGGATCCGGCTTATAAAGGCGCTCGGATCTAGGGTTTACACGGAGAGTCGTAGCCGAAATACAAGATGCCTAACTACGGAATATTACATTGCCGTGCACGTCAAGGATCCACGTTTCCTTATGCGCCGTATTGGATCCGGATACTTCATGGGCCTTCACGGATCCGACTATCCTCATAGGGCGGTTAAGATCCGGCTCCTGTCACTTGGGCTGGACTTCATCCATCTTGATTTACAGCAACTGGGTCGCCCGATGGGCCATATGCCACCATCACCGTCTATGGGCTACCCGGGCTTGCTGGATCTAGGCCATGCTGTTGATACACCCATAAAGTATACCCACAACAGTAGCCCCCGAAGTTCTCCGAGATTCATCATTCCTCCGACTTCAATCAACCCGAATCCAAAGAGAATCTTGAAGAGCTTCCAAAACTTCCTTGTTTCTGACTTCGTTCAACCGGAAATCATTTGCCTTTCTGTAATGGTATCTTAGCAGATTTTTCGCCTATGTTGCGCTGAACTTCCTCTTTTCCCGCGCTAAATTTTCGGAGATGCGAATCTTCAACCGGAAATTGCGGAAGTGCACAGTTAAGTTACCACTACATCGATTTCACCGCTTTGACCTAAGACACGTGGCGGCCATCCAACGGTGTGACCGTTCCGTTTCCGCTGTTGGATCCGGCTCACGAATCTCCGCGCAGGGTCTATAAATACCCCCCGCGTTCGGTAAGTCTCATTCTTTCACCGCTTTCACCACTTCATCTTCTACCTCGCGCTCGCGTCGTCCACCGGATCTCAACTCCGGCGAACTCCTCTGTAGAGAGCTTCGTCCGTTGCCGCTTCAAGGCCGTCCTCGAGCTGAGATCATCACGGTTGATCGAGAAATTTGATCTGCCGCCGATTTGTGGTCAAGCGGAGCTCAGCGCACCAAGTCTGGCGACCTCAACCTCGCCGACGTCACGGGGAACCGCCACGCCATTGCTGGTAAGTCCACCGGACCCGTAGAAGACAACATAGCTAAATTAGTTTCCGGCTACTCAAACCACTTTACCATATGCATGCAGCCGGAAATATGTCCACTAGTTCACCTAAGTACACCGATAGCTCTCCGAATAGCCCTGAACGAAACCCCGCAGAGCCAAAGTTCATTGAGCCCATAACTTTCCTTCCGCCCAATGTTTCTGACATCAGATTAGCTCAACCATTTTCCGCCTCTTCCAGCAACTACCTCAATCGGATCCCAACACTAGCGGAGCTCCACGAAGAAATCGAAGGACAAGCTAGAATGGCAGCTAAAGTGCAGGAAGTGGAGCAGAAGAAAGCTTCGAAGGCCCGGATCCGCGAAGGCGAAAAGGGTCAATGGTGGCCATGCGAAGTGAAGGACACGGAGCTCAGGGACTTCCAGACCGAGGGCATGATTGCTCCAGAATGGAGCTTCATGAAGGACTCTGTCACCCCCAAGACGGATCCGGACGAACACGTCCTTACAAAAGCTTGGGTGGAGCGCGGACTGTCGCTCCCATGTTCTGAATTCTTCCTCTCTGTCCTCACCACATACGACCTCCAGCCACACAATATATGCCCCAACTCCTACCTCCTCCTCTCTAACTTCGTGACGCTCTGTGAGGGGCATCTCGGAATCCGCCCAGACATCCGTCTGTGGCAGTTCTTTTTCCGTGTCAAGAAGGAGACGAAGTACAAGGTGATGGTTAATTGTGGTAGCATGACCTTCATGCTCCGCCCTGGAAGAATGTATCCTCCGCATTCATCTCACGAGTCCGTCCTGTACTGGAATGCCGGATGGTTTTATGCCAAGAACATCGAAGTTCCTGACGTCCACGAAGGGCTTCCCAAGTTCATCAACAAGCCCCCAGAGGAGTTAGCCAGCTGGAGCTTCATCCACGCCCTTGCTCAGTTTCCGATTCTGGAAAAAGCAGCGCGGAGGATTTCCTGGTTAGTCCACGGCGGGCTAACCGGAACAGATCTCACCCTTAGCTGGTTCTCTCGCCGGATCCAGCCGCTTAATTACAATAAGCAGTTGATCTGTGAATACTCCGGGGTGAACGACCCGCTCCGAGTCACCCGCGACAACTTGCCGACAGATTATCTAAACAGGAGGATCAAGACGCTTGTGAAGATTCACCGGGGCCAACCGGTCCCGAAAATTGTAAAAGATATCAACATCAACAACCATTGTCCTCCGGTACGTATCCGTACTTCAACATTTTGACTTCTTATTTTTGAAGTGTTCTAACTTCTCCATGTTTTCTTCTCCAGCTCAATTCTTTGGCGGAGGATGATTTTCGAAATATACTCCGAGTACCCACCAGTGGCGATGCGGCGGAGGAGGACCCGGAGGCCGATGACGAGGAGGAGGAGCAAGCACCCAAGAAGGTTTTCGGCTCCGAAGCCGGAGCCAGCGGCGAGGCCTCCGCCAAGAGAGCCAAGACCAAGCCACCTCTGCTTAATTCCAAGAAGGCGGAACGCGATCGCCTCAAGATGTTGTCCACAACAAGGTAAGGGTCGCGCCCGCTGATTCCTGGCGCCATGTAAGTATCCGAGAACATATCTATTTTTTGAGTTGTGTAACTTTTTTACTTATACATTTCCTTTGCTTGTTATAGGAACCCAACCACCACCACCACGCGGACCAACATCCAGAAGCCCATCACGAAATATATGAAAGCATCTCCGGCTGTTGGCCCCCTTACTCCAACTCCGCCAAGTACCTCTCACGCTACCCCCAACCATCTCCGCCCAAAGCTCAACCTTCACCCACTCCCGCTACCGAAGCTCAAGTGGAAGTCATTCCAGTGAGTAGCGAGAAGGTAGGCGGAGGCAGCTCCGGAACGAAGCGACCTGCTCCAGAGGAAGCCCAGGTCCAGGGTCAAGAGGAGGCGGAGGTTAACTCCTCGGAACGGGCTGAAGCTACGGCTAGTGATGCCGTCGGATTTCTAGAGAATTTTGGTGATCCGACCGACCTTATCTCAACCCCCAAGGCATATTCTCACAAGTTTTTCAATAAACTTGCTGAGGCGGAGAAGTGGGATCTACAACAAGATCTGCTAAACTCCATGCTCAACAACGCATGGGGCAAAGCTGATGCTGAATCGGCGAAGATTCAAAACTTCAAGAAGGAGATCGGACAGTTCTGCGACCAGCTCCTCGTCAAGCGCAAGGTACCTCCCAGTAGCCCCCCCCCCAAGTATCTAGGTGGAAACTAGCAAGAGTTAGCACCTGGATACTTAGAGTAGAATGAACTAAAGAAGATTTTTTTAAGTGATGTAGTAGCCCCAAGCGTTATGGCAGAAATGTTTCTGGCAATAATGCTTCGAAAGGGTCAACATTTTTATAGCGTAACCGAAACTTATTCCTGCTCTGTTTCTGTTATAGGAACAACAAGCGCTGCATTATGACCTTCACAAGAACATCGCCTTGCAGCGTCGCGTTACCTTAAACCAGGCGGATAAAATCCGTGCTGCTAAGGAAAAGAATGTGGAACTAGAAAAGCAGCTGGCGGAAGGCCAAGGTTTGTTTCCGGCCAAGCTTGTCATAAGTCCAAATTCTGACTATTGAATTGATTTTTAACTTATCTTGAACGGGTGCATCTTCTTCCTTGCCACTGCCTCCTCCGAGCTGGAGAACCTGCGCTCCTCTTATAAAGATCTAGAGACAAAGCTCATGGAGGCGGAGCAGAAGCGAGAGCATGTGGATAAGCAGCTGGTGGAGAAGAACTCTGAGCTCATAAAAAAGGAAGCTGAGTTTATGATGAAGCGGAAGGTTGACAGCGACACACTGCAAAAGCTGCAGAAGGAAAACAATGGGCTCCGGGAATACATGGATACTGTGGAGAAAGCCTGGGACCTTCTCAACGCATATGTCATGGGTAAGTGTCCGGATCTTTCAAGTCAAACTTATCCTTGAATTCAATCTTACGCTTGTCTCCGATCATCTCGTGCAGAGCCACTTGGATATGATGAAGAGCGCCGCAATCAGTTTCCACGCGATGACCTGATCCAGCTCGCCGGAGACGATTGTAAAGACTTGATCTCAACCTGCCGGAAAATATGCCACAATCTGGCGATCAAGGACAGCCATACTTGCGACGTCCGCAAACTTATTCACAGAATGGATATTCTGCCGGAACTGGTTGTAGATCTTCAAGCCACATCAGCTCGAGGTGCTGCTGCAATGTCCTTGGCCATGTGCCTGGCCCATGTCCCGGAACTCAATATAGACAGAGTCACTTCCGGTGTTCCTCCGACTGCGGATGTCAATGCGCTCTTGAATGCAGTTAGCGGCTATGACACCTGGATCGCCCGGCGAATCCGACATGAAGAATTTTATGACAAGGTCGTACTTCCTGTTGACGAGCCTCTTGAACCAGAGCTTGAGAAGGAACGCGAGGCGGAAGCGCGACCCACCGGATCCGGCGACGGGAGCCAATACACCTGGACTAGCTCCAAGGAGGCCAGGAAGAACAAGTCCAAGGGCACCGTTGCGTCTCCGACTGAAGAAGATGAAGAGAGTGATGATGATGACGTGTCTTGTCCGCCTCAAGATGAAGAAAAAACGAGCCACAACCTGATGTTGGGGGCTGTTCTTCTCCGACCAAGGAGAAGTAAAAAAACTCATTCCCGCGGGAAGAAAACAAAGCATCATTTTGGCCCCATCGAGGGTTTTGTAATATAACTTAAATATTATTAAGTAGCTAGGATGAAACGATTCGTGTGGGCGGAAAAAACATATCCTACTATATATTCAATATATGCATGTTTCATTTATTATAAAGCGGTTTCTAAGTTTTCCGGCTTGCTTATTTGACCTTCCACGAGCCGGAAAACCTTTAGCCGGAAACGCACGCCTGCGGCGACGAAGCCTAATGGCGATCCGTCAATAACCACGGAAACAAGCCCCCAGTCATGGTGCCGAAAGTCGCTACCAGAAATCCATAAGCTCGCAACGAAAAACTTTTCCACCAGAAAACTTAAGCTTACGTCCTCAAGGACGATTTTGAAAATCACAACTTTTATACACGCCTAGGCGGAAAGATCCAGCTCTGCGGTTTTAGTCGGAAAACATACACGATCCAAAAATGAATAACTAAAGGAGGTAAAAGACTCAAAGAGTGAACCATATGCTTTATTTCATTGATCATGTATAACTATTAAAAAGTATGTAATGCGAAAATTGCTAAGTGTGGAAAGGACGTAGCTATGCTATATTCCAGGGATGATATGTTTCATCATATATGTCATCCGGATCCTCTCGCTTTCGTTTCCGGTGCCAATTGGCAGGTCTATCATTTAACTCGCGGAAATCAACGAGGTAGTAAGATCCGTTGTGTAGAACTTTGCTGATGACGAAGAGTCCTTCCCATGGAGATTGCAACTTATGCTCTTTCACATGTTGAAGGCGGAGAACCAGGTCACCTTCCTTAAACGATCGATTCCGAACTCGACGACTGTGGTAGCGTCGGAGTTTCTGCTGGTATATGGTGGAGCGCTGGTCAGCTAGGTTCCGAGCTTCTTCGATCAGGTCCACAGATAGTTGTCTAGCCTCGTCAGTTGTATCTTCGTTGTAGGCGGAAACTCACGGGGAATCGTGGATGATGTCGGAGGGAAGCACAGCTTCAAATTCGTATACTAGGAAGAAGGGAGTAAACCCTGTTGATCTGTTAGGGGTAGTTCGTAAACTCCACAGAATAGAATCTAACTCCACAGCCCAAGCTCCGGCTGCGCGACGCAGTGGTTCTTCAAGGCGAGGTTTGACTCCGGCTAATATGAGGCCGTTGGCTCGCTCGACCTGCCCATTGGACTGTGGATGTGCCACAGATGCTAGGTCAAGCCAGATCCCTACGTCATTACAATAATCCTTTAGTTCTCCTTGAGCGAAGTTCGTGCCATTGTCTGTGATTATGCTGTGTGCGATGCCGTATCTCACTACGAGGCTGCAGACGAATTTTAGTGCCATAGCACCATCGGCTTTTCTCACTGGCTTTGCCTCGATCCACTTACTGAACTTGTCAATAGCGACCAAGAGGTACTCAAAACCGCCAGGAGATGATTTTTTCAGTTTTCCGACCATATCTAGCCCCCAAACCGCGAACGGCCAAGTAATAGGGATGGTCTTCAGCTCCTAGGCTGGAGCGTTTGGTTGAGTAGCGTAGTACTGGCAACCTCGACAGGTTTTCACTATTTTCTCAGCCTCTTCTTTAGCGGTGAGCCGGTAAAATCCTTGCCGAAAAGCTTTTGCAATGAGGGACCAGGGAACGGCGTGGTGCCCGCAATCACCCGCATGGATCTCTCTGAGGATTTCAATGCCATCTTGGTTTGAGACACATTTCAGAAATACCCCGTTTGCGCTTCTTTTGTAGAACTGTCCATCAACTATTGTGTAGGATCTTGCTCGTCTGACGACCTGTCGTGCGAGGACTTTGTCCTCGGGAAACTTACTGCGGTCCAAAAGGTAATCCAGGAAAGGATTGGTCCAAGCCAGAGTGATTACCATCACCTCCTTAGCCGGAGAAAATGCCACATCTGGATTTTCCGGGATAGCGCCCTTCACCGAGAGTATCCGTAAGTGCTCAAGGAAAATTCCGGGAGGAATGGGTTTCCTGCCGGATCCGAGCTTGGACAGCATATCTGCCACTGTGTTATCATCTCTCTTGACGTACTTGACTTCATATCCGAGGAAGCTCTTGGCGATCTCGTCAACTTCGTCTCTGTAAGCCGCCATGACGGAGTTTCTGGCGTTCTAGGTTCCGGCTACTTGTTGTTCCACCAGGTCGGAATCTCCACAGCATATGATGTGTTTGATCCCAATTTCCTTAGTGATGCGCAAACCGTGTAGTAGAGCCTCGTATCCCGCCATATTGTTTGTAGCTTCGAAGTGAATCTGCAGGACGTATTGCAGTTCTTCTCCGGTGGGGGACTTCAGGGTGACTCCGGCTCCAGAGCCTTGATGTTGCTTGGATCCGTCGAAGTGCATGACCCAAGTTTCAGGTTCCGGCTCCAGTTCGGCGTCCGGAGCCTCTGTCCAATCAGCAACGAAATCCGCCAAAATCTGGGACGTGCTCGTGGTCCTGGCTTTGTAATTGATGTCGAAGGCAGATAGTTCTATGCCCCACTTTGTTATGCGTCCTGTTGCATCAGCGTTGTTAAGAATCGTTGACAATGGAGCCTTGCTCACAACTGTCATGGGATACTCTTGGAAGTAGTGTCTCAGCTTCCGGCTACCTAGGAACACACCATAGGCTATCTTCTGAAAGTGAGGGTATCGTTGTTTGGATTCCGTCAGTACCTCGCTAGTATAATAGACTGGCCTCTGGACTCCATGTTCAAGACCTTCTTCCTTGCGCTCCACCACGATAACGAGACTGATGACCTTGTTGGAAGCTGCTAGGTAGAGGAGCATGGGCTCTGACTCTTCCAGAGCTGCTAGAATAGGTGGGGAGGTGAGTATTTGCTTCAACCCCTGAAGTGCTGAATCTGTTGCGTCATCCCAGACAAATTTGTCTGTTTTCTTTAGCAGCTTGTATAGAGGTAATGCCTTCTTGCCAAGACGGCTAACAAATCTACTAATTGCTGCAACACAACCAGTTAGTCGTTGCACATCTTTGAGACAAGTTGGCCTTTTGATGCACATGATTGCCTTGATTTTTTCCGGGTTTACTTCAATGCCCCTATGAGAGACGATGAAGCCAAGGAGTTTTCCGGCTGGCATGTCAAAGACGCACTTCAGCGGATTTAACATCATCTTGTACCGCCGGAGATTTTCGAAGGTTTCTGTGAGGTCGCTGATCAGGTCGGATCCTTTCCGGGTCATGACCGCGATGTCGTCGACGTAAGCGTGTACGTTCTGGCCAATCTGGTCCGTCAAGCACCGCTGCATCGTACGTTGGTGTGGTGACCCTGCATACCACTGCATGTTGTAGTATGACAGTCGTTGATATAACATTCGCGAACTACCATTCCGCAAATATCACATCCCTCAGAGTAGTACAACAGAACATAGCAAGGTCCATAACTCATTCACATATTATTACAATACATATACACAAGTCGTCTCGGAGCTCCTCTTGGGTCCTAAGAGGATATCTCCTGGGTTCGAGGTGAACCCATCTTAACTTACAATACCATTGTCTCATTAAACAAAACATTTATTTAATCGAGCAGCTACATGGTAAGAGTTTGTGCTGCTCGGCTATTACTACTCCTCAGATTTCTCTAGGCTTGTTCTTCTCCGGAAGCCTCCCCGGATCCGTAGACGATGATGTAGTCTACGCCTTCAACTCCTCCTGAGAGGTCAGGTGCTTCATAGCCGATAACCTCGGCTCCTTCATTGTTGTCGTAGTCCTCCTCCAGACGGTTCAGACAATCTAAGCATGGGATTTAAGAGTGGTATGAGTACGAGCGTACTCAACAAGTTCATTATAGATAAGAGGTGTTTAATGCACTAGCTACGATATTAGACCAGAAAGTCTAAAACCAATGCAAGTTTTGATAAACATTTCTTCAAGAGATTGCTTTTATTTCAAAGAGCTATGTCCGTCGACCTTCACCGGTTTACTAGAACTTCATGGAGCTCCTTTCCGGCCGCGTTCGCAGTTCCTCAATCCCGGAACAGGGAGTGACAAGTCACAGTTCTTTACACTCTGCAGAGGTGTGTTGCTTTACCCATAAGAGATCTTAACCTTGGTGCCAACCGGGCAGCTTTCCCGTCCACACTTCCTTCGGTGTGAGGCCCGGTATAAGGTCTAGCCAATCATGTTCCTCCGCTACCTCGAACACCCACCCTTTTGTAAGATTGTCCTCCCCTATATCCATGATGAGACCGTTCCGGGCATTCATATGCCTTCCCCTATCATCATGGATAGACCGTTCCGGACACCTTACA
>NC_061508.1:147264378-147341701 GCF_022539505.1 Lolium rigidum | reverse complement strand
CTATGCGCTGCGGGAGTAGTATGTGGAGGAGGGGCGCTAGGGTTTGGGGAGAGAGAGGGGGTAGGGCGCCGGCCATGGGCAGCCCTAGGTGGTGCGGCCAAGAGTAGCTGCCCCCTCGTTGCTGCGGTAGATGATGCGTGTAGTTGACACGTCCGTTGGGAACCCCAAGAGGAAGGTGTGATGCGCACAGCAGCAAGTTTCCCTCAGTAAGAAACCAAGGTTTATCGAACCAGCAGGAGCCAAGAAACACGTTGAAGGTTGATGACGGCGGAGTGTAGTGTGGCGCAACACCAGGGATTCCGGCGCCAACGTGGAACCTGCACAACACAATCAAAGTACTTTGCCCCAACGTAACAGTGAGGTTGTCAATCTCACCGGCTTGCTGTAAACAAAGGATTAGATGTACAAGTGTGGGTGATGATGATTGTTTGCGAAGAACAGTAAAGAACAATTGCAGTAGATTGTATTTCAGATGTAAAGAATTGGACCGAGGTCCACAGTTTACTAGTGGTGTCTCTCCCATAAGATAAACAGATGTTGGGTGAACAAATTACAGTTGGGAAATTGACAAATAAAGAAGGCATAACAATGCACATACATATATCATGATGAGTACTATGAGATTTAATCAGGGCATTACGACAAAGTACATAGACTGCTATCCAGCATGCATCTATGCCTAAAAAGTCCACTTTCGAGGTTATCATCCGAACCCCTCCAAGTATTAAGTTGCAAACAATAGACAATTGCATTAAGTATGGTGCGTAATGTAATCAACACAAATATCCTTAGACAAAGCATCGATGTTTTATCCCTAGTGGCAACAACACATCCACAACCTTAGAACTTTCCGTCACTCGTCCCGCATTTAATGGAGGCATGAACCCACTATCGAGCATAAATACTCCCTCTTGGAGTCACAAGTATCAACTTGGCCGAGCCTCTACTAGCAACGGAGAGCATGCAAGAACATAAATAACATATATGATAGATTGATAATCAACTTGACATAGTATTCAATATTCATCGGATCCCAACAAACACAACATGTAGCATTACAAATAGATGATCTTGATCATGATAGGCAGCTCACAAGATCTAACATGATAGCACAATGAGGAGAAGACAACCATCTAGCTACTGCTATGGACCCATAATCCAGGGGTGGACTACTCACACATCGATCGGGAGGCGATCATGGCGAGGAAGAGACCTCCGGGAGATGATTCCCCTCTCCGGCAGGGTGCCGGAGGCGATCTCCTGAATCCCCCGAGATGGGATTGGCGGCAGCGGCGTCTCTGGAAGGTTTTCCGTATCGTGGCTCTCGGTATTGGGGGTTTCGCGACGAAGGCTTTAAGTAGGCGGAAGGGCAGGTCAGGAGGCGTCACGGGGGCCCCACACGCTAGGGCCGCGCGGGCCCCCTCTAGGTCGCGCCGCCCTAGTGTGGCGGCGCCCCGTGGCCCCACTTCGTGACTCCTTCGGTCTTCTGGAAGCTTCGTGTAAAAATAGGCCCCTGGGCGTTGATTTCGTCCAATTCCGAGAATATTTCCTTACTAGGATTTCTGAAACCAAAAACAGCTAGAAACAAGAATCGGCTCTTCGGCATCTCGTCAATAGGTTAGTGCCAGAAAATGCATAATAATAACATATAATGTGTATAAAACATGTGAGTATCATCATAAAAGTAGCATGGAACATAAGAAATTATAGATACGTTTGAGACGTATCAGTAGATGATCACTTGCCGCTTTCAAAAGCATGTAGAAGATCTTGACGGTGCCACAATCGGGCAGCACCTCCGTACTCGGTCACACGTTCGGTTTTGATGAAGACGACGTCCTTCTCCCCGTTCCAGCGGGCAGCGGAAGTAGTAGATCCTCCTCGGAATCCCGGCAGCACGACGGCGTGGTGGCGGTGGTGGTGGAGAACTCCGACAGGGCTTCGCCTATGCGCTGCGGGAGTAGTATGTGGAGGAGGGGCGCTGGTTTTGGGGAGAGAGAGGGGGTAGGGCGCCGGCCATGGGCAGCCCTAGGTGGTGCGGCCAAGAGTAGCTGCCCCCTCCCTCTTCTCCTCATTATATTGTTGGAAATCCCCAAGAGTTGTAGTCCAAGTCTTCGAATAAGACCCCAACAACAAAACCTCCCATAGGTGGGAAACCTACTCAAGGAGGGAGTCCTACCCAAGGTGGGACTCCCACCTTTCCTTTAGGTGGGGTGGCCGGCCACCTATGGTGGAGTCCACCCGGGACTCCACCCTTTAGGGTTTGGCTGGTCATGCAAGGTGGAGTCCCTCCGGGACTCCACTTTCCATGGTGATTTCTTCCGGACTTTTCTAGAACTTTCTAGAACCTGCCATAAATGCACCGGATCATTTCCAAACTTGGAATATGACTTCCTATATATGAATCTTATTCTCCGGACCATTCCGGACCTCCTCGTGATGTCCTGGATCCCATCCGAGACTCCGACCAAAACTTCTAACTCCATTCGCTATTCCATATCTACTTAAACGACATCAAACCTTAAGTGTGTCACCCTACGGTTCGCGAACTATGTAGACATGGTTGAGACCTCTCTCCGACCAATAACCAATAGCGGGATCTGGAGATCCATAATGGCTCCCACATATTCAACGATGACTTAGTGATCGAATGAACCATTCACATACGATACCAATTCTCTTTGTCACGCGATATTTTACTTGTCCGAGGTTTGATCATCGGTATCTCTATACCTTGTTCAACCTCGTCTCCTGACAAGTACTCTTTACTCGTACCGTGGTATGTGGTCTCTTACGACCCATTCATATGCTTGCAAGCTATTTAGACGACATTCCACCGAGAGGGCCCAGAGTATATCTATCCGTCATCGGGATGGACAAATCCCACTGTTGATCCATATGCCTCAACTCATACTTTCCGGATACTTAATCCCACCTTTATAACCACCCATTTACGCAGTGGCGTTTGATGTAATCAAAGTACCTTTCCGGTATAAGTGATTTACATGATCTCATGGTCGAAGGACTAGGTAACTATGTATCGAAAGCTTATAGCAAATGAACTTAATGACGTGATCTTATGCTACGCTTAATTGGGTGTGTCCATTACATCATTCATTAATGACATAACCTTGTTATTAATAACATCCAATGTTCATGATCACGAAACCATGATCATATATTAATCAACAAGCTAGTTATACAAGAGGCTTACTAGGGACTCCTTGTTGTTCACATAACACACATGTATCAATGTTTCGGTTAATACAATTATAGCATGGTATATAAACATTATCATAAACACAAAGATATATTATAATAACCATTTTATTATTGCCTCGTGGGCATATCTCCAACAGTTTTCGTGTCGGGGCGGTTGCCCTTGCGCCGGACATAGGAAGTGCCTAAAGACTTGGCAAATATACTAAGTGGAGGTGCAATTATAACAAGCTTGGTAATTTTTTGTGTGGGGGACTACTTATACAAAGACCGCGAGATGTGAAGGCATTAGTGGCACACCAATGACACAATCATCCGTCATTAGTAATGTACATCTTACATGCACTCATACAACCGTTCCATTTATTGGTGGGGATATTTGAAATCTTCATTGACGATTAGAATTATAAAGTTATCTTCGGTAGCATCTGGCCAACCACCGTACATATTGTCAACTGTGATATTTATATTAGGTGACGTCCGTCACTCCTATTGTGATAGCAGTGATTGTACTTAATTATCCAACCATCGGTGCTTTATTTATCAGAATTAGAAAAAAGAATTATAAATCCAGCCTGGCTAGATGGTTCATATACAAGAATAAAAAATATATTGTCGTACTAATACAATCTAGCGTGGTTTGCTGATCAATTTACATTAATACAATAATTTAGTGTCGTACTAATATAATTAAGGCTGGCATAGAGTACATATACACTCAATTTCTCGTAATTGGTTTTTAGCACACATACATATTATAAATATAGTAACTAAATCGTGTGCAACATATTTTACGACGTACAAGTATCACCTCTTTTGAAGTTTGAAGGTATGTGAACAAAAACGTCACTGAAAAATATCCTCGTTTTCACGTGGCTGATAGCTTCATATCGTATCTTCACATGGATGATAGCCTCATATGTATCTTCATGTTGCTGATATCCTCATATTCCCTATTTTCATAGTCGTGACACCGTTGCAAGCAAAATAAGAACATGCTAAAGATAATTAAGAAACCACGTGATGTAGAAGTATCATCAACCTCCCCAAAGCTCGAAATATATTATATTCAATGTGATATATCAGAATACCAAGGCATAATACGGAATAAATTGCTTCACATGAACTACAAAAATGTTAAGAATAGAGAGATATGATAAAAATAGATACATATGAAATAGACCAACGGTGATGTTGGGTAGTACCTGAATTTTTTTGGACATTAAAAACTTCCACGTCAGCGATAAAGTAAGGTGCAACCGTGTTTAATTTGTCTTTGTGGATAGCTATGGTAGTGGTGTGTGCAAAATATCACTCGTGGCATGTCAAAATAATGTCACTAGTAGACTGCTGCAGTAGCCTGCTAACTCTGCAACACCCCTAATGTTTCCATTACCCGATGGCGTGGAGCCCCCTGCGGCACCAGAAGCAGATATCGGTGGCATGGTATACCTGAACACCACCTTTACGGAAATATTTGTCTTACTAGTGACGTGGACATGCCACATCAATAATACTTCTGATTAGATATCGATGGCACGTCACTAGTCGCCAAAACTCAACAACACTACCCAGCTATTGCGTACTAGTGAATCAGACAAATTAACGAGCAAAACATGTATGGAGACTGCAACAGAAAAGATGTATGATGATGTATCTCGTATCTTGTCGCACTAAGATATAATTTGAAGTTCGAGGACCAAAGATCCAAATTGACAGATATTTCGACCTAGAGAACTAGTGCGTTTCTCTTTTCAACTAAGTAGTTCCAGCTAATAATTTCTTTATTCAATTAAAATAGCAAAGCTCTCAATCAAAAACCACCACTAACATATTGATGATGTCACATTATGCATGTAATACACCTAGCCTACCTCAATGCATCCTCTTCTTTAGAGGTTCTCCAGTTCTTTTCCATCTCTTTTATCGATTGATCGGAGGGACATCAGAACTAGACATTTTATCCCAACCATATTGGAACTGGGGAAGCCCACGAGGAGGAACTCGATTCCGTCGGCATGTTCGACCTCTTCTTTTCACAACCAATAGACGAACAATGATAGCTCCCTAACTTTATGTCTTGGCGTGCCCGCGCATCCATTGATCCATGTAGCACTTCGACCCCTAGGACCCCTCGGTCCTTCGGTCGACGTATGATGTTCCATATTGTCAGCCAATATTTCTTCTTATGACCATCACTTTGCTAATAGAAACATGATCTAAAAAAATCTAGTATTTTCTTTATCCTCTTGGAAATTTCAAAGAAAGATAACATGAACATCGAAAGACTAGTCAACACCAGGTTTATGAGGATTAAACATCAACTCGCTAACGTTTTATCAAATCTACCTTCTATCGGTTTCCACTTTTTAAACATGAATCCATCAGCCCGGCTTTATATATAAAACCCCGAAGGAACCAAACATCATCCTGGTACAACTCAACCCAAGGAATCACCAAGTCTGCAGATCAGCCCCCTGCCCGGGAGGCGAACACACACCACCCACACGAAGATAACTAGTCTGATAAAACATAACAAGCCCTAGAGCGGGCCGAATAGATAGATAGCTATAAAGTAGCACCCTACGCTCCAGCTCTACTCCTCGCTGCAGCAGTCAGATCGCCTCCAGCACCTCGTCCAGCAGCGCCATGTCACTCCATCTGACCAGTACCCTCAAGGACTGCATGTGAAGCATCATGTAGTAAAAGGTGTCAGTCGGATTGCTAATCAGTTTCCTTCAATAGTCAGTTTGTTTCTAATATTCCAAAGAGACTAACACATGGTTGCAAAGGTAAACCAAACTAGCTACGAAGGGGGCCTGAGATGCCCTGAGAGAGTAGTATGAAATCCCCAATCCCAGCAGGATTCCAAGTGCACTGGAGGAGTTCCCTAACCCCGGCCCACATGAAACCCGCCATGTGGCATGTGAAGAAGATGTGGTTGAAGTCTTCCACCTCCCCGCACAAAGAGCAGTGTCCATTAGATGGGCCATGCCGCTTGGCCGCTTGCTCAGACGATGGAAGCTTACCCCTGATGAGCTGCCACAGGAACACTTTCATCTTTGGCGGCACCCGAGCATGCCAAACATCGTTAAAGTGTGAAACCACCGCCCCTTGCGACAGTTCGTAGTAAACTAACTTCGACGAGAAGACCCCCAAGGGATCCAAAGACCAGGATACACCCCCAAGGGATCCAAAGACCAGGATACTACATTATACTATATATAAAGGCTGGCTGATTTCAAGCGTTCTGAGCAGCTCAATCTCACACGGCACTGTTCAAGGGCTATTTTTTGCCAATCAAAATATGACGCGTTGGCAGGATGCTACAGCAACAACTGGTGAATAGTGCTCCATCATGAACAGTACCGATGAACAGTACCGGTGGATGAACAGTCCCCTATGAACAGTGTCGGTTGCCCATAAACATTAGCTACGAACAGCACACACGAACATCACATGCAGATGAATATGCTGGTCACCATGAACAGTACATATGAACGCGGATGAACAGTGCTGATTTTTCCCTCTCTCGCGGTAATTTTATTCGAAGCAACTTTTGACAAAAAAAAAAGAAGTTCGACAACTTAATATATTTTTCAAACATTCGTGCCGTTTCGAGCAAACGGTCAAATGCGGATACGCAACGTTTTTTTCCCTCTCTCGTGGTAATTTTTTGAAGCACCTTTCGACAAAAAAAGAAGTTCGACAATTTAATATATTTTCCAAACATTCGCGCCGTTTAGAGCAAACGGCCAAATGCGGATATTTAGTGTATTTAAAACAAAACTCAAAAAATGCCGCCACGGGCGCGGTGGTTTTTCCCCTCTCTCGGGGGTAATTTTTCAATGCAACTTCCCACACAAAAAGAAGTTCAACAATTTAATATATTTTCCAAATATTCGCGCCATTTAGAGAAAACAACAAAATGCGGATACTTAGTGCATTTAAAACAAAACTAAAAAAATGCCATCACGGGCGCGGTGGTTTTTCCCCTCTCCCGCGGTAATTTTTCGACACAACTTCCCACACACAAAAAACTTTGACAATTTAGTATATATTTACCGCATATTTACACCATTTAGAGCAAACGGACAAAAGTGGATGTTTAGTGCATTTTTAAAAATACATAAAAAGGCCGCACGGGCGCGGCGTGCCGCCGCGCCAAAGCCTGCTAGTCATCCTTAAAGTGGGGAGTGTCTGGATGACATGGCACAAGTTATCCTAATTGACTGCCTCCGCCAGGCTGAATTGCCTTCTAAAGCGGATGTGCCACTCTCCCGGAGTGCCGCTCGTGACCCTCGCCCCCTCAATCGTGATGAAGGGTTGGTCACAGTAGCTGAACAGACGTGGGAAGTGAGCTTGGAGGGGCCCAGATCCCGACCACCAGTCCAACCAGAAAATTGGTCCTTTTCCCATTGCGGACCCTGTGCTTAGCCGCCAGTTTGAAATACCATTTGATCTTCTGGATGGCATTCCAAAACTGAGAGCCTTGCACCGGAACTTCCTTATCGAACAAATCCCTATCCCCCTAAGTACTTCGCGCGAATCAGGTCAGCCCACAACCCCTCCGTGTTCTGATAGATTTTACAAATCCATTTAAGCATCAACGCGATGTTCATAATTTTGGTGTTGAGGATACCCAAACCCCCAACCTCCTTAGGCTTACAGACCGTGGCTCAGTCTACCATATGGTATTTGCGTTTGTTCCCAACCCCTTGCCAAAAGAAGCGGGACCTTGGTTTGTCCATGGCCAAGTGGGTAGCGTCATGGTGCAAATAAATTCCCATTGCAAACATAGGTAAGCTCGAGAGACAAGAGTTAGTCAGCTCTAGATGTCCTGCCAAGGCCAAAAAGAGCCCTTGCCAGGGTCAACTCTATGCCCCACCTTGTTAGGGAGAAAGCCCCATTCCGCCACCCTTATCGGACGGTCGCTCAACGGGAGGACAACATATTTCATTGGCAGTGAACCCAGTTTGCAGTTGAGCATGTCAGGCACTCTATGTTTCTCCTCTAGCGTGAACCCTGTCATGAAGACCTTACTTTTGTCGAAGTTAATCTTCAGCCCCGACATGTTCTCAAAACAGATTAACAGAGTAAGAGGAATTTGAGGTTAGCGATCCCCATACCAGTCGGCTCAATGAGCACCATCGTGTCGTCTGCATATTGCAGGTGAGTCAGCCCCCCCAGGGGATAGGATGCGACACTACACCTTTGGTGTGTCCCACCTCGTTGGCCCTAGTCAGCATAGCAGCCAGCCTGTCGACCAGGAAGTCAAAGAGGATGTGGGAAAGTGGGTCACCCTGCCGCACTCCCCGGACGTTATGGAAGAGAGCCCCAACTTCTCTGTTGCCGTTAACCGCAGTTTGGCCACCCATAACCAACTGCATCAGACGATGGACCATCATACCCGTGAATCCTTTGCGATGTAACATCTCGCGGAGGAACTCCCAGTTGAGCCGGTCGTACGCTTTCTCATAATCGAGCTTGAGTAAGAGGGCCCCAAGCCTCTTAACCCGTAGCTCACGGGTGATCTCCTGGAGTACCAGCATTCCCTCGTGCAGGCATCTGCCACGGATGAAAGCCGATTGGCTTCGATCAATGATCATGTGTGCTAACGGAGCGAGTCGGATAGCATAATCTTTGGTAACAAACATAAAGATAATGTTTATGAGTGCAATAGGCCTAAACTGTTTAATTGTGTCATCCCCTTTCACCTTTGGAATCAAAGAGATAACACCGAATTTTAGCCGCGCAATATCCACCCTCCCTAAGACGAAGTCACTGAGAAGCTGCAATATTGGTGCGCGGAGGGTTCCCCAGAACTGCTTGAAGAACGTGATCGGCAGCCCGTCTGGGCCAGGGGCCGTGTCCATCTTCATGCTCAGGAGGACCTCATCAAGTTCCTCCGGAGAAAAAGTGAGCTCCAAAGCAAGGTTCTCCTCCACAGAGACCCGCTTATCCTCATCCCAGAGGTTCGGAGCTAGGGAAAGAACCCTATCTTCTCCCTGCGACCCCATCAGGTTGAGATGAAACTCATACACATGCTTCATAAGGTCCGGCAGGTCCTCAATCTCCCCCCTATTTGTGATCAGATGTGGAATTGCGCATTTGCGCCACCTCCCATTGGCTATCGCATGGAAATACGCCGTGCAGGAATCCCCCTTGAGGGTCCACTACACCCTACTACGCTGCCGCTAGTACTCCTCTTCTACCTTGTCTAGAGCAATGAGGTGGTCTTCAAGGAAATACCGCAAGGCCTAGTCGTCCTCATCAAGCCCCGATGAGTCTGCCCTACAATCCAGTTCCTGCACCTGTGTGAGGAGATTTTCCTTGAACGGGCGCTTCTCCTTCCCCAAGTTGGTCCCCCCATCCTTTTAGGAACAGTCTAGAGTTGCGTGCCACCCATTGCCAGATGTCAATGTTGCACCGGGCAGTGCCATGTTCCAGCAGGAAGCCCGCCAGCTTTCCTATCATCAACTCCTGAAACCATCGGACCCCAAACCACCACGTCTGGAAAAAAAACCGTGGTTGCCGACGTGGCGCCTCCTCCCCGCTAGTGGGGTGTGATCATCCTTGTGATTGTTGTTAAGGAGCGGAGAGGAAACATAGCCTCCCAGGCCGGTGATACTAGCACTCTATCCATGGCACATATGATGGGATCTAATTGATGGCTAGTCCAAGTAAACTGCGCCCCAATGCAGCAAATCTCCCGTAATGCCATAGCGGCAATGGCATCGTTAAAACGGTGCACCCTAGGCCAGTATATGTTGTCATTGCTCTTGTCACCGGCCGCTCGGGTAAGATTAAAATCCCCCCGACCGCCACCAGGTATGGAGCAGCTAGCACCTCCCGTTCTAGCTCGACCAAGAATTCCTCCGACCTATGGTGATCCGCAAGGCCGTGACACCGTGGCACTAAGGAAGAAAGTCCCCTTCTTACATCCTCCCACCTCGAAGCAATCCTCCCAGAAGCCCAAGATTAATCCCCCTGACTGTCTGTCTGCCGAAAGCCAGTTCAACGCAAACTGTCCCCCGCAGTCAAGGCTGCGAAGCTCCGCCGCCGATAAATCCTGCCGGATGGTCTCCTGGAGGCCAATGACGTCTAGGTGGTGTTGCTTCATGTAATCCTTCAATTGCGTGCGGCAGCCCCCACTTTCAAACCCACGCAAGTTGTAGATCAACACCTTCATTTGGCGCTGGTCTTTTTCCCCCTCCCCTTTTGTACGGTCAAAGAGGACCGGCGAGGAACCCTCGCGCGTGTTGCCACCTAGGGCACAACCGCGCGCGGAACAACCACTTCCGCGGATGGCCCATCCGCCGGGTAGGTCACCTCACTGTCAGCCGCACCAACGACCCCCTGGTCAATGCGAGGCTGGCTCAGCTCGGTCGGATCCGCCGCCACTATCGGGGCAGCCTCCTGCGCAGCCTCCCTGGCCACACGGTCTACATACTCACGCTCTTGGCGGCAAGACACTACCGCGAGCGATCCCTGGAGCCTCTCATTGGCGCGACTGAGCGAGAGCGCCTCCGTAGGCATGCCCGCACTCGGTGTGAACATAACGCAACAATCCAACACAACCGAAGACAAATGAGAATCTGGAAGATGGTCAAGTATAGTGAAATCGTTACCTGACTAGAGATTATTCTCCGCGGCACGGTTCATGGCCTTCTCCAGCACCGGCCTCGACACCACCGCGCCCTTATGCCTTGAGCTCTTTTTCGCACCGTCATCATGGCGGGTGGGGCCATGTCGACCGACACCACCACCATATTGGAACGCCTGCCCCGCGCTGAGGCCGGCATTGCCGGCGCGTCCAGGGCCAGAGTCTCCACCCCAGTTGCGGCCTTCAGCAGCACCCTCCTACAGCATCTCCCCGGATGTCAACGCCGACCCCACCATGTCCACCACCATGCCATCGCCACCAACCAGCTCTGTCACTGCAAGGGCACCAGTGCCAGCCTCGGGACGGTAAGAGCAAGGGCTGGAGAGGAGCCACGCCTCCACCGGGTCCGTTGGTTGGGAAGAAGTTTCCCCGGACACTAGCGAGACCTCGCCCCCGGCTCCCTCCTCTAGAGGGACGGTAGGCAGCAGTTTCTTCACCACCTGACCCTCCTGGTCCGTTGCTGTCGGGATCATGCCACTCTTCTTCGCTGTGTCCGCCAGTACCAGGGACAAGAAAAGATGCATGTTGGACCCGTATTGGTTATTGATGCAAACCGGATTCTTGCCTAGCAGTGGCGTGATCCACGCGCCCAGGTCACGTGATATGTACGTCGTGCCCGAGCCTCCCCCTCCGGCTGCTGCGAGCTTGCCTCCGCGCCCGCCTTGGCCTTTCCGTTCCCCTTACAACCATGGCGGTGCCACGTCTCCATCTCAGTGTTGTGGTCCGAGCCCTCGTCGCCCTCGTCATGGCCGCCCGGAGCCGGTGGCTTAGCCGGAGCATCTGATCCTGTGCCACCTGGCAGTTTTCCCAGCTCCGCCTTGACCCCGATTGTGTACGGCTCGCCATTGACGTAGAGCTGGAAGGAGCCCTTGATGCACTCCGGGGCGGCACTAGATCCTGGCCCTGACCAGCTCTGTTTCCCACATCTTGACTGACAGCTCATCCACGTCGATAGGACGCCCCACCAAGGTGAGCAACGCCATCAGACGTTTGCGCACCAGCACATCCCTTGGAAGGCCGGTGAGCTGCACCCACACTGAAGGGAAAGCCTTCCCTGGCTTGGGCGCGACAAACGCCTCCCGGATGTGCACGTCGATGTCGCTCATGGGAAGGTGAAGTTTGCCACTCCCCGTGCTCAAACGCAGCGCCGTGCGTGACGGGAACTGCTCCCGTGAACTCGGACTCCGAGAGTCTGGTGACCTGCCAGTCCCAAAGGTAATCGGCCAGGCTCTTGAGCTCACCCGAGACAGAGGCGCATTGGAGAAGTGGATGACCTCCGTGAACTGAGCGCCCTGCACCTCTTCCCGGAGTGGTTCACCTCGATGTTGTAGAAGCCGCAGCCAGTGAATGAATGCCCCATGGACTGCAACATCAGCGGTCGGCCCCGTGTCGGGCAGTTCACCGAGATGTGGCCCTCCTTGCTGCAGAGGACGCAATGGCGGTCGTAGGCGCACTTTGACTAGAAGTGCCTAGCCCGTCCGCAGCGGAAGCACTCGCCTCGGACGCCGCCCCTGGAGCTTGGCCCGCACCGAGCTTGGCCTTGCCCTTCGCTTTCGACTTACTTCTGCGTGTAGTTGACACCTCCGTTGGGAACCCCAAGAGGAAGGTGTGATGCGCACAGCAGTAAGTTTCCCTCAGTAAGAAACCAAGGTTATCGAACCAGTAGGAGTCAAGGAACACATGAAGGTTGTTGGTGGCGGAGTGTAGTGCGGCGCAACACCAGGGATTCCGGCGCCAACGTGGAACCTGCACAACACAATCAAAGTACTTTGCCCCAACGTAACAGTGAGGTTGTCAATCTCACCGGCTTGCTGTAACAAAGGATTAGATGTATAGTGTGGATGATGATGATTGTTTGCGAAGAACAGTAACGAACAATTGCAGTAGATTGTATTTCAGATGTAAAGAATTGGACCGGGGTCCATAGTTCACTAGTGCTGTCTCTCCCATAAGATAAACAGATGTTGGGTGAACAAATTACAGTTGGGCAATTGACAAATAAAGAAGGCATAACAATGCACATACATATATCATGATGAGTACTATGAGATTTAATCAGGGCATTCCGACAAAGTACATAGACCGCTATCCAGACATGCATCTATGCCTAAAAAGTCCACCTTCGAGTTATCATCCGAACCCCTTCCGAGTATTAAGTTGCAAACAACGGACAATTGCATTAAGTATGGTGCGTAATGTAATCAACACAAATATCCTTAGACAAAGCATCGATGTTTTATCCCTAGTGGCAACAGCACATTCACAACCTTAGAACTTTACATCACTTGTCCCGATTCAATGGAGGCATGAACCCACTATCGAGCATAAATACTCCCTCTTGGAGTCACAAGTATCAACTTGGCCGAGCCTCTACTAGCAACGGAGAGCATGCAAGAACATAAACAACATATATGATAGATTGATAATCAACTTGACATAGTATTCAATATTCATCGGATCCGAACAAACACAACATGTAGGATTACAAATAGATGATCTTGATCATGATAGGCAGCTCACAAGATCTAACATGATAGCACAATGAGGAGAAGACAACCATCTAGCTACTGCTATGGACCCATAGTCCAGGGGTGAACTACTCACACATCACTCCGGAGGTGATCATGGCGATGAAGAGACCTCCGGGAGATGATTCCCCTCTCCGGCAGGGTGCCGGATGCGATCTCCTGAATCCCCCGAGATGGGATTGGCGGCGGCGTCTCTGGAAGGTTTTCCGTATCGTGGCTCTCGGTACTGGGGTATTCGCGACGAAGGCTTTAAGTAGGCGGAAGGGCGGAGTCGGAGGAGTCACGGGGGCCCCACACGCTAGGGCCGCGCGGGCCCCCCTAGGCCGCGCCGCCCTAGTGTGGTGGCGCCCCGTGGCCCCACTTCGTTTCTCCCTCGGTCTTCTGGAAGCTTCGTGAAAAAATAGGCCCCTGGGCGTTGATTTCGTTCAATTCCGAGAATATTTCCTTACTAGGATTTCTGAAACCAAAAACAGCAGAAAACAGCAACTGGCTCTTCGGCATCTCGTCAATAGGTTAGTGCCGGAAAATGCATAATAATGACATATAATGTGTATAAAACATGTGAGTATCATCATAAAAGTAGCATGGAACATAAGAAATTATAGATACGTTTGGGACGTATCAAGCATCCCCAAGCTTAGTTCCTACTCGCCCTCGAGTAGGTAAACGATAAAAAAAGATAATTTCTGAAGTGACATGCTATCATAATCTTGATCATACTATTGTAAATCATATGAGATGAATGCAGCGATTCGAAGCAATGGTGAAGATAATGAGTAAACAAATGAATCATATATCAAAGACTTTTCATGAATAATACTTTCAAGGCAAGCGTCAATAAGACTTACATAAGAGTTACTCATAAAGCAATAAATTCAAAGTAAAGGCATTGAAGCAACACAAAGGAAGATATAAGTTTCAGCAGTTGCTTTCAACTTCAACATATTTATCTCATGGATAATTGTCAACACAAAGTAATATAACAAGTGCAATAGGTAAACATGTAAGAATCAATGCACACAATTGATACAAGTGTTTGCTTCTAAGATAGAAAGAAGTAGGTAAACTGACTCAACAATAAAGTAGAACAATGGCCCTTCGCAGAGGGAAGCATGGATTACTATATTTGTGCTAGAGCTTTTCATTTTGAAAACAAGAAACAATTTTTTCAACGGTAGTAATAAAGCATATGTGTTATGTATAAGATATCCTATAAGTTGCAAGCCTCATGCATAGTATACCAATAGTGCTCGCACCTTGTCCTAATTAGCTTGGATTAACATGGATTATCATAGCATAGCATATGTTTCAACCAAGTGTCACAAAGGGGTACCTCTATGCCGCTCTGTACAAAGGTCTAAGGAGAAAGCTCGCATTGGATTTCTCGCTTTTGGTTATTCTCAACTTAGACATCCATACCGGGAAAACATAGACAACGGATAATGGACTCCTCTTTAATGCATAAGCATTCAACAACAGTTAAAATTCTCATAAGAGATTGAGGATTAATTGTCCAAACTGAAACTTCCACCATGAATCATGGTTTTAGTTAGCGGCCCAATGTTCTTCTCTAACAATATGCATACTCAAACCATTTGATCATGAAAATCGCCCTTACTTCAGACAAGACGAACATGCATAGCAACTCACATGATATTCAACAATGGTAAAAGTTGATGGCGTCCCCAGAAACATGGTTATCGCTCAACAAGCAACTTATTAAGAAATAAGACACATAAGTACATATTCTTCACCACAATAGTTTTTAAGGCTATTTTCCCATGAGCTATATATTGCAAAGACAAATGATAGAAATTTTGAAGGTAGCACTCAAGTAATGTACTTTGGAATGGCGGAGAAATACCATGTAGTAGGTAGGTATGGTGGACACAAATGGCATGGTTATTGGCTCAAGGATTTGGATGCATGAGAAGAATTCCTCTCAATACAAGGCTAGGCTAGCAAGGTTGTTTGAAGCAAACTCAAGTACAAAACGGTGCAGCAAAACTCACATATGAACATATTGTAAGTATTATAAGACTTTACATCGTCTCCTTGTTGTTCAAACACCTCAACCAGAAAATATCTTGACTCTAGAGATCAATCATGCAAACCAAATTTTAACAAGCTCTATGTAGGTTCTTCATTAATAGGTGCAAAGTACATGATGCAAGAGATTAAACATGATCTATATGAGCACAACAATTGCCAAGTATCAAATTATTCAAGACATTATACCATTTACCACATGCGGCATTTTCCGTTTCCAACCATATAACAATGAATGAAATAGTTCAACTTTCGCAATGAACATTGAGAATAAAGCTAAGAACATATGTGTTCATACGAAACAGCGGAGCGTGTCTCTCTCCCAAACAAAGAATGCTAGGATCCGATTTTATTCAAACAAAAACAAAAACAAAAACAAACAGACGCTCCAAGTAAAGCACATAAGATGTGACGGAATAAAAATATAGTTTCACTAGAGGTGACTCGATAAGTTGTCGATGAAGAAGGGATGCCTTGGGCATCCCCAAGCTTAGATGCTTGAGTCTTCTTAAAATATGCAGGGATGAACCACGGGGGCATACCAAGCTTAGACTTTTCACTCTTCTTGATCATATTGTATCATCCTCCTCTCTTGACCCTTGAAAACTTCCTCCACACCAAACTCAAAACAATCTCATTAGAGGGTTAGTGCATAATTGAAAATTCATATATTCAGAGGTCACATAATCATTCTTAGCACTTCTGGACATTGCACAAAGCTACTGAAAGTTAATGGAACAAAGAAATCCATCAAACATAGCAAAACAGGCAATGCGAAATAAAAGGCAGAATCTGTCAAAACGAACGATCCGTAAAGACGAATTTTTTAGAGGCACCGGACTTGCTCGGATGAAAAAATGCCCAAATTGAATGAAAGTTGCGTACATATCCGAGGATCACGCACGTAAATTGGCAGATTTTTCCGAGTTACCTACGAGCGAGGGCGGCTCAATTTCGTGACGGCAAGAAATGCTGTTTCACGCGCAGCAATCCAAATCTAGTATTGACTTTACTATCAAAGACTTTACTTGGCACAACAATGCAATAAAATAAAGATAAGGAGAGGTTGCTACAGTAGTAACAACTTCCAAGACTCAAATATAAAATAAAAGTGCAGAAGTAAAATAATGGGTTGTCTCCCATAAGCGCTTTTCTTTAACGCCTTTCAGCTAGGCGGAGAAAGTGTGAATCAAGTATTATCAAGAGACGAAGCATAAACATCATAATTTGTTCTAATAATAGAATCATAAGGTAACTTCATTCTCTTTCTAGGGAAGTGTTCCATACCTTTCTTGAGAGGAAATTGATATTTAATATTACCCTCATTCATATCAATGGTAGCACCAACAGTTCGAAGAAAAGGTCTTCCCAATATAATGGGACAAGATGCATTGCATTCAATATCCAAGACAACAAAATCAACGGGGACAAGGTTATTGTTAACCATAATGCGAACATTATCAATCCTCCCCAAAGGTTTCTTTATAGCATTATCAGCAAGATTAACATCCAAATAACAATTTTTCAATGGTGGCAAGTCAAGCATATCATAGATTTTCTTAGGCATAACAGAAATACTTGCACCAAGATCACATAAAGTATTACAATCAAAATCATTGACCCTCATCTTAATGATGGGCTCCCAACCATCTTCTAACTTCCTAGAAATAGAGGTTTCAAGTTTTAGTTTCTCCTCTCTAGCTTTTATGAGAGCATTTGTAATATGTTTTGTAAAGGCCAAATTTATAGCACTAGCATTGGGAGTTTTAGCAAGTTTTTGTAAGAACTTTATAACTTCAAAGATGTGAAAATCATCAAAATCTAAACCATTATGATCTACAGCAATGGGATCATTGTCCTCAATATTTTGAAAAATTTCAGCAGTTTTATCACAAACAGTTTTAGCAGTTTCAGGCAATTTTGCACGCTTTGCACTAGGAGTAGAAATATTGCCAACACCAATTATTTTACCATTGATAGTAGGGGGTGTAGCAACATGTGAATCATTAACATTACTAGTGGTGGTAATAGTCCAAACTTTAGCTACATTATTCTCTTTAGCAAGTTTTTCGTTTTCTTCTCTTTCCTAGCTAGCATGCAATTCAGCCATCAATCTAATATTCTCATTAATTCGAACTTGGATGGCATTTGCTGTAGTAACAATTTTATTATCAATATCCTTATTAGGCATAACTTTCAATTTTAAAAGATCAACATCAGAGGCAAGACTATCAACCTTAGAAGCAAGAATATCGATTTTATCAAGCTTTTCCTCAACAGATTTGTTAAAAGCAGTTTGTGTACTAATAAATTCTTTAAACGCTTCAAGACCAGGGGGTACACTCCTATTGTTGTTGTAAGAATTCCCATAAGAATTACCATAACTATTACCATTAGCAGAAGGATATGGCCTATAGTTGTTACCAGAATTATTCCTATAAGCATTGTTGTTGAAATTATTACTTCTAATGAAGTTCACATCAACATGTTCTTCTTGGGCAACCAATGAAGCTAAAGGAACATTATTAGGATCAACATTAGATCTACCATTCACAAGCATAGACATAATAGCATCAATCTTATCACTCAAGAAGGAGGTTTCTTCAACAGAATTTACCTTCTTACCTTGTGGAGCTCTTTCCGTGTGCCATTCAGAGTAATTTGTCATCATATCATCAAGAAGCTTTGTTGCCGCCCCCAAAGTGATGGACATAAAGGTACCTCTAGCAGCTGAATACAATAGGTTCCGCGAAGAAAAATTCAATCCTGCATAAAAGGTTTGGATGATCATCCAAGTAGTTAGTCCATGGGTAGGGCAATTCTTTACCAAAGATTTCATTCTCTCCCATGCTTGAGCAACATGTTCATTATCTAATTGCTTAAAATTCATTATGCTACTTCTCAAATATATAATTTTAGCGGGAGGATAATATCTACCAATGAAAGCATCTTTACATTTAGTCGATGAATCAATACTATTTCTAGGCAGAGATAGCAACCAATCTTTAGCTCTTCCTCTTAAGGAGAAAGGAAACAATTTTAATTTTATAATGTCACCATCTACATCCTTATACTTTTGCATTTCACATAGTTCAACAAAATTATTAAGATGGACAGCAGCATCATCAGAACTAACACCAGAAAATTGCTCTCTCATAACAAGATTCAGTAAAGCAGGTTTAATTTCAAAGAATTCTGCTGTAGTAGCAGGTGGAGCAATAGGCGTGCATAGGAAATCATTATTATTTGTGCTAGTGAAGTCACACAACTTAGTATTCTCAACAGTACCCATTTTAGCAGTAGTAAATAAAGCAAACTAAATAAAGTAAATGCAAGTATCTAATTTTTTTTGTGTTTTTAATATAGAGAACAAGACAGTAAATAAAGTAAAACTAGCAACTAATTTTTTTGTGTTTTTGATATAAAAGCAAACAAAGCAGTAAATAAAGTAAAGTAAAGCAAGACAAAAACAAAGTAAAGAGATTGGATGTGGGAGACTCCCCTTGCAGCGTGTCTTGATCTCCCCGACAACGGCGCCAGAAATTTACTTGCTGCGTGTAGTTGACACGTCCGTTGGGAACCCCAAGAGGAAGGTGTGATGCGCACAGCGAGTAAGTTTCCCTCGGTAAGAAACCAAGGTTATCGAACCAGTAGGAGTCAAGGAACACGTGAAGGTTGTTGGTGGCGGAGTGTAGTGCGGCGCAACACCAGGGATTCCGGCGCCAACGTGGAACCTGCACAACACAATTAAAGTACTTTGCCCCAACGTAACAGTGAGGTTGTCAATCTCACCGGCTTGCTGTAACAAAGGATTAGATGTATAGTGTGGATGATGATGATTGTTTGCGAAGAACAGTAACGAACAATTGCAGTAGATTGTATTTCAGATGTAAAGAATTGGACCGGGGTCCACAGTTCACTAGTGGTGTCTCTCCCATAAGATAAACAGATGTTGGGTGAACAAATTACAGTTGGGCAATTGACAAATAAAGAAGGCATAACAATGCACATATATATATCATGATGAGTACTATGGGATTTAATCAGGGCATTACGACAAAGTACATAGACCGCTATCCAGCATGCATCTATGCCTAAAAAGTCCACCTTCAGGTTATCATACGAACCCCTTCCAGTATTAAGTTGCAAACAACAGAAAATTGCATTAAGTATGGTGTGTAATGTAATCAACACAAATATCCTTAGACAAAGCATCGATGTTTTATCCCTAGTGGCAACAGCACATCCACAACCTTAGAACTTTTTGTCACTGTCCCAGATTCAATGGAGGCATGAACCCACTATCGAGCATAAATACTCCCTCTTGGAGTCACAAGTATCAACTTGGCCAGAGCCTCTACTAGCAACGGAGAGCATGCAAGAACATAAACAACATATATGATAGATTGATAATCAACTTGACATAGTATTCAATATTCATCGGATCCCAACAAACACAACATGTAGGATTACAAATAGATGATCTTGATCATGATAGGCAGCTCACAAGATCTAACATGATAGCACAATGAGGAGAAGACAACCATCTAGCTACTGCTATGGACCCATAGTCCAGGGGTGAACTACTCACACATCACTCTGGAGGTGATCATGGCGATGAAGAGACCTCTGGGAGATGATTCCCCTCTCCGGCAGGGTGCCGGAGGCGATCTCCTGAATCCCCCGAGATGGGATTGGCGGCGGCGGTGTCTCTGGAAGGTTTTCCGTATCGTGGCTCTCGGTACTGGGGTATTCGCGACGAAGGCTTTAAGTAGGCGGATGGACGGAGTCGGAGGAGTCACGGGGGCCCCACACGCTAGGGCCGCGCGGGCCCCCCTTAGGTCGCGCCGCCCTAGTGTGGCGGCGCCCCGTGGCCCCACTTCGTTTCTCCCTCGGTCTTCTGGAAGCTTCGTGGAAAAATAGGCCCCTGGGCGTTGATTTCGTCCAATTCCGAGAATATTTCCTTACTAGGAATTTTGAAACAAAAAACAGCAGAAAACAGCAACTGGCTCTTCGGCATCTCGTCAATAGGTTAGTGCCGGAAAATGCATAATAATGACATATAATATGTATAAAACATGTGAGTATCATCATAAAAGTAGCATGGAACATAAGAAATTATAGATACGTTTGGGACGTATCACTTACCCGACGCTCCCTGCGCCATGGCGTTGTTATTGCCTTGCCCAGATTTCCTGCCACCCCCTGGGCCGGAGCACCCTGGTACTGCTGATTTTGTTGACCCTTGTCACGCCCTCCATTCGCCGCCTCCTTGCGCTCCTGTCGCGGTGCGCGCTTGTCGCGGTCTCCCCCCGTGCCTACGCCTCCCCTCCTGCGATCCCCCCCGTCACACCCTCGCCGCCGCCGCCACTGCTCCCCTCGAAGTACCACCCCCCTTGCCGGACTGCCTCCCGCTGTTGCCACCTCGCCCGTCCATGGCCACCACCTCCGCGAACGAGCACGTCAGATGTAGTGGATCCGGGATGCAGAAAAGCTTGCGCACTGAGAACGAAAGCCGCCGCACTTCGGAGCATCGGGACAGAAACCCTAGGAATGGATCCTTGCAACAGCAGGGGAGCCATAGCCACTTAACGCCTGGCCTCTGGGGCGCCTTCGCCACCACTTAAGGCTGGGCCGTCACTAGGCTGCCAGGATGGGCCACACCAGGCCGGAACAACCCAGGAGCGCCTCTGTCCTGTGTCCCTGGTCCAAGAACTGGAGAGAGGAGCATTAGCGGGTGGACCGATGGGGACCGCGGCCCAGACTCCCCACGAGGCCCACCAGGGTCGATCCCTTCCAACCCTAGCAGATGCGCAGTCCTCCTCCCCGAGGAGCGCGTCCTCGCCGACGCCGACCACCTCCTCGAGCTCGTCTCCAACTCCGCACCGCACCGCGGGCGTGAGTCCAACGCATAGCCCCTTCTAGCGCCGCCGCTCGGCCAGGCATCGCCCAGCCGCCGGAAACGTGGCCCGCTGCCGGATCCAAATCTGGATCCCCTTCCCCAGGTGTGAAAGCTGGCCGTTGTTGGAGACGCAGGAGCCCCCCAGCTCCTCCGCACGGGTGATGAAGCCCTCCAGGGTCGACCTCGCCGACAGCCTCCTCGGAGAGAACCCCTCTGACCACCGCTCCTCACCCACAGAGTCCACCTCACGATCGGAGATGCCCCCCTCCAGCTCCGGAACCGTGTCCCAAAACTTGCCTCGCAGCGCCTCCCCGACGCCTGGCGAGTCGCGGGCACACCTACGCTCCGGCACCGCGGCAGCCTCCGGCCATCCCTGGTGTGCCGTCGGAGAGCTCACTCGCTCGCCTTCCGAATCGACCGCTCCTGTCCGTACGGCAGTAACGGTTCGCTCCATGTGAATCGCCCGACCATCGGTTTCCACTCCCCCATCCTTTAACTTTCGGTAGTGAATTAGAATTCCCAAACAACTAGAAATGAAAGAACCGATTTCACACCCAAATAAAATTCAGTACCGCTAATACTACTGTAGTTTTTCTCAATTAAAATAGCAAGCTCTGATTCTGAATCAGAAACCATCGGCAACATACTGATGATGTCACAGTAGGCCGTAAGACACCTTGCCTACTTCAGTGCATCATCTTCTTCTGAGATTCTCCGGCCGGTTCTTCTTTTATCGCCTTCATCCATTGATCGGAGGGAAATCAAAACTAGCCATTTGCTCCCAAGTCCCAACCATATTGGAACTGGGCAAGCCCACGCGGAGGAACTCGATTCCGTCGACATGATCGATCCCTTCTTTGCACGACCAACAGATGAGCGATGACAGCTCCCTAGCTTTATGTCTTGACGTGCCGCGCGTCCATTGATCCATCTTCTCCTATGCCCTTATTGACAGATGAGCTGATCAGATATATCCCCTACACATGTGTCGATCGCGCGATGACGCCCCGGCCGGGCGCACCTCGTTCCAGCGCTCCATCTCCTCTCGGTGGCTGGGCAAAGGTTTGGCGCATGCACTTTGTCATGCAGTCCATGGTGAGCTAGGTAGCTAGAGAGCTATACGCCGGAATCCCGGAAAGGCGCGCGAGCGATTGAGGTACGTACGTGGTGCGTTCCCTTGGCCATAGGCTATCTGTATGAAGGCGATGATTGGTGCGCGAGCTGCTAGCTCGGGAAGAAGAAGAGGAATCTGGAAGACAGGAATATGGCGGCATGCAAAAACGGGAAGGGGAAAAGCGAGACGCAAACCCAAGAAAGGCTGGCTGCAGCCACAGGGTACTTGCATGTGCACACCCAGCCGGTTTCTTGCTTTTGTACCAAGTACTTCTCTGGTGCGTATATAATCGCATGCCTTCCCTTTTTTTTTTTTTTTTTTTGCCTGGGTGTGAGGTTATTGTATGACCTAGACACCTAGTTACAGTGCCCAGTATCATTAATGTGCTAAGAAAACACAATAAAGTATGAGAAACTAACTAGTAGCACGGATATATAATACCAAAGCACCCAATGATAAGCATAGAGCACTACTGGAAAACCTTTTTTTGTCATCACAAAATACTCGGGAAAGTCTTTGCTGAGTGTAAGAGCATCTCCAGTCGCGTCCCCCAAACCGTCCCCCAAACCGCGCCGGATTGAGCGTTTGGGGGACGTGTTCGTTCGTGCCGCGTTTGGGGGACGTCGCTCCCCAGTCGCGTCCCCCAAACAAAATTTCGCAAATTTTAAACTTGACTAGATTCGATTAGATTCGTCCAAACTTACATAGATTCGAACGAAATTTGACTAACTTTAAAACTAAACCTAATCTAGAACCACTTGCGGCGGCCGGAGGCGTCGTAGTACTGCCGGAAGTTGTACATCTCGTCGGTGACGACCTCCTGCTTGACGCGCTCGTCGACGGGCTCGTCCACGGGCTCGTCCTTCACCAAGCCGCTTGGTCCTGCCTCGCCGTCGTCGGTGAGGTCCACCAGCGGCTTGCCGGAGTCGCGGATGGACATGGCGATCGCCGCGTCCAGGTCGCCCCTCCAGGCGTCCTTGTCGTCCATGGACGCCAAGAACGACGCCCGCAGCCCTGGGCAGTCCTCGGGGTCGTCGCTGCTGGCGATGAGCCGCTGCTGCCGCTCGTACTCCGCCAGCAGCGCCGCCTGCGACGCTTCCTCCGGCTCCTCCTTCACCTCCGGCTTCGGGATGAGGAGGGCGCCGCCGCGCCTCCCTTGCTGCCGCCCGCTGCCGCTACCTCCACGCCTCGTGTTGACGGGCGTCGCCGGCTCCTCCTTGACCTCCCGTTTGGGAACGGTATACGGCGCCGACCGGTACGACGACGACGGCGTCGATCGCGCCGGCCCCGAGGAAGAAGAGTGCGAGGAGGACGAGTACGTCGTCCTCCTCGGCTGCCATTGAGGAGAAGGCGGCGGCGGCGACGGCATCTCCAGCCTTGGAGCGCCGTTGCGGAGGCCGCGGATGACGTTCTCGAGGGTGCGCCCCGGAACGCCCCAGAACAGGGCGCGGCCTTCCCTGTTCCAGCTGTTGGGCCCGCCGATGAGCCCGTCGGTGCTTGTGCAGCTCGACGTCGTACTTGGCCTTGAAGTACGTCGTCCACCAGTCGTCGTTGTCCTTGGCCGCCCATGTCGGATCCGCCCGCTCCTCGGCGGTGAGTTGAGCCCGACGGGCCTTGATGGCGTCCCGCCATTGCTGCGTGTCTGGCTTCGGCGGCGGCGGGATGCCAATGCCGTTCACGGCCATCTTCCAGCCGCCGCTGCTTGGCAGCCGCACGTCCGGTGGGACTGGATACCAGGCGTGGTACAGCGCCCACGCCTCCGCCACGGTGAGGCTGCCGCGGCCGAAGCCGTTCGCCGCGGCGATCTTGCGGGAGGACGACATTTTTTTGAGCGGCGAGGAGAGGATCTGGGAAGGGGGAGGCGGCGGCGACGAGAAGGATTATGATGAGCGGCGATAAGCGGAGGGCGTCTTAAAACAGCGGCGGCAGCGGGTGGTTGCACGCAATAACTCCGGCGCGGACGGCCACGCGGCCATGCACGACGAGACGCGTCCCTGCGTCGCCTGGGAAAACAGGGACGCCATTAACGTCGCTTGACCAAAGGTAGGCGACGGGGTTTTAGCCTTCCGTGCCGCTGACGCGTCGGCCCCGCCACTCCCCGCCTCGCTTTTCGTTGTGTCCGGCGTCCCCGGAGCGTCCCCTGTGGGACGGGGACGGGCTCGGGGCGCCGGACACCGTATCGGGCCGCGCCGGACAAAAAAGGGCTTTGGGGGACGCGGCTGGAACGTTTTTTTTGTCCGGCGCGCCCCAAATCGCTTTGGGGGACGGTTTGGGGGACGCGACTGGAGATGCTCTAACACTTAGCAATTCGGGCCTGGCATGTCCCATGTCAAAAGAGAGAGAAAGTTGTTGTAAATATCTTTGTTTTGAACCTTTGCTATATGTATCTTCAAACACCTGTCAAGTTTAAAAGGTGGCTCTTGAAAAATCCAGACTGGTGACTTAATGATGAATGCCATTGATATTTTGGCACATTGCAACAAAGAAATATTGCTCGCATCTTCTTATCACTTCGAATTTGGGCTGAACCGCGTGGTTCATGCAATTCAGCAAGATACTAGAGCCGAGAGATCTTAACTTCTACTACATGAGTCATTATTTTGGGTAGATCTAGCATAGATACACTATGGCATATCCAACATAAGTGCAACAATATATGGAGTTATATTGCACGCCCATTTCTACGAGTTCGGACTACACACCAAACTGTCCCTTTCGTGAGTACTCCCTCCTTTTCAGTAAATAAGGATTATAAATTTAGTCAAAATTCATCCTCTAAGTTTGACCAATGTATAAGAGCCAAGAGAACTCGTGTTCCGCTGCAAGAGAAATTATTTTGGGTTCCTAAGGACACTAAATGTGGATGCACTTTATCAAGTGCAACCACATAGAGACCGAAACCTTGAGGAAAACAATGTAGTCATCTAATCACTAAACCTAGCACAATACATTGCTTATACTTGAAATGCAATTATTATGCCTAGTATATGACATGCCTCCATATTATGAAAAAATACATCTATAGCATGTAATTAGTTCCTCGAACTATGTTAATGACGAAGCAGAAGCGAGAATTCCCGCTTGAGTAACGAAACATTGGCAAGAATCCAATGCCCCGAAAACCCAAGGTTTCCTCCGCAAGGTTCGTCCACGGAGGGTGAGTAGGGGCCTAAGATCTGACCAAAAGGCGTAGTCGATAGACAACAGGTCAATATTCATGTAATACCCCTTGTTTGTACGGAGGGAGGGAGGAGGCTAGGTTAGCCGAAAGTATGTAACCAATTCCATACTCCCAGGAAAAACTCGCCTTCAAGAAAAAGGGTACTTGTACCCAAAACCGACACAGGTGGGTAGGTAGAGAATACCTAGGGACGTGAGACGACTCTCTCTAAGGAACTCGACAAGATAGCCCTGTAACTTCGGGAGAAGGGGTGCCCCCCCTCACAAAAGGGGGTCACAGTCACCAGGCCCAGGCAACAGTTTAACTGCAACCAAAGGGATATACTTGATCTGTTTTATACATAAGGCCACAAATTCATACTCCCTCCGGCTTAATATATCCAACGTTGCGACCAAGGTAACACTCTATTGGTTGGAGAAATTTTTGTCAAAGCACTTTGATTCTATTTATCGATGCGCAATTAAAATGGGAAGCCGAACAATCAACTAAAGGCCCACGTTTGCTTTGCATGCAAACCAATTGGAATTGCTTGAGCGCATGCAAAACCGCATGAACGGGTTCTTTCTTATTTTTTGCTGAGCAATTACCGCCCATTATTGCTGGCTGGGAGTGATTTTAGGTGTAGTGGGTATTAATTATCGCTAGTTATGGCTAATATGAGCCTAATTCTTTGGTATCACTCTAAAAAAAATTGTAAGCCCAATAAACCGGTATGGAGGGAGTATTTCAGATACCAAGAAAACTTAACAAACTAATAAATAGCACAATTATTTATGTGCAAATTATCTTGTATTTTAGGCTAATTAATTAAAGATATTGCACGTGGATCCTCTTTCCCTATGGATGCATACAACTTTTGCATTAATGAACACCATCCTACGAGGTAGAAATGTAATCAATTTTACTTGATTAGTGTTAGTGGCCTTACTTGATTAGTGTTAGTGGCCTTACAATTATTTATGTGCAAATTCTCTTGTATTTTAGGCTAATTAATTAAAGATATTGCATGTGGATCCTCTTTCCCTATGGATGCATACAACTTTTGCATTAATGAACACCATCTTACGAGGTAGAAATGTAATCAATTTTACTTGATTACTACTCTTCCTTTACTTAATTTTTTAATGATATTTTGATCCTTTCATCACAATGAACCTCAAAGGAGAAAAATGATGGGTGATCAGTTCTAGTTCGTTTAATGCAGATCACGTCTTCATAAAAAACTTGAAAAAACCCTGCAAATTTTAGCTGACAAATTCGGAACTGTGAACTAGTGGGTTTCACTGATCTGCAACCCGCACACTAGGTTTTGTAACTCTCAAATTACGGAAAATAACGAAGGGAATAATACCGAATTTTAGCCACCGGAGTAAATAAAACAAGCAAATGTCAACATCCAATCATATGGGCGCCACGAAAGTCAACTTCAATTTGTGGCTGTTCCTGAAAAAGTTAAAATAGATCCGAATCAAATGATTAAAAACATACAATGGGTTCTGCACTATGTAACTTTTTTGGTGGCTTTTGATTATGATGCTATCTGCTCTAGGAAATTTCTAACGAGCACAACTAATGTAGCTCAAGCAGTTAACATATTTATGTTGACGACATATATTTTCAAGAGGCTAGTCCGGCAATCCCTCGTCTTCGTCCATTGTTCAGCCAACTGAATTCTATCATGCATTGATAAACTACTACAAGAAGCTCTGGTCCCTCTCTCCATGTGTCCTCAATTCCGCGTGTCGATGATCTGATGATTGTGCTACCTCTATGAACACTTGAACCCTAACGCTATCAGTCCACAAATCCTCAATGAAACCACATGGTTAGGTACTTTGACTGAGCCGTAGCAAATCTGTTCAGTAATCAACTTATCACATGCTATGTCAGCCAGTATATCACCTTGGCTCCCTCTGCACCAAAACCACGGTGGTTTAGGGCAAGAGGTGTGTTATCCTGCACATGTTCGGGGGGGATTCCGAAGGCCCAAGTTTAGAGATGAGAGGATTAGTTTATTCACTCATTAGTACTGCAAAAGATGTTGTGTGATGTGTTTAAAAATGGACTTGCTCGATTGTCTTTCTCGGCCTGTTCATTATTTGGTAGGGCCGTTGGGTAGTAGTAGGCCCCAACTAGGCAACAAATTGCCTCAATCTTAGGTCGAAGATGTCTATGCCCTAGTGAACTAACAGACAACGGGGGTTGTGCTAAATATCCCATCGTTATCTACCACTGTATGGTTAGATGTGTACAAATACCTGACCATGCTCAGATGTGTATTGGCATATAGCTCTCCCCACATGTCCCTACAGTCGTAACTGCACACACATATAGGGATTGGCCTCATAATAATGCCTTCATCGTTTGCCCACACACACACCCAGGAGCCACCAAGAAGCGGCACTAGTTAAGCTGGACAACCTTACCTTTCCTGAGCCCACATACAAGGACAGATCAACAGTTTTGAGAGCTAGCTACATCAAATGCCACTGCCATCCGGCCATGAAGAGAAAGCCTGCATGCATAGCTGCACCACCCTGCACTGCACAGCCAAAAAATAACTAAATTAATAGAGTAAATATATATAAAAATGCAGGCTAGCTTGTACAATGTTGGAATGTACATACACTTTTACTTATACTACTCCAGTGGGCCTTGAGGAGTACCCTAGCTAGATGCCTACAATCTCTAGCTGGTTGCTGTGTGGCTACCTCTTTCTCCTGCGCCTCTCCTTCCCCTTTCCTCCTCCTCCTCGTCCCTTTTAGCCCCTTCCCTTCCGATCACACCACGATGGAAATGGATGCTTAGATATACTTGGCATAGAACAAGAAAGAAGAAAGGAGTAGAAGTGGTGGAAGCAAAATTTAGATCTCCGTTGCACTAGCTAGCTTGCAGTACTACCACTTCATATGTACCGGGCACGACTAGAACTGGAAGCTTCTTTCAACTGCCCATCCACTCAAGTTTATAGGTTTTGCTTTCGATTGCTACTGAAGCTTTGAACTATTTGAGAGATGTTACCTCATCACCCAAATATCCCCCGTTATCATCATCATCATCATTGCGCCCCCCACCAAGAACCGCCATTATCAAACCCTACTACACTCCACATGCCGCCGGTCTCGTCATATTCGGACGAATACCTCCAGCTCTTCCCTGCCGAGATGTACCAGCACCACCACCACCACCAGCCGCAGCAGGAGGAGACCCTGGAAGCAGTGCTCTGGCAGCCGGTGACCGCTCCAGCTCTGGCGGAGCTTGAGGAGCCGGAGAATAGCGCGCCAGGTGGTGCCGCTGTCGGGACGGCGCGGAAGCGGCCGTTCCGGACGGACCGGCACAGCAAGATCCAAACGGCGCAGGGGGTGCGCGACCGGCGGATGCGGCTGTCTGTCGGCGTGGCACGCGATTTCTTCGCGCTGCAGGACCTGCTCGGTTTCGACAAGGCCAGCAAGACGGTGGACTGGCTTCTCACGCAGTCCAAGCCGGCCATCGACCGCCTCTCCGACGCGGCGTCGGGGCAAACCGCGGCCGCGCCGAGAGCTGCTTCCGTCAAGGAGAAAGGGGACGCAGCGAGCTCCTCGAGCACTGACTGTTTCAGGGATGCGAGGGCACATGCGTGCGAGAGGACGATGGAGAGGATGCGAAGCGCAGGTGGAGATGGCTCACCGACGGTGCTCATGGCTGACCACGGCGGTGGCGGCGAAGTAGACTGGATCATGTCAGAAGCCGCTGCGGCGGCGGCAATAGAGCAGCCCATGGAGGGATTGGACTACTACTACCATGAGTACTACCAGCTTGAGGAAATGATGAGTGCGGCAACAACAAAAGATTACTGATCAGTTAAGGTGATTTCTTGTATATGCTGTTGCATCATATGCAAAACATGATACCCAAAACGGTGAAGGCTTATATATGGCTTGTTTATTTAGGCCTTCCTCCTCATGATCCTATGCATGCTAGGCATTTTCTGGTTCTCTATTAGATAACCAATACAAGTTGAAGAGTTTTGTAAAGTGTGTGCTATCGATCCTGCCATGTCTGATTCTGTTCCGGAAAACTTATGTTAATGCAGTTATGCAGGGGGTGTTTGTTGTATTAATTTTGCTAACTATATTTGTTGTATCGTTGATGTGCTAATTTGGAGGTACTTGGAGTTGTTATGAGATTTCCGGTGCTACACATCGGAATATCATCCTTAAAAGGTCAGCCACGGACAACTTTGATCCGGAGGTTTGGGCATTCAATTTCAGGTGAAATTCTTCAAACACCCTACTAGCCACAGGGCCAACCTAGGTAATCATAATTTGGAGTTCACATCGCATATGCTTAAAAGAATCAATTGATGACAGCTAGACATATATTGCATACATAGGTTTGCATGAGGAAGGATATATAGAACACATGTTTCACTTCTTTGGTTACTTCAGTGATCTACATAAATTATTGTGGCTTACTTCTAGGTAGTGCACATATTTCAATTCCACAATTGCAGTTTTATAGTTTTTACCAAATTTGGACGGCAGCCTAGCATTCAGTAGTTCATCTTTGTTCAGTGTTCCTCTGACTTGAATAAACTTGTTGAATTACCTGTTCTCCTAATCACAAACAACTCACATAAAATTCACAGTTCTATTTGACAGACAACCCAAAGAGACATACATGTAGAACTTGTATACTGGGAAGGATACGAGAAAAATGCATATATACTAAATAAAGCATATGTTTAATGATAGTAATAAATTTAGTGGCATTTTATTCACGATAGTATATAATATACCTATCGTTGATATACATAATATTGTGGTTTATTTTTAGCCACAGCATACATTTTAATGTGCATATAGTTCAATTTCATTAATTTGTAGGTCTGCATTTCAATATATTTTTTATCACTTTGAACAGAAGATAAATGTTTGGGAAATAATCACATGCCCATGTGGGTGTTTAAGTCAGTTCATGTTGGTTCGGTGACACTGTGAGTTTGAGTTAGTTACCTGATTTACATCTTCTCCTTCTCAATTTGAGTTAATTCCGACTGGCAAAGCTACTCACATAAAATTCACACAGGTCTAGCTAGACGAAGCTCAATGCCACACATATCCTTGTCGTCTGCATATATCTAGGAAAAGTTTAGAAAATAAAGAAGCTGTGAATTGACACAGCATAAAGCATGAGTATCATCATAATTCGGAATCATATACATCCGTATTGGAAGCATGCAGAGGCCAGGTGTTTGTAACCTCGTTTTCAAAGAAAAAATCCATGTTTGAACCATAGTATAAGTATGTCCAGCATGACAAATTGTTGGTACAAAGTATTATTTAATTATAATGGCAACATTACAATCAAGTCATCTACTGTCAAACTAAAAAGAAAAAAACTTAAATCTACCAGTCTACAAATAATAATCATGGGAAAATGACATTTCAAGGGCACGGCTTCATTAGATGTTTGAAGTGTGCCTTATCTATCTCTGGGTTTTGTTATTAACTGCATGATACTACTGATAAACTTATATGGTAGCAATTCAATAAATAACTTAAGCAGTAAGATGGTCTAGATTATGAATTTCTTCCATGTCAAACGACATACCTGAGATTCCTGTTGTTATGTCAACATGTGTATAGGAGTGTGTAGGTTTTTACCTTGACCACTGATGTAGCAGAAGTGTTCTTTGTAAAATGCTTTCTTGATGATACCAATTGTTATTCCATGTCTTGTTGTCCATGTGTATAGCTCTGAAATTGTAATAAGCTTCAAAGCCTAATAAATAAATAAAATAACTCCTTCAAAAGTAATTAATGCTAGCTTGTTCCCTGATACTAACTGCATGAAGCCTAAAGAATTCCCCCTTAGGAAAACTAGTGGGTCCTGTCCTTCCTCATAAGTTAGTCAATGAAAGAACATACACAAAGATCAACCTTCTATATGACTTCTTGTACATAATTTAGCACACTTGCTATAATCAATGACAGAGCTCTTGCTTTTGTTGGCAATCATAAACATTTTTTCTTAGGCAAAGAATAAACAACTCTCTCGTTTGCTTACACTGGTGCACTACGAATATATGAAAAGCTAGGGGGGAAAGTAGTGCCAGGAACTAAAGAAGATAATGTGCGTTCAATCATTGAACACTCTGTAGTCATGTACATGGAGTTAAAAGAATGTAGTGCCACATGCTAGCTCAAGGACTAAAGGCTAACATTATTCATTTCGGTCCTTCAGTATTGTTCGTAGCTATCTGCAGATTTACCTCTCTCTATAATGGTCTGTATGTTTTATCCTTCAAACTACAACAAATTAACTATGAGCTTACATTGCCATACATGCATGGCAAACAACAGCCACGCATTTACATAATGAGAGCAAAGCTGTCAAGTCAACTTGCTAAGAGTCTGGCATGTTGACTGAGAAAATGATGAGAACAACAGAAGTCAAAATTACCCTATAGAAACTATTAACTATCAATATCTTCAATTCACACAAACCAATATAGTTTTTGAAATCCAGCTGACGCAAGCCAGAAATTATTATATATACCTACATTGTTTTGATAATATTTGTGTGTATAATAAATTTTGAATTCTGACTAGTATCTGAAATTATATTTCTCGTGATACTAATAGTTAACCATGCAGAGATTAATAAGTCATCTTATTTTCCACAACATGTGTATAGATTAATTGTGTAGTCACTATTTTCCATGGTAGATTTGAAGAGTATGAAATATTTCACACGTCCGTTACTCTTGCTAGATGTAGAGTATCATAATGTAAGATAGAAATACATAAATCCCGGCTCACTGATATTGCATGGAATGTACATGATCAGCCATATTTTTAATGATATATTCATAAGGTTAACATAAATGAGTTGTCGTTTATTTAGGCGGTTATTTCTCTTAATTATGTAGGAGGCCATTCCATTTTTGCCGGAAACATTATTTCTCATCTCATGTGCTGATGGTTTTATTCATGCTAGGTTACATGTTTTTATTTTATCACTTCGGTGGGTAGTAACAGAGATTGGAGAAAGAATGTGTTTTAGCGTGTGGGACCTCAGGATAGTACACAAGGCACAATCTGGTGCCTATAGCTCAATATATAAATTTTATTTACATTTCTATAGTACGGGTTTTATTGCCAAATTTGGGGCCATGACAACGCTAATTTTTACACATACTTGGGTATCATGAATGCCGTTTTTATATTTAATACGGGGTCGATTTAACATGCATATTATATACTAGATATATATAAGATGAGAATCTGGCTATCTAGTGATGCCATATATCTTGGGTCTGAATCAGGGTATATAGTAACGCTAAAACATTTGGTACATGCTAGCATCATCTTAACTGTTAGGAGTTCTAATTTTAGAAAAAAAAAATCTATATTATTTGAGCATAATACAATGCCATGAATATGGATATTTCTCTCTCTAATCTCTAATTTAAGTATTTCCTCCGGACTAAGAATATAGTATGTACTAGCTGGGAATCAGTTACTATTGTTACATGTGCAGATAGGGTCGAGCATTTGCAATCTGCAGGAACATTCAGATCTTTTCGACAGCATGCGCAAATATGAGTATTCATCTCCAGCACACTATATTCTGATACTGAAAATAAAAATGAGGGTGTCCGGCCGAGCATTGAACGCAAAATCTAGCAGTAGTGGATTGGAACTTACAAGATATTTGCAGGGAAATTGAGAGGGAAACTAAAGCTAGATCGGAGATATGTGGATCTTTACATTAGGCAAGAAGCTTGCATCATAGCATCATGCCTGGGAAGCTACCAGGGGGGTTTCCAATGAACGGAAGAGGGGGCAGAGCTAGAGAAAACTTAAGGCAGAAGCTTAGCATACGTACCATACCACCAGTGGATCTATTTCTCGACCTTCAAGCTCCCGCTGCCGGAATACCCAGCCAGACGGAATGAAGGAATCAAAGGGCCGGCGATATAGGTAGGAGGAAGAAGCCTTCTCTGGCTGCTTCATTGCTATTTTTCCCCAAAGGAAACAGGGGGGAGTGGCAGCACTGATGAGCGCCACTAGTCGAAACCAGAGATAAAGATCGGCATGGATATCGACCAAACACGCCCGGATGGGCGACAGGTCGCAGCAGCACGACGCTACTCGCCGTAGCATCCGCACCCTACCTACATGTATACCTCTCTATCCTCTTCTTTTTTCCGATTGGACAGCCAAGTGTGTACCTGCATAACTGCATACCACGTCGTCTCTCTCTCTCTCACTATGTCGTTCGCTCGCTGATATGGGCAGTGAGCGATATACGGGCAGGATGGGGAGTGAGGAGGCTAGGTTTACGTACGTACCTACGTGTAGGGAGGTGCGTTTTGGCGGCACGACAGGGAATGATTAGACGCACCTGCATTTCTAAATCGAAGAACATCGACGTACAGTGTCTGACTGTTACGGAGGTACCAAACCACGCCGACCACCTGATGTATAAAGTCATAGCAATGGTTTGCTTGGTACGTCCTTGTGCATGCTCTTCTTGTCGCCTTGTATAGCCTTGCAAAAAAAAAAATGAATCCTCCCTCCGATTGTTTTAAATCGACCCTGAGTGGTGCACGTGCAGCAGACACCCATGTTGACCAGCGTCAGTTAAATACGATCAGAGGTACTAGATCACATGTCATGCCTCCACCCCCATATGCACGTCCGGTAACAGCGCAAGATCGAGCATAAGACACTACTTGCCGCGTATGATAGGTGTGTCTCTCCCCAATCGCGCTTCCAAAACCGCGATACGGCCCTCCGAGTATACTTTATATCTTTTTTCCAAATTCAACCATATTTTTAACCAGTTTGAACATAAATACATTAGTTCTACATGAATTTAAAAAAGGAAATAAAATAATTCATACAATTTAAACAAAATGAGCTTCAACTAGAGAACAAGATCACGTGGCGTCGAAGTCTTTCCCCTCTCGTTAGGGTTTTGTGCTCCGGTGGGCGATCTCAGTCGCCTCCGTGAGATCGGTGTCGTTCTCCATCATCTCTTCGAACCTTCTCCATCCATCCCACGCCTGTGTTCCCCCGCATCCGCACCCGTGTCTTTCCGTGTCCCCCGCCTCTTGTAAACCTTCCTGGTCGCTACATCTAGGGTTTCGGCGATGACGGATCTGCAGGCCTCTCCTTCGCTGCCAGCGATGACGGGGAAAGAAGAGGATCTGGACGACATGCTGGCTCACCTGGAGCTCCGGGAAGATGAACTGGATGATGTTGTGATCGCGGTTGATGCTGTGAAGGAATTCCAGAAGGACGCTCGTTGGCTAGCAATCGGTAAAGTGCACACTAATCGTTCGTTTAGTTCAGAAGCATTATTTGGCAAGATGAAAGCGATTTGGAATCTCTCCAAGGATCCAACCTGCAGGGAGGCAGGGGAAAACCTGTTCATCTTCCAGATGCACTGCCTTGGAGATTGGAAGAAAGTTGTCCACCAAGGGCCATGGACTTTCCGTGGCTGGGCTGTTTTGATCGAGGATTATGATGGCAAAGAGGATCCTGAGAAGATTCCCTTCAATGGTTTATATATTTGGGCGCAGATCCATGGTATCCCAGAGCTTTATCGGAAAACTAATGTCTTAGATGATCTTGCTCGAAAGATTGGCAAGACTAAAGAGGTTCAGATGAATCCAAAGCTGTATTTTGAGGGGAATTATGTGCGCCTGCGGGTTTTAATTGATGTTGGCAAACCTTTGATGCGTTTTGTATCTCTGATGATTGAAGGAGAAGGGAGAAAGAGGCTGCCGGTTAAGTATGAAAAAATCCCATATTTCTGTAAGCATTGCGGCCTTCTCGGGCATGACCATGAGGAGTGTGGTGATGGGGCATGGGAGGCCAAGGATCTCCAATATGGTAGCTGGATGCTGGCTACAAGGAGAAGTAATATTCAAAACGTAGAACAGCGACGCATCCCTCGTGAGCCTACCCGTGGGGGTTTCGCTGGTCGTGGGGGGCTGAATACTTTGGCAAAAAAACGTTCTTCTCAAGATGCTGCTCTAGATAACACGGAGGATTTGGAGGATTCTGCAACAAGTCCTGAAAAAACGGCTCCAATGGATGAAGAGAAGGATGATCATGAAGCTGCAGCAGCTAGAAAGCAACTGGATATGGGGGCCCTGGGGGAGGCTAGGCCGGGAACAATTATCCCTGGCGCTGACTTGGGGGACTCTTCATCTGTCCCACCTCCACCTCCAGGCTACGTCAATCCGCGTGATCGTACTAAGCTACGGAAGACGGACACCTCTGATAATGATTTGGCAAAATCGGCGGCTTCCCTCGAGGAAGACCGCCGGGCCCAATGACGACCTTAAGCTGGAACGGTCGTGGCATCGGGCAAGCTGCGACCGTTCAAGAACTCGTCTGCCTTGTGCAGACCTACAAGCCCAGCCTTGTTTTCATTTGCGAGACGAGGCAGAGTAAGGAAAGAGTGGAGAATCTGCGCTATAGAATTGGTATGAAACACTGCTATCAAGTTTCTGGAGATGGAAAGGGAGGCGGCATTGCTCTATATTGGACGGAAGATGTTACTGTTGATCTTCTGTCTTTCAGCAAACGCCATATTGATGTTCATGTTAGCGGTGGCCCTTATGATCACATGTGGAGAGCTACTTTTGTCTACGGTGAACCGAAACCAGGGGATCGTCATCTCATGTGGACCAAATTGCGACAGATCAAAGACAATTCCAGTAAACCCTGGCTTATGATGGGCGATTTTAACGAAGCTATGTGGCAGGAGGAACACTTCTCGTGTACCCCTCGTTCTGAGAGACTTATGATGGATTTCAGAGAAGTCCTGTCTCACTGTGACTTATATGATATTGGATTTGTGGGTAATCCCTGGACTTTTGATAATAAGCAGAAAGGTGATCGCAATGTCAGAGTCCGGCTTGATCGAGCGGTTGCCTCTACGGAGTGGTCTCGTATGTTCCCAGATCATCGGCTGAGGCATATTGCCTCCTCTAGGTCGGACCACTGTCCTATTCTGCTATCCATTGAAATTGCGACCAACTGTCGGTGTGATCGCCCGGTGAGAAGATATGAGATTGTCTGGGAGAGGGAACCTTCCCTGCCGGCTACTGTAGAGGAAGCCTGGTCCCGTCGTGTCCCCTGCAATGATCTGGGGGATGTTTCTTCGTCTCTCCGCTTGATGATGTCTAGCCTGTATAGCTGGAAGCATACGAAGTTTAAATCTATACCAAAAGAGATTGAAAAAAAGAGGGAGTTGCTTGACAATCTGCGCCAACTCAATGATGCAGAGAGTGTTCTTAAGAGGGTGGGTCTTGAAAAGGAGATGGATGAACTCCTGTATCGGGAGGAAATTTTCTGGATGCAACGTTCCCGTATTGCGTGGCTCCGTGAAGGAGATAAGAACACAAAATACTTCCAACGAAGAGCATCTTGGAGGAAGAAAAAGAATAGTATCCGTAAACTGAAAAGAAGCGACGGTACTTGGACGTCTGACACTGTTGAGATGGAGAATATGGCTAGGGATTTTTTCCAAGACCTCTACGCTAAAGATGAAAACATCAACCCGGATATTATAACGGGGCTTCTGGACCGTTGCATTACTGATGACATGAATGCAGACTTGTGTGCCCCGTTTTCTGAAAAAGAAATCAGTGATGCCCTATTCCAAATTGGCCCCCTTAAGGCCCCCGGGCCTGATGGTTTCCCTGCACGTTTTCTTCAGCGGAATTGGGGCCTCTTGCGAGATGATATTGTCAAGGCAGTGCAGCGTTTTTTCCATGATGGTATTATGCCTGCGGAGGTCAATGACACTGCGATTGTCTTAATTCCTAAAAAGAATGACCCAGAGGAACTGAAAGATTTTCGTCCAATAAGTTTGTGTAATGTGATCTTCAAAGTGATTTCTAAATGCCTCGTGAATCGGCTTCGACCTATCTTGCAAGATATAATTTCGCCGACCCAAAGTGCCTTTATCCCTGGTCGTCTTATAACTGATAATGCACTCATGGCATTCGAGTGTATCCATTCTATTCAGTCTGGCTCAGCGGCACGGAGGAATTTTTGTGCGTATAAATTGGATTTAGCCAAGGCGTATGATCGTGTGGACTGGAGTTTTCTCGAAGGGGTTTTAGCGAAGTTGGGCTTTCATAGTCAATGGATACGGTGGGTGATGGCGTGTGTCACCACTGTGCGATTCTCGATTCGCTTTAACGGAAATATGTTGGACCCTTTCACCCCATCCCGTGGTATCCGCCAAGGTGATCCTCTTTCTCCATACTTATTTCTCTTTGTGGCTGATGGTTTATCCTGTCTGATTAGAAAGGAAATAGAGTGCAATGCTCTCCGTGAATTTCATATATGCCGAAGAGCTCCAGGTATTTCTCATCTGCTGTTTGCAGATGACAGTCTGTTATTCTTTGAGGGGACTGTTGATCAAGGTCTGGTGATCAAATCTATTCTGGATAAATATGAGCAAGGAACGGGACAGTTGGTGAGTTTGGGAAAATGTTCAATCTTGTACGGAGATAAATGCTCCCCTGAGGTGCAATTGGAATTAAAAGGAATCCTGAAATATGATACTGTTTGTTTCGAAGAAAAATACCTTGGGCTACCAGTTCCTGAAGGGAGATTAAAAAAGGGAAAGTTCAAGTCTACAAAAGAAAAATTCTCAAAACATGCTACTGATTGGTGTGAAAAGTACATGTCCTCTGGTGCAAAGGAAATCCTTATTAAATCAGTTCTTCAGTCCATCTCTACATACGCTATGGGAGTGTTCAAGTTTCCCTATGGGCTTATTGAGGATCTCTCTCAGATAATTCGGAATTTTTGGTGGGGAGATGAGGAGGATCGAAGAAGAATGCATTGGATGTCCTGGGATAAAATTACAAAACCAAAATCATGTGGTGGTATGGGCTTTAGGGACCTCCGTATTTTTAATCAAGCTCTACTTGCAAGGCAAGCATGGAGGCTGATTCAGTACCCGGACAGCCTGTGTGCTCGGCTGCTTAAAGCTAGGTATTATCCTACAGGGGATTTACTTGACACAGCATTTATCCAAAATCAATCCCAAACATGGCAAGGAGTTCTACATGGCTTAGAATTACTGAAGGAAGGTGTGATCTGGCGCATTGGATCGGGAAGTAAAGTGAAAATATTCCGTGATAACTGGTTACCTAGACAGAATGCTATGAAGGTGGATGGCCGGCGTGGTAATTCAAGGAAAAAATGGGTATCGGAGCTTATTGATCCAGTGTCGAGAACTTGGGATGAACAGACTGTCCGAGCAATTTTTTATCCATGGGATGCTGAAACTATCCTAACGATCAAGATCCCTGCTAGAGCATGTGAGGACTTTGTTGCTTGGAGTGGCGAAAGTAACGGCTCGTTCTCTGTCAGATCGGCGTATCGCCTAGGCATGCAATCATCTCTCTTAAGTGCGAACCCAGGACAAAGTTCATCGGAATCAGTGGGCGAACGTGGCATCTGGAATCTTATCTGGAAGGCTGAAGTACCCCAAAAGGTTCGCATCTTTGCCTGGAAGGCGGCTACTGCTACCTTGGCTGTCCGATCTGGGCTACACCGGCGAATGCCATCGGTCTCCCCGGTCTGTGCTATCTGTGGTTGCGAGGTAGAGGATGGTTTCCATGCTCTAGTCCGCTGCACCCTTGCTAGAGCTCTGCGACATGAACTGAGAAGCCACTGGAATCTCCCACCCGAGGAGGCTTTCCAATACACGGGGAAAGAATGGCTTCTTCACCTCTTGGAGGGTATTTCAAAATCTATGAGGTCTAAAGTTATCTTTTTACTTTGGAGGGTTTGGCATCACAGAAATAATGTGGTTCATGGAGATGGTAAAGCCTCGATTTCTGCCTCGGTATCCTATCTTGTTAGCTATCATCTATCTTTCACTCAGACTTCTATAGACTCTTCGGCGCCTATATCTACTGCGGGTCCTCTGGGTGTTACCTCGTGGACAGCCCCTTCGGAGGGTTTTGTGAAAGCCAATGTGGATGCTGGATGGGACAGTACTTCAAAAACGGCTGGCCTTGGAATTATTATTAGAGACAGTAGTGGAAGGACTATCTTATCTGAATGGAGATTTGTTACTGCATGTGCCACTGCTGAACAAGCGGAATTACAGGCCTTGTTAGCTGGGTTGAAGCATTTGATAGAGTTGGGTCGCTGGCCTGCGATCCTTGAATCTGATTGTCTTCGTATTGTCCAAACTATTTCTAGCTCCATGGATGACCAGTCAGGAGGATGGGCCCTTATCGCTGAAGCTCGAGAGCTGTTGCATGTTTATCAGGATATTTCGATCTCTAAAGTTGATAGGGTGTGTAATGGTGTAGCCCATGTTCTAGCTCAGTTAGGCAAGTCAGGTTTTTCTGGTTTACTTTTTGATGCAGCTCCTCCCTGCGTGTTGGAGCTGATCGCCCTTGATGTAACTTGACTTTGTCTTAAAAGCCGCAAGTTTTCAGACGCACTCTTTTCCTTCCAGGGTACCGAAGGGGACTGGAAGGTTTTTAATGAGGCGGGCTTGCGTGCTTAATATATGGTGGTTATTTTCAAAAAAAAAAAAGATCACGTGGCGTCTCCTTTGAACGCCCACAAATACTCTATCAGATCACTTTGCATATGGTGATGAAAAGCTTTTGTCGCGAATGTCAGCATGTATGAAGAGAAAATCAACAACTCCACTGGCAGCTTCTGATCAGTGGTGATCATATGGATAATCGTCATTCGCTGGATCTCTACGCTCACTCTCGATGATTATGGTGTGCATGATCACGCAAGCATTCATCACCTTCCACATCTGTGATCTTGGAGGCATCTTTAAGAAGGGTACCAAACAATAGCAAAACAAGATTGAAGAAACTCTCCTGTCGTGAAGCAAAGTGAGACTTTGCTTGACCTACATGCTTGGTGACTACCTTCACAAATTTTGACCATCTTGGATAGATGCCATCGGCTAGGCACTCCCTTTGGTATATTGGTGGTCATTGATCTAGTACTTGCACTCGGAGCATGACCTTCGGCAAGTCTCAAAAATACCAATAAACGTTGCAGCACATTGATGTTATTGTGGGATCCCGCCAATGCCAAAAACAAATGTGTGGCAAATCCATAGGTCATAATTCATCATAACTTCGAGTACCACACTGCAAACTCCATGATTTCCTTTACACAAACCTTGCCAAACAAATATACAATTCTTCGGTGACCAATGCATGCAATCGGCGTTTCCAAGAATCCCATGAAACCCTCTTGCAATATTTTGTGCCATGATCCAAGTTGTTTTATGATTCATTTGGACATCTTATATGTTGTGGTCCAAACAATACCACAACCACCCTCCAGAACTTGTACACGGCTTCAATGGATGTTGGTTCACCCTTGCGTAGGTATTTGTTAGCTGTATCTACACGATCTGCATATGCAGTCATCCTCATAGAAATAGGATATTCGTGAATTGATGAGAAACATGGAATTTCAATGACGTATTTCTTCATCAAGAAGTAGGTATCATACTCTCACATCATGCTACAGCTTGATGAACAAATCCTTGTTCATCCTATAGCGCTACCAAAAACCCCTTGGACTATATGTTGCCTCCTCGGCAGAATGGTCAGCATATAGAAAATGCATGACAATCCATCCTCTACTTTGGCTTCGACTTCTTTCTCCCAAACTTTTACCTCCAAGTTTGAGGGCGGCATTCTTCAGCTTGCCCGCTTGTAGTTGTATAAGACAAGCTAGTATCGTCAAGTGCTCGTCATCATCGGAGGCGGCATTGGATTTGTCTTGCCTCAGTTGATGGATCATCGTATCATCTTCATCAATATCCATAGCATGTGAACCATACAATGAAGCAATCAATCAACCAAATGGCGGAGGGCAATTTTTTAAGAAATGAAGCCTACCGAGGAAAACGGGCGCACACCTTTTGTGCACTACATGCGCACGAGGTCGCCGTGAGATTCGGGAGCAGCATCCAAATGACGGCGAGAGTGGCACCCGAAGTGGTGGGTGGCAACAACGAAGGGTATGCGGTTGGGGTAGGTGCTGCTGAACTATCGGCTTCGAAGTACGGGGTGGCATGGCGATTTGGCGAGGGTGGGAGAAACTTCGAGCAGGGGAGAGGCGAGGTGCAGGGGGAATGGGCTGGATCATTGGCATGTGGTGCCGGTATGTCGGTATCCAACGTGGCATTGGTTGTAGCTAGCGCGCCCAATAGAGCTTTGGAGAGGGCTATGGGGGTCCGGTGATTCTCTTACAAATCAAAGGAGTAGAAAAAACATAGGAGTGGATCACAGGTTTACAAAACACGTGAGTATAAAAAGCACGAGAGTTTGATGGCATTGTAAGTACAAAATATAAAGTTACAAAACAGAGAAAAATTGCAGGAGTAGTCATTTGGATGAAACACATGAAAAGTGTATCGGTCGTATGTGATTGAGTGTAAAAGAGTGGTTAGAGTGGATATTGAAATTTCTAAGTGATTGAGATGTAGTAATGACATCCAAATATTAAGGGTGTCATCCTTTCATCCAAATGTCATTCTTTGGGGAAAAAAATCCTATGATATGGATTCTTTTGAAAATCCACTCCTACTGGGTTCTACCTGTTGGAATCTGATGTGAGAAACCATTTGAAACGACGTACAAGTTGCTTCCTCTATTATTTTGGCGGCCCGTGAAACTGAGAAAGCATGTGACAGTGGGTGGGTGGGGGGGGGGGGGGTCGTTCCATGCTTTTCTAAGAAAGTTAAAAGCCGTTACAAGGGGAAGCAAAATCCAAAAGTACGTTCGAGTTTTGGTCTTGCTGCACTTTGTACCGTGTTCAGCTGGATAGGTGTATGCACCTTTATGAAGTGTGTGCACCTTCACGCAGACCTTTAATCAAGAGCCTGTATCTGTTCGACATCGGATCGTGGCAAAGAAACTCTAGGCTGCGACATATCCGTATATTCTTTATTCATCCCAATGAGCTATAATATTCGCGACACAGTTATAAAAAAAACCCTAGAATTTTCAGTTGATAGATTTCTTCTGAAAATCGAATTACCTAACATTACACACAGTTAGCTCCCGCGCCAAAACAAACAAAAAAAACTGCACAAAACATGTGCTAATTTAGGGAATTGTTAGAGCGGTTTTTCGCTTGTAGGTTATACACGCGCGTGAAGTGATTTTGTGATGTACTAGATGATTTCATGTTAGGCTTAGGAATATCCCCGCAAAAAAAAAGGCTTAGGAATATGGCCGAGCTTCCAAGAAGTTCCGTACAACCTATAAATAGGCAATCTTTTTTTCGAAACAAAATATAAATGCAAACACACACAGACGCCTGAGATTGACGAAACTGATCCGGCGGGTCTGGAGATTGACGAAGTCACCACAGACGCCTCGCTGCGACAGTAACATCGTCTCCCACTGAGAAATATCCTTAATAAATAAAATTTATATGCAAATAACTTAATCTATATGAATTGTAGAAAAATTATGAGCTCTGCATGTGGAGTTTTTTATATGTACATCTTTCAAGATGACTACGCTGTTGTGTAATCATACCCGGTTGTTGCTTCTACAGTTGTAACTTACTGTAGAATCCTTTATACTCCCTCCCATTCGTAATAAGTGTCGTGGTTTAGTTCAAATTTTATTAAATTTAAACTAAAGCCACAACCCTTCTTAAGGGAGTAAAGACTTTTAAAATCTTTCATGCGGAGGACAACGTATAAAACAAGTACGTTAGAATTTTATATAAAAAATGGTAATGTTGTCTGTGCTTACCAAAACTTTTATACACAACAAATGTGTATCTAGTATTGTAGCTAATTGTTTGTACACCAACTTAATTGATTTATGTGTTTTGTTCTCCATGTCCCAAATGATTGTTTTAAACCAAATTGCATTTTTAGTGTATGTAGTTATCTCGTACATCTATGAAATTTTCACATACTTTGAAAACTAGTTGACATGTATTTTCATACCAATTGGTTGTCATCTAGAACATGGACTCGTGTTCTGAAAATTGGCGTCTTTGCAATCTCTATCGTTTGGCCTTGTCATGCTCTTAGAGCATCTCTAACCGAAGCTCTTTCTGTATCCGGATGAGCAAATTTGCTCCTCTAACAGCTGAAAGCGGCTCTAACCAAAGTAGCAAAATTGTTTAGAGGAGAAAATATATGATAGTGACTCCTATAATCTTCCCCCACTCTCTCAAATATGCTCGGCCATGAACTCGACTCCTAAAATTTTCCCTCCCGCCTCGCCGCCGACCCTCCCGCCCAAAACCGCCGCCAGTCATCGCCGGCGCCGGGATTCTCCCCACCGAAGTTTCCCGCCGATGTGACGCCACCGTAGTCGACCCCCACGACGCCTCCGATGCCGCGGTAATGATTGGGCACCACCGGCATGGCGCGGTCGACGGTACCGGCCGCAAAGACCACCTCAAGTCGTTCGAGGCAACGGCGAAGGCGGGGAAGGTGGGCCGGCTTCCCCTTTCGCCGGTGCTAAGAGGGTTGCGGGCGCGGAAGCCAACGGAGGTCATGATCACCCTTTCGCAGGTGGCGGAGGAGAAGAAGAAAAGAAAGGCTGCATCCAAGCCGGCGACGAAGGGCAAGCCCAATAGGACCTCCAAGGCCACGCTGTCTTCCTCCTCGATGGCCATCGTCGCACCTCAAATGACGCCCGTGAGGTGACCGGCGATATTCCCGGGCCGACTCCGAGTGCCACCGAGGTGTTCGTCACCCAGTTCATGTCACAACTCGATCAATCTCACCACCAAGGCCTCGATGACCTCAACTTCAGCGGCGACGAAGAGGTGGTGGCATGGCCGACGAAGAGGCCGACAACGACTACTTGGCCGGGTAAGAGGAGGCCCGAGAGAGTGGTTGTGGTGGTGGCCGAGGTGCTCTTTGAGGTGGCCGAGATGGTGGAAGAGGTGGCCGAGATGGTGAAGGCCTCACCTTTGGAGCTAACTTGCTCATTTGATGTTTGATTATATTTATGCATGTTTGTATTATGGATACGTGCCATGTGGCGTGCTGATTTGAAAATGATGATGAAATTTTTTTAGTCCTCTAAATTTTTGGAGATCGAATCCAGCGGCCGAAGTTCAGAGGAGAAAAATTATCGGAATCCATTTTAGAGATCCCTTTTCTCCTCTAAATCATTAGGGTTTTGTTAGAGATGCTCAAACCTGGAGTCCTTTCGAAAAAAAAAACATGAATGCATGAATCTGGATTTTGGAGGAAACACGAGACCTGGATTCTGAAAAGGCAGCAATGAGAAAATGCGCAATTACAATGTCATGATCATTCAAATCTTACAGGATTTTGGTATGTTTGATTGGGTCACAGGCCAAACCAAAGTATTTTTCCGAGAGTTTTGATGATGCAAACTTCCCTGTGAAATATAGTACAAAAAGGAATACCTAGAAAAAAAAGTATCTTACGGAATTTTGGTATGTTTGATTATGGAGTGTTTTCGTGCTGCTTGATCTGTCTCTGATCCAGGCAGGTGAAAACTTTTATACACAGCAAATTTGTATCTACTATTGTAGCTAACTATCTGTACACCAAGTTGCATTTGTACGTGTATCTAGTAATCTTGTACATGCATGCATGCAATTCCCACATACTTTGGAGACTACTTGACATGTGTTTTCACACCAATTAGTTCTCTAGAGATGGACTCATCTTCTGAAAATTGGCGTCACTTTGCAATCACTATCCTTTGGCCCTGTCATGCTATATAACCGACAGTCTTTTTGAAAGAAACATACATGCACAAATATAAATTTTAGTGGAAACACGACATATACCTGGATTCTGAAAAGGCAGCATTGAGAAAATGCAAAATTACAAGGCCATGATCATTCAAATCTTACAGGATTTTGGTATGTTTGATTGTGTCATAGAAAAAGTAAATGATTTTCTGTGAGCTTTTAGTGATGCAAACTTCCCTATGAATATAGTACAAAGGAATACCTAGAAAAAATCCCGGTCACACAGGGGTGAACACTAGCATAGACAGGGGCACCTCCATCCTTCTCCTCTCGGCCGCCGGCCCCAACTATGATGGCGGCAGCCCCTCTCCAATAGAGGATGGGAGACTCCCGCATGTCTCGCGGCGGAGGTAGGTCTTGGGGCGGCGACCCTGGTGGCATGGCGGTGGTGGCTGGGTTAGCTGTCCAGCCATTGTCGTTCCTAGGCCTGGAGACGATCTGCTCTGGCGGGCGTTGCACATGCCGTACATGTGGCTGGAGGCATGGGAGCATCAAGGCATGCATTGAATAAGGATTTGTTCTTCTTGTGCCATAGAGCCATTCTACCTGCCGTTGGTCCTCTTCGATCTGGCCGTATATGAGTTTGCCCCTTGATATCTGAATTAGATGGGTTCCAGACGTGTGCGTCCATATCATCAGCCCATGCGGCTTCAGGAGGGTGTGGCGCTCGCGAAGCTCCTCCGGCGGCCGACATTATTGTATATGTCTACGTCTAGTTCTCCATGGCGTTGACAGAGGTGGAGAATGATGACGGCTGCAATTAGAGGGCCAGAAGGTTTTCGTGGCTCACTTGAGTCCGAGACTGGTAATGGCGGTGGGGTTTTTGGTTGCGGTGAAGAAGGCCTATTGTTTGATAACTTGTAGTAGCTGCATTAGCAAGTGGGGCGGCAACATTGGTTGACTATTTTTTTGGTCGTGTTCATTCAGGGTGAAAATCCAAGGTCTGATCTTCATTAGTTGTACCTTGTAATGGCTTTGTTGAATGCATTATTTTGTAACCTCGGAATTTCTCCGGGCGTGGATTCTGGAAAACATCTTCTATAATCCAGGTGTTTTCTTTGGTGGTTGTTTGTGTGCGGGTGCGAGTGGTTGTTCACCGTGGCAGGGTCCTTTTCTTTTTCTTCTTGCTCTTTTTGTTGCTGTGTGCATTCTTAATACCTTCACCGTGGCAATCTTAATGTCTTTCGTATACTTCGCTAGTACAGAGACTGAGTGTAATTGATATCTTCACGATATTAATATATTTTCTTCATATTTCGTTTATCAAAACATTTTTTTTCCATAAATGCAACGGATCAGACAATCAACATAAAATAAATCCTTATGAATCCACCACTACTTTTATGAAAATCCTTATGAATACATTTGTCAGATTCTACTTGCAAATCTGATCTAGCTAGTACTTTTTCTAAGGGAAACTACAACCCTAGCTAATATAGACTGGCAGGTAGGAACTGTTGATACACAGTGTAGAATATTCTAGGTAAAAAAGAAAATATCGTTGTGCTAGATAGTAGTATCTCACGGTACATTATAGACCTGGAGGCATCCGTACGCTATTTTTTGGGCGGTCAAGCACGCCAATTTGCCGTGGCAACAAATCTCGTAGATATATTCAGTGTCAGCGGAGCTGTGGCAGGACTCGCTATCACGGGAAGCACAGTACATCGGCAGCCCGCAGGCTCTCATTCATGGCGACGTGCATCGGCAGGGACGACGCTGTGGAGTGTTTCCGTGCGGTTTGATCGATCCGTCTCTGATCCAGGCATGGAACAAGATACTCCGACATAAGAGCTGCGGAAGATCGCACCACCGGGCTCCGGCGCATGGCGCGGTGCGCGCAGTGTAGTGCTGCTTGAGAGATCGACATGGCGACGTGCGACGCCGGGAGACGGGCCGGCGTGTTGTTGTGGTGGCGGTGTGCCGCGCATGCATGTAGTGCGTGCTCAACCGTTATTTAATTCACTATCTGAGTTTTCTTTTCTGTCGGGGAGTGTACACCAACTGAGATAGGGGCGGCGCCCCGCTGGATAGTTTGGATAGAGCATCTCCACCAGCGGCTTCTACATAGTTGCCGGCGCCGGTGCTTCTGTATGGAGAAAATCGGTAGTGCATTTTATTTGAGGATGCTGTTCCCACACCGACGCTTTCCAAACGATGGCATCCAAAAAAAAATATTTTAAAACAACATATCAATCACATTTTATTTATACAATCACACAAATAGAATTAAATTACTCATACAATCAATCAAATAAATAGTACTTCAATTATCCATACAATCAATCAAACAAATAGTACTTAGATTATTCATACAACCCAACAAATAAATAGTAATTAAATTATTCATACAAGCAAACAAATAGAAATAAAATCATGCATTGTTGGCGGCTCCTCACCTCGCCCACAAATGCGCAGCTAGATCCGCCTTCAGTTGTGCATGGACATGTGCATCTCGAATTTCATTGTGCATATGAAGAAAAGCGGCAAATTCTTGTGGTACATGCTCTACCTCAGGGAGTGGCCCTTGGTAATCAAATGGTTGATCATCCTGCACAGGTGCATCGCGCTTGCTCTCAATGATCATGTTGTGCATGATCACACATGCATTCATCACCTCCCACATCTGAGCCTCAGACCAAGTGAGAGCAGGTACCTGACAATGGCGAAACGCTGCTGAAGCACCCCAAAAGCACTCTCAACATCATGGCATGTTGCAAAAATAGACTTCCATTGATGGAGAGGGAATTGTCTTCACAAATGTAACATACGTCGGGTAGATACCATCAGCGAGATAGTACCCCTTGTTGTATGTGTGACCATTTACCTCAAAGTTCATGGCAGGAGCTTGTCCCTCAGCTAGCATGGCAAACACCGGAGAGCGCTGCAGCACGTTGATATCATTGTTTGTTCCTGCCATGCTAAAAAATGCATGCCAAATCCAAAGTTCATGGTCTGCCACCGCCTCAAGAATGACACTACACTCACCAGTATGCCCCTTGTAGATCCCCTGCCAAGCAAAAGGGCAATTCTTCCAGCCCCAATGTATACAGTCAATGCTTCCGCGCATCCCAGGAAACCCTCTTGCTGCATTCTTTTGCAGGATCCAATCTGTATCATCTTCTGTTGGTGCTCTCAAATATTCTTTAGCAAACACCGCTATGACGGCTCGGCAGAACCTGTAGAGATTCTCTATACATGTCGACTCTGCCATCCGTAGGTAGTCATTGGTTGTATCTGGAGGAGCTTCATATGCAAGACAGCGCATTGCAGCAGTGCACTTCTGAATTGAGGTGAAGCCCCACAAACATGTGCAATCTTGCTTGGCCATGAAGTACTTGGCGTACTCCCAGACGCTGTGGACAATCTTCAAGAACAGCTCCTTGTTCATCCTAAACCGGCGCCGAAATTCCTCGCGTCGTCGTTGAAGTAGTCGGCGTCAAGCAGCATTGCACCATCTTGACGATGTCGGTTGATGTTCCTCCTCTTGCCTGGCGTTGAGCCGCCGTGCCGGGGCACGACGAAGAAAGGCTGGCGAACACGCAGCATGTTCGTCAGAATCAGCTGCTGTTGTTGCCGCCGAACAGCCTGAACGTTCTGCTCCTCCGTGAACAGCTGCACCATCATCTCGTCGTTGATGTCCATCGCGGCAATCGGAAGAACACCTTGCGGGTGAGGCAGTTGTGCCGCGGTGGCGGCGAGCTCTATTCTGGCCGAAACAACGGCCGCCGGTCGAGGGGTTGGCGGCCGTGTCGATGGACGGAGGTTCCTAGACAGGCGGCGGTGTCTATTGCAAGCAGGGGCGCGGTGGCGATGGCGACGGTGGCGATCTAGAGGGGTGGGAGTCGGCTCGGGCGTGGGTAGGAGGTGGGAAATCGGTGTGGTTGGCTGCCAGGCAGAGCCCACGCTTGTTTTCAGACGTGCCGCGAGGCACTGGCGCACCCGATTTGTTCCCTTGGCGAGGGGGCCGGCACGGGGTTGCCGACGATTCTATTGGGCTCAAAAATTGTCCGGCGACGTTTGGTGCGCACTGGTGCGAGCTCATTTTCATTGCCGACCCCCAAAACGCTATCGGGGCCGCTATTGGGGCGCTGGTGGAGATGCTCTTAGTCCCAAGGCCTTTCTCTCATAAGGGGAAAATGAAAATAGGCTGCTTAGTTGTCAACGAGCTGAAGATTCTCAGCATCACACGAACTTTAAAGCAGCCAAAAAGTTGGTTCAAGAGAAACGTTTGAATCGAAAGTTGCGCAAAAGTGAGCCCTTGGTGGCTAGAGGCGTGCGAGCAGCCTTAGGTAACCTTCTGACTAATCCTCATCATTTTAATCCTCCCCAGTCTATAAAACGGATGGGTCGGTTTGAAATAAGTTGAACACAGAAAAGATGTGTATTGACATTACGAATCAATACCCTTGAACGGTTTTTGGTTTCGTGGAGTATTTGAATGGCCATTTTGTGCCCCGTTTGGAGTTTTTTAGTTGAATTTAGTCAAATTCATCGCAACCGTTCACGCGTTTCAAAATTCCTTCGACAAGTAGCTTCATCTCACTGTCAAGCACGACTTTCGTGTTCAAAGTTTCGGTTTCGACATTCGTATACGAGTAGTCTACATATTCCAAGTATATTATACGTGGTTGTGTATCGGCCTTTTGAAGCGACACAGGATGAACACGATCTGTTGCACATGCGGCGGATGGAAAATAATGACTGATACGTTGCAAACGTATCTATAATTTTTTATGCTCCATGCTTGTTTTAAACCAATTTCTATATGTTTTGTTTACACTTCGTAGCATTTTTATGCATTTTCTGAAACTAACCTATTAATAAGATGCCACCGTGTCAGTTCCTATTTTCTGCTGTTTTTGTATTTCAGAAAAGTTGTTCTGAAAATATTCTCGGAATTGGATGAAACAAAAGCCGAAGATCCTATTTTGCTGACACGAAGACGGGGTCCAAAGGGGAGACGGAGAAGAGCCAGGAGGCAGCCACACCACCCCTAGGCGCGGCCCCCTGGCCGCGCCTAGGTATGGTGTGGGCCCCTCGGGCGCCCACCGACATCACCCTTTCGCCTATAAATTGATATCCTCGGGAAAAACCTAAATACCCGAGCCTCCATCCAAGAAAATTTATGTAGCCGTCGCCATCGTCGACCCTAGTTCGGGAGGGTTCTGAAGCTCTTCCCGACGCCCTGCCGGAGAGGGAGATCATCACCGGAGGCCTCTTCATCAGCATGCCCGCCTCCGAAGTGATGCGTGAGTAGTTCATCTTTGGACTACGGGTCCATAACAGTAGCTAGATGGTTGTCTTCTCCTCCTTATGCTTCATGTTTAGATCTTGTGAGCTGCCTAACATGATCAAGATCATCTTCATGTAATGCTACATGTTGTGTTTGTTGGGATCCGATGAATATTGAATACTATGATTGAGTTGATTATAGACCTGGTTTATATATTATTTGTGATCTTGCATGATCTCCGTTGCTAGTAGATGCTCTGGCCAAGTATGTGTTTGTGACTCCAAGAGGGAGTATGTATGCTCGATAGTGGATTCATGCCTCTAGAAATCTGGGAGAGTGACAATAACTCCTATGGTTGTAGATGTGTTGTTGCTACTAGGGAGAAAACAACAATGCTTTATCCAAGGATAATTTTATTGTTTACTTTACACACTTTACTTAATGCAATAATCTGTTGCTTGCAACTTAATACCAAAAGTTGTTCGGATGATATCCTGAGGGTGGATTATTAGTCATAGATGCAGTTGGATTATGGTCTATGAATCTTGTTTTAATGCCCAAATGAATCTCATAGTAATCATCTTGTCATGTATGGTCTTTATTCTGTTAATTTTCCAGCTATAATTTGTTTACCCAACATGTTATTTATCTTTATGGAGAGGCACCTCTAGTGAACGGTGGACCCCGGTTCTTTCTTTTACACTGATAAAACCATCTACTGCAAGCAGTGTTCTCTTTATTTCACTTCAAACAAACATCTCTTTCCACACTATATGTCTAATCCTTTGTTTTCAGCAAAACCAGTGAGATTGACAACCTCACTGTAAGTTGGGGCAAAGTAGTTTGGTTGTTTTGTGTGCAGGTTCCACGTTGTTGCTGACACCGATAGTGCGCCCGGCCAAAGTCAGCCAGCAAAACCTTCAGAAGTGATTTCTTTCTCCTACTGGTCGGTTAAACCTTGTTTCTTTCTAAGGCAAAACTTGTTGTTGTGCTCATCATACCTTCCTCTTGGGGTTTCCCAACTGCATTACTCTGCACAACATCAATGACAGTGACCACGAACGAGTTAACAATGTAGAGAAATTCAAGGATGTGTAAGGGGTGGAGGAGGAGCGCTAGCTCACCAGAAAGTCATCAGCATTCTTTCTGTGGACGGAGAGGAAGCAGGCGCACCGGGATGGTTGAAGGAACAATCGCGCGTGTGACTGAAGTCGAGGAAGAACTCGTCGATGTACTGCATCTTGACTCGATTCCCTGAGCCAAGAGGAATCAGACGATGGTGCGTAGCGAACGACGCCTTTAGCCTTGCTTGGGGACGACCATGGCGACAACGACGTGGTCAAGATGAACACGACGGCGAGCATAGACAGAAACCACCGTCAGCTTTGCTAGACTTAGGCGATGGTGAATAGGGCGCGATAAGGGCTGAGAAGAAGGGAAAACAACAAGGAAGGTCACCAAAGCATATGCGGCTGGTCGGAGAGGAAGGAGAAGGCACGGAAGCGATGGAAACATCAATTTTCTCGCTGGAGTTGGAGGACAAACGATGAAGTTGCCGTCGATTTGAAGGGCCCTCAGCTCAACAACTTGGACGAGGAGATAGAGGGCATTGAGGTGGATTTGTAGGTGGTCTCAGGTCATCGGGGGTGGCTGAAATCATCGGGGCGACGACGAATTTGTCATGAATCGATGACTGGTTAGGCATATTAGAGGTGATTATGATTGAACTAGTTTAGTTAACCACCATCCTCTTCAACCCGTGGACATCCAAACGAAGTGCTTCTTATTTCTCCACTCGAGCCCAAGTGAAATTGTTGGCATTCAAACAAAGTACCAAAGTTGACCCAAGGCTTATTCCCACTTATATGGTAGCAGTTGGGCCATTTGCATTAGATGAGCCGAAACACAAAATTTCCATGCGAGCAACCAATCAGTCCCTTAGCAACACGACACATGATTGTTCGTGTTTGAATGCGTTGGGCCGTGATACGAATTTGACTGCTATGGTAGGATTGAATGTTTACATGGGGTAGCCTAGTGGCGCGACCCAAAAAAACGTTAATTGATAGAAAGTAATTTACATACTTCAAAAAGACTAGAAATGAAATCCTAGTCTACTGGCGCGCCTCTACAGCCACCTACTGCTGGCCGTCATGACGACCACAACTGGAGGCACCCATGACCATGGCCAGTAGATGATAGGGAAAAGGTGTCCGATTATAAGACGAGATTGGGATAATTTGATTTTTTGGTGGAGTTCTTGCATGATGACCCGACTACACATGCAAAGCTCGCGCACCAATGCAATTGCTAGGACAATCTCCGGGAGTTACTGATCTTGCGGATGCATGATCGGCCTGAACAGCAAGGGTCTTAATTCCTACTTAAAATCGAGAACAAGTAAGAACTAATATTGCAATCAAGATATTACGGATGAAGATGAAAGCTTTATGAAAAGGTGGGATTCCAAAGAGTTGTTCTTCTTTTGGGCGTTAGCCTTAAAAGAAGTACACAAAAGTAGCAGCAATAGCTAACTTTTAATCTACTCAAAATCTGAGTCTAAAAGTGACGGCTATGAGGGTATTTAAGGAGGAAAAGGTGACGGTTTCGGCCAACCATAGGTATGGTGGCCGAACTGACCTCTAGATGGCTTTTTCTCCTTCAATACGAACTCTAAAAAGTGACTAACTTAATTGCTGCGAATTTGACATGGGTATGGCCCAAAAAATAAAGGTGATGCGGCATCATATCACACTTTGAACGAAATTATGAAGTATAATTTTGAATGTTTCGTCCAATTCTTCAATCATCATTATGACGACTTTAAAGTTTTGAATCTTCACTTGTGGCATCCTCTTCAATCATTATATGCTTGCGGCCATCTCCATGTAAGATCATGCTCCAATTCTTATCCCTCTCATCCATGCTAGGTCCATTATTTCTAAGAGTAACAAACACATCTGATTTAGGCAGCATTATATTCTCATGTATGTGATGAACAGATCCAAGAAACGAAAGTACCTGATAGTTAATTAAGTTGTTTGGCACGAGATCGAGGTATAGGTCATTGTATTTGTATAGTTGTAGATACATCGGGTTTATCAATAGATGCGATGTCCTCATCATACTCCCCTTCTTGAATTGAAGTCTTCCTCGACGCAATCTTATCTTCCTCACCAAAGTAAGACTTCAAATCTGCAATGTTAAATGTAGAACTAATGGTACCAAAACTTGTAGGCAGTTCAAGTTTATATGCATTATCATCTATTTTCTCTAACACTTTAAAAGGATCACCACCACGTCGCATTAACTTACACTTGCGCTAATTAGGAAAACGATCTTTGCATAAATCCAACCAAACAAGATCACCAACACAAGGACAACATGATTTCTTCTTTTATCCCTAGCAGTCGTATACTTAGCATTCATGTGTTTTATGTTGTGTTTAGTAGTTTCATGTAGCTTTAATATCAGTTCAGCACGTTGTGTAGCATCTATATTATTTTTGCACCGAAGATGGTAATGGCAACAAATCAATTGGTGTACGAGGAATAAAACCATAGACAATCTCAATTGGGCACACCTTAGTAGTAGAATGCAACGAACGATTGTAAGGAAATTTAATATAAGGTAAACATTATTCCCATAATTTTAAGTTCCACTATGCCAGATATGGTATACAGTGACAAATACCCACATGAAAAAAGACTGGTTTGTCACAAATATAGCTTAATAGATGACACAATGTGTTGGGCGTCATGTAATTTTGTTATTGCATGACAGAATCGAATTGTGTCATGGCTAACTGTCATGGATGACCCCGCTGACCACTTTGAAATCGTGGTGTATTAGACCGTCATTGATAATTTGTGAGAACCGCACGTCAATGTTTATATAGTAGGCATAATTTAGTGGAAGAATTAAAAGCAAAAACTAGGTACACCTTCAAACAAGGGTTGTTTGCTATTGGATTAATAGCCGCTACCAGTGTAGTAGTATCCGCTTGGTTTACTCTATTCGTGTGCCATATATTTTATTTACGTTTAACCTCACTATGTGGCAATATAGGTTTTGATGGTTAGTTTCTATATCTGATTGATAGCAAAATCTGATCGTTTTTGTTTTCTTTTGGTTAACAAAAAAGTGCCCTAAGAGAAGGTGGAAGTGAAGTAGGCGATATGGAGCTTATCTGGCGAGGTTAGTGTGGTGAGGCGATAACTTTGATGGAGATACGATCAGTTCGTAGGCGTGCCGATCACCTACCCAGAGAGGGTTGACGGGAGGACGACAACATAGCATGGGTGAGTTTCATTGTAATCTGTTATAGGGTAGATTGGGTTTGTGTTTACGGTTTTTTGAGTGAGGATTGTTGTATTGCACGTTACAGATATATATATTGTACTATAAACATGGATAGAAATTGGATTATTGATGCGGTAAAGTTCACACCTATGTACTTAAGAGGTGTAGCTGATTTTATGAATTTTTTGTGACAACATGGCAAGGAAAGTGAACCAATGTTGTGTCGATGCACGGAATGCCTTAATTTGTTTGGCCACAATGAAGAGACTATTGAGGGTCACATTACCTGCAATAGTATGAGCTTGCACTATAAAAGGTGGATTTTTCATGGGGAATCCTTTAGTGATCGATGAAGGTGATGAAGGTGCGTAACAAAGTGACGATGATGATAACAGTGAGGAAGGCATTGCAAATAGTGATGATGTGCATAATATGTTACATGATCTAGAAGAATCTGGTGATAGAGGTCCAACTAAACCTAATATGTACGCAAAACTAATTGAAGAAGCAAACCGAGAGCTTCATAAGGGATGCAACACTACCTCAAGGTTGTTATTCATTATCAAGACGCTATATAGAAAATCTTACAATCGTGTCACAAATAGAGCTTTTGATCAATTTATGGGTGTGTTATGTGCTTCTTTGCCAGAGGTGAGTTTTACAAAATCATACGCAGAAGCCAAACGTGTTCTTTCTGACGTTGGCCTTGGTTACGAGGAAATTCATGTATGCACGCATGAATGTGCTCTCTTTTGAGATGATCATATAAAAAACACGCCGATTGCCCTATCTGTGGAGTTTCAGGATGGAGAGATTTGGAAGGAAAGAAAAATCTTCCTCATAAGGTGCTTAGGTACATTCCTATAATCTCAATATTACAAATATTTTTGTTTCAAAGGATACGTCAGCACAAACGAGGTGGCATAAGGAGAATAGGGTTAGTTAGGAAAATATTATGAGGCACCCAGCTAATGGTGATGCATGGAAGTTCTTTGAAAAAGAGTTTGACTGGTTTCCAAAAGATGCACCTAACATAAAGTTAGGGATAGAGACAGATGGATTCAATCCCTTTGGAAATATGAGTAGTTCATATAGTATGTGACCATTTTTTTCATTCCATACAACTTCTCACCCTGGATGTGCATGGATCAATCCAATTTCATGATGTCATTGCTTATTCCTGGAAAGGGTCAACCACAAAAGGAATTTTATGTATTTATGCAGCCATTGATCAAAGATATGATGAAGTTATGGAATGGTGTGGACACATTTGATGCATGCACATGTAAGGAATTTCAATTGCATGATGTGTTTATTTGGTCGATTCATGACTATCCTAGATATGCCACTATCTCTCTTCGAAGCACAAGAGGGTTTTACGCATGTGTGCATTGTGATGAGAATCCTTGGCTATGAGTGTTACAACCACAAAATTGGATATGTTGGGAACCGTCGATTCCTTCCTTGAGATCATGTGTACAGAAGGAGTAAACTTTTCAATGGAGAAGCTAAGGATAAAGATCCACCAAGAAAAATCACACCAAGAGAAGTAGAGCAGATGGTAGAAAGAGTACATGATTATAAACCTGGGAAACATCCTGGTAATAAGAAATGAAAACATGCAGGTGAAGGTGAACCAAACTGGCACCTGAAGGTTAGCTTCTATGATTTACCATATTGGTCGAAACTGAAGTTTTTGCACAACCTAGATGTGATGCACATCGGGAAGAATATATGTGATAATATTCTTGGTACCCTTCTTGAACTGGAGGAAAAGAATAAGGACAATATTAATGCTAGACTGGATCTGTGGATATTCAATATTAGGAGGAAGTATTGGTTGGATGATTTGGGAGCTAGATATGCCAAGCCACATGCAGCATGGACTCTTACAAAGGAACAGAAGATAAAATTGTGCAAATACCTCGCCAACACTAGCTTTCCAGATGGATTTGCTGCAAACCTGTCAAGATGTGTTGATGATGATGGTGTTAAAGTAAACAGTTTGAAGACGCATGATTGTCACATTCTTCTACAACATGTGTTGCAGCTGGGCTGAAAGGTATAGCACCGCGTAAAATGTATGAAGCAATAGCTGAACTGGGAAGATTCTTTAGAGAACTGTGCTGTAAAACTCTTAGAATTGATTTACCGGACTCTTAGAATTGATTGTCCGAAAAGGATGAAGGTTGAAATTGTTCTAATTCTTTGCAAACTAGAGATGTTATTTTCCCCAGCATTTTTTTGATGTGATGGTCCACCTAGCTATTCATCTTCTTGAGGAGACAGTTCAAAAAAGGACCTATTCAGTATGGTTGGATGTATCCAATTGAGAGAAGGCTAGGGTACTTGAAGAAAATTGTGTGTAACAAATCAAGACCAGAAGGTTCAAATTTCTGAGGGATATATCGTGGATGAGTATTTGACTTTTTGTTCAAGATATTTAGATGAGCACATTGAAACTAGATTTAACAGAGCTGACAGGAACCAAGATAAGCGTCAAGTAGTAGGTACCTGATACGTCCAAAACGTATCTACTTTCCCGAACACTTTTGCTATTGTTTTGCCTCTAATTTGTGTATTTTGGATGCAACTAACACGGACTAACGCTGTTTTCAGCAGAATTGCTCTGGTGTCTCGTTTTTGTGCAGAAATCCAACTTTCAGGAAAATCCTCGGAATTTATGCGAAAGGTCCTATTTTCCCAGAATATTGACGGAGCCAGAAGGACAAGCCAGGTGGGGGCCCGAGGCCCCCACACACTAGGCCGACGCGGCCCAGGAGGGGGGGGCGCCGCCCTATTGTGTGGCCGCCTCGGCTGGCCCCCGACGCCCTCCTTCGGACTACTTAATGCCTTCGACCTAAAAACGCACGGGGGTTGGTCGGAATCGCCAGAAACCATCCAGTACGCCGCAACCGTCGCGAAACTCCGTCTCGAGACCAGAAACTCCGTTCTGGCACTCCGCCGGGACGGGGAAATGGAGGAGATCATCGCCATCATCACCACCGACGCCTCTCCATCGACCAGCCATGTTTCCCCCATCCATGTGTGAGTAATTCCCCCACTGTAGGCTGAAGGGGATGGTAGGGATTGGATGAGATTGGTCATGTAATAGCATAAGATTGTTAGGGCATAGTGCCTAGTGTCCGTAATTGGTACTTTTATGATATTGTTGCAACTTGTTATGCTTAATGCTTGTCACTAGGGCCCGAGTACCATGATTTTAGATCTGAACATGTTATCGATTCATGATGATATTCATTGCTTTATGATCTTACCTGCAAGTTGTATACACGTATTGTTGTCCGGAACCCGAGGCCCCAAAGTGACAGAAATTGGGACAACCGAAGGGGAAGGCGGTGATATGAGGATCACATGTGTTCACAGAGTGTTAATGCTTTGCTCCGGTGCTCTATTAAAAGGAAGGCCTTAATTTCCAGATGACGTGGGCATTACCCTTCGGGTAACTAATGTTGCCCTACCCTATATCTCCTAGTTGGAGGCCCATGAAGGCATTCGACGGCAAGATGGGCCGCCAAGGGAGACGCGGCGGAAGATTCCTTGAAGTGCAAGACACGAAAGGAACCGAACAAGGAAAGCTTAGAGATAGATCTACTGTAAACCCAGTCGTACTCGATTAGACCTCTTGAGACCTGGCCTCCTATATAAATGCCAGGAGAGGGGCTGTCGAGGGACACAATCAATCTTAGCAACTTTAGCCAACAAAAGCTTAGAGCTAGGTCTCCCTAGCGATTAGCCATCTCGACGAGATCTTAGTCGAACTATTCGGCACCCCATTGTAACCCATTGTCATTATAATCAAGAACAGACAGGCAGGACGTAAGGGTTTTACCTCATCGAGGGCCCCGAACCTGCGTAGATCGCTCTCCCCGCTTGTCTGTGAACCGATGTCTCGTGTCAGCTTGCAGGATCCCACCAACCCTAAGCCCCTATCGGAGGGCATTGCCGAGGAGCACCCTCGACAATTGGCGCCATCTGTGGGAAGCCTGTCGGCACAAGATCGGTCATCGGCAGATCCAATCATGACACCGGCAACTCCACCGGCAACTTCACCAGCAACTTCATCAACACCATCCTCGCCGAATCTGCGAAGCCCGATTTGGTTCGGTTCCTACGGGTTCACCCCGCATAGCGATTCCTCCCGATCGAATTTCTCACATCTACAAGGAAACATGGAGATGACCTTCGGCAGCGTCCACTACAACGTCAACGCGGAGGGAATCCTTCGACTGCTGGAATCGCCTATCTCCAGATCGACGAGTCCAAGCGCGTCATCGTCACTCGACCTTTCGGCTGGTCTGACAGGCTCGACAAGTTCGCCCGCGCCCTCGATTCCTCGTTCCGAGTCTTCCATGTCGGTAGGATCCGATGACCCCTCATCTTCGGAGTTAACCTCGTACTACTGCTTGAATTGCGACACCAAGCACGGACTGGGATCGACCGACACCCCGTTCATCTGCAATGCCCAGTATTCGTCGGGAGAGGATAGTATCGATAGCATCGTCCAAGGAACCACCCCAAAGACGGCGCACCATCAGGTCGGTGTCGCCAATAACACAAGGCACAGAGGAAACAGAGACCATACTCCTCGCTCTAGTGGGCGAGCGAGTTTCGAAAACAGAGCCAGCAACCACGACAGTGACTACACCATCGCAGACAAGGAGTGGGCAGCCGCCAGGGCAGCAGTACTCAACAACACACCGCTCCCCGCAGGAACCTCAGTTGGGACTCTCAATGCTTATCGCTCTATACTAGAGAAAAATCGGGAGCACCTGTCAAAGGAACAAGCTTCTCTCGAGAGACGCCTATCTGCGGCAGATCGATCCAGTGAGCGGCGAAGAGGCTCACGGGCGAGCGCCTCCCGAAATACTCAAGGGGCAGGCAAGCACAGGTCGAGGCTGTCCAGGCTCTCGGAAGATGATGCCAGAGAAATCACGTCGAACCTGACCAAGTCCTTTATGACTACGGACACCGCAGGCATGCCACGACCGAAAACCGTTGCAGGAGCAACTGCCAACCTTGCTGCATACCTCATCAATCAACGCCCTGAAGGGTCCATGGCCCAAGCTCATCGAGGCGCCCTGGAAAGTCTTGCGATACTGGGAAATAATCTAGTTCCACAAAAGAAAAAAACCACGTTGCGGGCCAGCGGCTCGAAGTATCATGCGAGAGACGCTCTGGATGAAATCACCCAGAGCAGGATCGATAAAGCAAGGCGATGACGCGCCGCTAGGAACGAGAACGACAGTGATTCTTCGGATGAGGATCAGGAGTACGACGGCGAGCTCAGGGGAGCCGACTGTTTAAGTCACAGAATCCGCAAGGCAATGCCACCCAGGAAGTTCAAGCCTACGCCTACCGACGCTGCAAAATACGATGGGCAGCAAGAGCCAAGATCTTGGATAGACGACTACCTGCAGCTGTAGTACTACATAAGGGGAACCAAATAGCAGCAATGCAGTGCTTATAGCTCTATCTCAAAGATTCAGCGCGAGCCTGGCTAAGGGGGTTGCCGAAGGGTTCCATCAAATCATGGGACGATCTAGTATACGCCTTCGTTGCCAATTTCCAAGCAACGTACAAGAGACCCGTCGGGATTGAGGAGTTACGGAACTGCCAGCAGAAGCAGAAGGAGTCGATGCGTTCATACATCGAGAGATTCACCAAACTCATAAATGCTGCCGAAGATGTGTCTGTCGACAGAGCAATTGACGCTTTCAGCGACGGCGTCCGGCGTGAGAGTTACACAGAGGAACTCGGGCGTAAAAAGCCTAAAACCATAACCAAGTTAATGGAAATCGCCAACAGCTGGGCTGATGGCGAGGACAACGTGGGAAGGCCACGACAGCGCAGTGACGACGAATACGATGACCAGCCGAAGCACGATTCGGGTGGCCGAAGGGATCGCCACAAGAGAAGGAAGAACCGCAACTATGATGACAACAACCTGGTAGCCGCAGGGTACTCTGATCGGCAGGATGATCGGTATGACGACGAAGAGACGATCGACAGGACGGTAATCGGAACAACTCCGGGAACCGTGGCAATTATAAACCTCGGCAGCAGAAGGCCCCCGAACTGCCTTACGCTGAGCAGATCAACGCTCCCTGTTACCTGCACTCGTATACCGATTCTAAGGATGGGAAAACGAAGTCGAGTCACCTACTTAGGGACTGTCGGCAGTTCATTGACATGCATAAACTCATCCAGCAGGGAGGCCAGCAACCGCTACCACCACCACCTCCACCCCCACCGCAGCACCAAGTCCAGCAGGCTCAACCTCATCAACCCAACGAGGCGTTTCCACCACCACGGGGGCAGATGAGCATGATCCATAGGACAGGTGTCTCAAGAAGATAGATGAAAAATCTCACCCGAGAGATTAACCTGGCAGAAAGCATCATGGCAAACATCCCCGAGTATGTCGAGTGGTCCTCTCAGAACATTACGTTCAGTCGAGCAGATCACCCGATGACCATACCAAAACCGGGACACGCTGCCTTAGTAGTCGAAGCACAAATCGGGGGGTTCAAGATGAGCAAAGTTTTCATGGATGGTGGAAGCGGATTAAACCTGATATTCGTCTACACAATCAAAAGTATGGGGATCACTATGAAGATGCTAGAAGAAACAGATACCTGCTTCCATGGGATTCTCCCAACTGCACCGGGCTACTCTCTTGGCAAAGTTTACCTGAACGTCGTCTTTGGCAAAACCGACAATTTCAGGAAGAAGAAGATCGAGTTTGAGGTAGTGAACTGGGAGTCACAGTATCACGCCATACTCGGGAGACCAGCTTATGCCAAGTTCATGGCTGTGCCGCATTATGCATACCTCAAGCTGAAAATGCCTGGGAACAACGGGACGAACATCACAATCTATGGAAGTTTCTCACGCTCGGACAATTGTGACCGCGACTTTCAAAGGATTGCTGCCAAGTTCGGGTCACAACGAGAAATTGTCAACCCCCTGCCCAAGCTGTCGATACAAGAAATCAAGGAGGAAAAACATGTCAGGGAAACTAAGAAGAAGCCAGCCGACCTTGCTCTTGAAGCTTCGGCAGTAGCAGCAGAAGCTTCGGCAGCAGCAAAAGCTTCGGCAGCGGACGACATAGGAGGCACTGGAGACAGCAAGACGCTGGCAATCATTGCCCAGACCCCTGGTGAAGTCAACAACGCCGCGGCAACCACTAACGTGGTGAAAAGCCAGAAGATGAGAAGAACCCCTTCCTTGCTTAAGCAATTTATTAGCATTACCTTTTTTTTTCCTTTACATAAACAGGGCCCTCCTTTTTCGCCCTCTAGTCTAGTGCTTACCTTATTAATGAGAACCTAAGTTTCGATACTTTGCTGAGCATTGCAGTACTTCAAAACGTCTAAGCTGCTTCACCAGCACGCGGCAGAAGAACGTACTTCATAAAAAAAAGCCTCTACGAGTGCTAAAAGACACAAAGCAAACAAGGATGTTAATCCTTCCCTCAGCTATAGATGCCTCTACGAGTGCCGTAAATAGCAAGAGTGTGGAAATACATATAAACACAACCTACGTTCGATATTTTACTTATGGAAATATCAATGAACAACGGGATCATCAGCAGAACCACTACACCCGAAAGATTCGGGAGTGACTGTCGCAACATACATCGGTTGAAAGCAAAGTTGCACATACAATGGGTTTAGCAAGACCTGCAACACGAGCTGATCACTCAAACGTTTGCTGACCAACAAATACGAAAAATTCTCAAGCGGGCAATTAAGATTTGCTCCTTCAAAAACTGCCAACGGCACCACTACGGTAAAAGTACATATACATGTATCTACCGAATAAGAATTCTTGGCTCATCAATCCAAACACTTGGGTAAAACAGTCAAAACAACCTATTTACAAAAGCAACCCTAATCCACGAAGTCAACCTTGTGGAGCTTCTCTTTCTTCAGGTACCCTCGAATGCCCTTCAAGCTTGTCGACGATTATATTGGCAGGAAGCAATACCCTCGGATACAAAGTATCGAAGTCACCAACAGCGTTGGCAATAGCAAGCAGATCCACCGAGGGGTATCGTGCAAGCACAAGGGCAAGCGTCAACCTGGCCCCTGCGAAAACCTAAGCTCGTACCAAGTCCTGAATCTTCTTGGCGTTCCCAAACTCAGACATCAAAGACAGCAGCGTAGGGGGAACTGCGTTTAAAGGGAACATCGTCTTCCACACCACCCTCATAGCTTTGTAGCACTTGTCGAAGAAATGATGGACTTGCTGGACCCGATCCTGAAATTTTGTGACAACCGAAGCCTTCGAGTGTTCCCGCTAGAAAATCTCTTCGGATGAGGATAGCTGGGTTAAAGCATGCACTCGCTCGTGAATCCGCTTGTTCTCTTCCGCTCGGTTCAAAGCTATGACTGGCAAAGGAATCAACAAAAGATCAGACAAGGCGTTGTTGACAAAAGGACAAAGGAATCAGGAAGCTTACAGTTCAAACTCTCGGTAGTTTTATGTAGCTCAGTAAGAGCGTACCGCTCCACTTCGGCTGCAATTTCGCTCTTCTTATGTATAATAGCAGCTAAAGCATAAGTGATGCGCAGGTCCTTTTCCATCTGAGTGATCCGATCCTTCATACGCTGGATCCGATCACCCTCAGGAAGAACACCCGAAGAGTCTTCGACAAATGAGGGCACTGGGAAAACCTGCAGGAAACAACGTTAAAAAGGATGACGGATGTGGCTAAGTTGAGCATCCGAAGTAACTCCCATCGGGAGAAGTGCAAGTAGAAATATCATAACAAAGGTGTGCTAGCAACATTGCTAGCACGGAGTTTATTACAAGCATAATTTTTGCATCAGAACAATGTTTCGTATCAGCTCAAGCATAAGTTTGTTACAAAAATCAAGGGGCTTGGGTCTGAGTCGATAAACTGGGTCCAGCCGACGACTTCCTTGACGAAACTAGCTCAAGGAGCTGGCGAGCACAAGTAAGGGCAGACGATTTAAAGGTGCTTAAGTCAACAAACTGCCCGTCTTGCTCTTTCGGCAGCTCCTTAGTCATTTCTTCAATGTCACCCTTAAAGCCGTAACCCATCATAAGCTGGAAGGCAAGGAGGGCACAAAAGGTGCGCGAAGTACGCTTGAATACCTCGATAACCTCCTTGGTGTCAACCGTGAAGGCATCGATCAGCTGCCCCAGGGTTTTGTCCTGCTTGATCTTGGGGAAAGTCATCAGGTGCATCCGCGCCAGGGCACCTTTTCCTTTTTCAAGAAGCTCCCGCGTAAGCTGGTGGGAGGCGAGAGTCATCGACACACCATTTGCCGGAGAATTGTTTGGAACTTTGTCCAAGGCGGCAGCAGGAATGTTGGCGGCCTCTGCAAGAAAGTGAATTGGAAAAGATCATTGACAAAGGAACAAATCCATAAGAATAATAATCGACAGAGATGTATGAAAAAGCTTAGTAGAGCCAAAGAAGATTGGCGAAGGAGTTCATCCCTTTCGGCTTCTTGAGCTTCGGCAGCCAACCTTGATGCCTCCTCCTCCTTCAGCTTTTCCTTCAGCTTACCCAGTTCCTCCTTCAGGGAGTCAATTTCTTGGCGGGCCTTGGCAGCTATCTTGACTGCGCCCTCCAGCTTCGAGGAAGAGGATTCGACTTCCTTCGCGGTCGAACCTTGTCTGCTTCCAGAGAAGTGAACTGGGAAGCGAAGGCCTCCAAAGAGGAAATAACACTTCGAAGATCCTTAAGGGAAAAAGAATGTTTTGCAAAGAATCGTTAGAAAAGGCACATTTCAGGAAATCCACGACGTATTTAAAAAGGACCTACCGAAGGAGGAGTCGTGGTGGCGGCAGGAGCATCTTTTCCCTTGGAAAGGGAAGAAGCAGTCGATGCCTGGGCCGTAGGAGCTGCCTTAGGAGCTGAAGCTTCGGACGTAGCAGCGGCCGGCGGAATAGCGTCGGATCTGGCTTTCTTAGACGGAGGCTCGGCGAAACCTTCGTCACTAAAAAAAGGAAATGGTCGACAGAAGTTATAAAAGAAAAAGGTGTGAAGAATAAAGGGACAAGCTATGGCTTCAGGGAAGAAAGTGCTTACATATCGAAGAGATCGTCTTCGTCGGCAAAGCCGCCGGTTGATCTCTTCGCGGGCGAAGCCCTGGTCGCCTCCACAACTGCATTAACAAAGGCATCTTGATCAGCGTCATCGCTACGCACTGATCCCTCTGTATCGCAAGCATCATCGGCTGAAGGAGGAAGGTCGGTGTGAACAGTTTCAGAATCTATCGCATCGTCACGCTCACTCTCTGGGCCTGCGTGCTCGATAGTGGGAAAATCGACAGGAACGGAGGAGCCTCTTCCCTCAGAAGTATCATTTGGCGAATCATGTAAGTTTCCAGAGGCTATGGGGGCCTATTAAAAGGAAAACAAGTAAGAATAAAAAGCAATCATATTGGCTAAAGTGAAAATAGCATAGTAAGGACATCAGAAAAAGATTTACCTCCGGCGGCGGATGATCAGCATCAAGAGGAGTGTAAGAAGATATCAACGGGATCGAGTCTTCCTGACTAAAGGAAGTAAGGCGACGGACTTCGTCAAGCAACTCCTTTTCAGACAGTTCGGCGGCATTAATCCTGGTTTCATCCTTTGGGCCTGAATACAACCATATCGGGTGCACTCTGGCCATGACTGGTTGGACTCGACGTTTCAAGAACACCGCTGCCACCTCTGTGCCGATCATAGTTTGGCCATCGGCCTCCTTGATTCGAAGAAATTTTGCAAATAATTCATCGGCTACTACTTTTTAGTCGGGTGAGAGGATGTTCTTCCAAGAATTCTTGGGCTTAGCCTCGAGGACATCGCCAAAGCAAGTGTAACGGCCCCGGATATACCCTTAATAGAATTGTTTGTTATTTTCTTTTTGTGCATCATCATGCATCGTGCATCATAGCATCCTTGTTTTACAAAATAAAATTATTTTATAAGCCCTAAACTATTTTCTTTTCCCTCTCATATGGTTGAATAAAACCTTCCCTTCTCCTTCTTTTAACAAAACCTTTCCTTCTCCTTGGGCTCTCTCTCTTCCTGGCCCAGCTCTCTCTACCTCTCTCTCTCTCCCTGCAGCCCAGCAACCTTCTCCCCTCTGGCCCATCTCTTCCTGGCCCGGGTTAGCCCAACCGGCGGCCTTGCTGCAGCCCAACCAACCTGGCATACCTCTTCGTCGTTGGACTCGGTCTCCTCCCCGTTCTTTTCCTTTTCCCCTCACGCTCCTCACGCCGAGACACAGAAAAGCAACACGGTGTCGCTCCCACCTGCTCGCCCACGCCAGCAGCGTGATCCACATCTCCATCTGCTTATCCTGGACCACGCACCCCGCGTGCGAACCCTATCTCCTCCTCACACACGCCTCCCCTTCTCTTTCCTGTTTCTTCATCCTCACGAAAGAGGCAAAACCCCCACAGCACCGTGAGCACCTCACCGTCGACCTCGCCGTCTCCGTCCACCCCACGCGCCGCCGAGACCACCAGGAGAAGCGCCTTGGAGTCCTTGTTCACCCTGCGGGAGGAATCGAGCCAGGAGGGCTTCACCGCGACGAATTTGGCCTCGACATCCGCACCTACCGGCGGTGTTTTTCTCCGATTCCGTCGCCGTCCGTGATTCCCCTTCCACTCCGGCTATTTTCGCGCGTTCCTGGTAACCTTCCCTTCCTCCCGAGCTTCCTCTCCATCTCTGTGGCTTCCTCTCCCTCTCCGTCGAGGTGATGCCGATGCCTCCTCCGCAGGCCCTCGCCGCCGACGCCCCCGACGACCCCCTGCAAGCGGCGCCGCCATCCTCTGACTCGCGCCGATGAGGCATACGCGAGGCACCCCGCGCGCGACCAGGCCCCCCCTACATCGCCCGCGCGCATCCTCGCCAGCCCGCAGATGGTCACCGCCGCTTCCCTCGCCGCGCCCGGCATCCCTTTCCGTCGAACACGTTCCGTGCAGCCGCAGCAAGCTTCGCCACGCGGCTTCCACGTCGACCCCCTGGGCCCCACCCGTCATCGACTGGGGTAGAAACCCGCTCGGTGAGAAACCCCGCACCGATCCAGATCTGAGCCGTTTTGCACAGAGCCCCCTGGCTTCTTTTGGTTAACAACCCGCCGTCCCTAGCTCGGACGGTTTTCAGCATAACCCCCTGGAACCTTTTCAAATAAACCCGGGGTCCCTCCCCCTTTCTGGAAATTATTTCCAGGCCCTTTTCCATTTAATAAAATCTGTTTCTATAATTTAAAATGCTGAAACCCTATTTTGTTAATAACTTTTAATCTGTAATTCATATGAAAATGTGTTATACATCATTTTTGATCAGAAAAATGCAAGGAACATTAATATGCCATCCATACCTGCTATTGCATAATGCATCATACAATCTCGTGATAGTTAACATCAACACCTAATATGGGACATATGGAATATGTGGGATATTATATATATATTGTCCCGGTTCCATTTAACTTTGATGTAGCTCACCCCTGCCATGTTTGCTATGCTAATCCACCCTTAAATTTGCCGGTAGAAATGCAACTCCAACCTAACTTGTTTGTCCGGGGTTCCGACTCCGATTAATATGGATAAGTTGCATCGCATCATGTTTGCCATGCCATGCATATTATATCATGATCATGCTGATTCTTTTGCCGTAGTAGTAAGATTTGCATCCGTTGTTTGTCCAGCATTTGCTTCTTCCCGGATAGGATCACGAAGTGGTGATGTGAGATACGACAAGTTCTTCCGCAGCTTTTCACAGGCGAGCCCTCTCTCTTCACCTATTTACTCTCTCCCTCGCACTGCTATCCTTATGTTGCGATTCTTTATCGAGTCACGTGACCTATCCACTTGTGTACCATAATAATCCTATATGTATCATTCCTTAACCATAGCCGTTGCTTGATGTTTGAGCCTTGCGAGTCGTAGGCATGTTTAGGTTCTGTTGTTTATCTCGATCTGTTATCGGGATATGCTGGGTTGTTGGGAGGTTATCACATGCTATATCAGTTGTTGGAGATACACATGCTTTACTTTAATGTTAACAACTAAAATTGTAAGCAGAGGCATCTGTGAGCCCCTTTGCGAAAGCATCGGAACTTTGACTCGCTAATGTCCCCTAGGACCCGAATTCTTGTTATCTGTTCCGAGATTGAGCGCTCTACCCATGCGTGGGGACGATTATTGGGACCCCCTCACCCATTACCTTTTCTCAAGTCAGTTGAAAAGGGGGCCACAACCTTGGTTTTATTTGCCTATGCCATGTATGCCATGCTTTACTTCCTGTTGCCTTCGGGTGTTTACTTCCTGTTGCCTTCGGGTGTTTACTTCTGTACTGTACCCCGCAGGACGTTTAGCGAAGCGTGTGGTTTGCACGCCTAGCCGCCGATGCAAACCCTGAGTCCGTCTCGGAGTACGGCCGGACTTCGTCACGGGTAGCTTAGTCGGGTGGCCCCCCTAGACTTTCTTGTTGAACTGGGAACGGTCTTGTTGTGAGACATCCACCTGTCGTAAGTGGGTCGAGCATGCGTATGGTTACATTTGGGCAACCCCTGCAGGGTGTACATCTTATCGATAAGCCGTGTCCGCGGTTATGGATGAATTGGAATTGTATAGCTTGACCATAGAACAACTTACACCGTTATCTTGTTGCTAATAATCTGCGAATAACTTGCGTAGTAATATAGCATTACTATAACGGCTACCTAATAAAATTTGTCCACCGTTGAGTGCCTTTTACATTGCCTCTTCGCAATTGTTGAAGGGGATATGTGTATTTGGCTGGGTTATGTTTGTGTAGTATTTCACCTGTTACCTTGTGCGCTCTCTTATCTTCTCTGAGTAGACGAATGTTGTAGCGTGTCTCTATTGGTTATAGTTTTGCTGCCGCTAAACCTACCATATAGCCCCAGGCGATATATATTTATACTCGCTCGGCGAGCATAGCCATTTCCAGTCTCGCTAAGTACGTGTCGGAGTTCGTTCCTTGGTACTTACTCTCGCCTTTTCCCTTTCTCTTTTGCTTCCTCCCTTTTGTCGGCAACCGATGGCCCGACTTTGACAGGTACGAGATGACGACGTTAGCAAGGTTACCCTTCCGGCTTGGCCTGGGGCAGGGTTATGGACGCCACTGGTTATCTTCAGGACTCTTAGTCCAATTTGTATCTTGTCCGTACTCGGACGTATTCGATCTTCTGTATGATTTGGATCTTTGTGTTGTATATTTGTATCTTGACTCGTTGGAGTCGTTGTTGTAATATATGTATCTTGTGGGCTCTATTGTAATCCTGTTGTAATGTTACCGCTCGTGTTAATTCCTCTGGCATCACGTGTGTGATTCGTCGCGCACGTCGTGTTGGAGGGCGTCTCTGGATCGATATCGTGATGATTTCGGCGGGATCGCTGGAATCCTCATGGTACCGGTTCCGGGGCGTCACAGCAAGGAAGTTGAGATTCGGATGACAGGGAGTCCTTAACGTAAAACCATTTCAGCCTCCATCCTTGCACGGATTCTCGCATTGGGAAATTGAAGTAATTAACCTCTGAACGGGCTACAAACCCCACTCCTCCGGTGACAAAGAATCCATTACTACTGCTGTATCTCTTCACATAGAAGATCTTTTTCCACAGCCCGAAATGAGGTTTGATACCCAGAAACGCCTCGCAAAGGGTGATGAACACAACAACGTGAAGGATTGAGTTGGGAGTGAGTTGCCATAATTGGATTTCGTAAGTTCGCAAGAGATGGAGGAGGAATTCATGAGCAGGAAGCGAAAGACCTCGATATAGGAACGATAAGAACATCACGATAAAGCCAGCAGGGGGATTAGGCCGAGAAATCGCACCTGGAAATATCACATCCCCCTCATCGGAGGAGATTAATCCTAGGCTTCGGAATCTCTTTTCGTCACGTTTGGTGACGGTCGACGCTACCCAATCTCCGGGCTTGGCCACCGAGCTTGGCGGCGCTGACGGCGCCGAAGTTGAGAGAGGAGCGCTCGGAGCGCTTCCCTTCGGAAGAGTCGAGGAAGATTTGGCGGCGGCGCCTCCGCTCGTAGAACCGGCGGTGGCAGTAACGCTCTTCTTCTTCACCATTGTGAGATTCGGGGAAGATCGGAAAAGTAGTGGTGGCGGCGCAGCAGCGGCGAAGGGAGGAAGAAGGAGGAGAACAAAGAGATGCTACGGAAAATGCGGAAGAGGATTAGGGATTTTTTCACCCTTTGGAGATTTTAAGGGGGGCTTGACAACTGAGTGGGGCACGTGTCATTGCCTCCGATCCATTCAGTAATCTTTTTTATTGAAGGTCGCAAGAATCGAGGAGACGCCTTGGTGACTGTGCGAAAAGGGCCGGACAGAGGAAGAATAGGCCCAGTAGGTTACGCCCTGTCAGTCAGAATTGAGATATCAGTAAAGCGTCATCGATGACGTCATGAAAAATGCTAAAAGCACTCGATGAAAAAATGAAAAGTTATCGGATGAAAAATTTGAGTCTAAGCACAGACTAAGAAGCATCCGCACTTAGACTCGGGGGCTACTCTCATCGGGAGCGCTGACGCGTACCCGATAAAATGAAGACTTGAAGAAAGGGACAATTGTTCGACCCTAGTCTGCGCTCGGTTACAAGCACCCGAGCCCAGACTCGGGGGCTACTCCCATCGGGAGCGCTGGACGCGCACCCGATAGAACTTTTGCACTCCGAGGATCATGCCCGGGGACTTGATTCCGTGTAGGGTAGCGTTGTTTTGCCATCGGCGGTTAACCAACAAAAGTTGGGCACGTTACTTATCATCCCTTGCATGTGGAAAATATATCGGATGAATACGGAGACTTACGAGAAAAAATTCGGCAGAGTAAAACATTCGAGTGGTTCAACTTGAGTCTACGCACGGATTACAAGCATCCGTACCTAGACTCGGGGGCTACTCCCATCGGGAGCGCTGACGCGCACCCGACAGAAGAAGATGATGCAGATTTAAGAAGAACAAGAACAATCAAGGAGAAGAACCTTGGGAGGAGGTGTGCTTTAGTCTCTACCCGAACTACCTTCGGCTAGACACTCAGGGGCTACAGACGTGGGCATTACCCTTCGGGTAACTAATGTTGCCCTACCCTATATCTCCTAGTTGGAGGCCCATGATGCGTGCAGTTGACACACGTCCGTTGGGAACCCCAAGAGGAAGGTGTGATGCAGACAGTAGCAAGTTTTCCCTCAGAAAGAAACCAAGGTTTATCGAACCAGGAGGAGCCAAGAAGCACGTTGAAGGTTGATGGTGGCGGAATGTAATGCGGCGCAACACCAGGGATTCCGGCGCCAACGTGGAACCTGCACAACACAACCAAAGTACTTTGCCCCAACGAAACAGTGAGGTTGTCAATCTCACCGGCTTGCTGTAACAAAGGATTAACCGTATTGTGTGGAAGATGATTGTTTGCGAGAAAACGATAAAGAACAAGTATTGCGAGTAGATTTGTATTTCGGTATAAAAGAATGGACCGGGGTCCACAGTTCACTAGAGGTGTCTCTCCCATAAGATAAAAGCATGTTGGGTGAACAAATTACGGTCGGGCAATTGACAAATAGAGAGGGCATAACAATGCACATACATGATATGATAAATATAGTGAGATTTAATTGGGCATTACGACAAAGTACATAGACCGCTATCCAGCATGCATCTATGCCTAAAAAGTCCACCTTCGAGGTTATCATCCGAACCCCTTCCAGTATTAAGTTGCAAACAACGAGACAATTGCATTAAGTATGGTGCGTAATGTAATCAACACAAATATCCTTAAACAAAGCATCGATGTTTTATCCCTAGTGGCAACAAGCACATCCACAACCTTAGAAATTTCCGTCACTCGTCCCAGATTTAATGGAGGCATGAACCCACTATCGAGCATAAATACTCCCTCTTGGAGTTAAGAGTAAAAACTTGGCCGAGCCTCTACTAATAACGGAGAGCATGCAAGATCATAAACAACACATAGGTAATAACTTGATAATTAACATAACATAGTATTCTCTATCCATCGGATCCCGACAAACACAACATATAGTATTACAGATAGAAGATCTTGATCATGTTAGGCAGCTCACAAGATCCGACAATGAAGCACATGAGGAGAAGACAACCATCTAGCTACTGCTATGGACCCATAGTCCAGGGGTGAACTACTCACTCATCACTCCGGAGGCGACCATGGCGGTGAAGAGTCCTCCGGGAGATGAATCCCCTCTCCGGCAGGGTGCCGGAGGTGATCTCCGAATCCCCCGAGATGGGATTGGCGGCAGCGGCGTCTCGGTAAGGTTTTCCGTATCGTGGCTCTCGGTGCTGGGGGTTTCGCGACGGAGGCTATTTGTAGGCGGAAGGGCAGGTAAGAGGCGGCACGAGGGGCCCGGACGACAGGCCGGCGCGGCCAAGGCACGGGCCGCACCGCCTCGGTGTCCGGCCACCTCGTGGCCCCACTTCGACTCTCCTTCGGTCTTCCGGAAGCTTCGTGACAAAATAGGACCCCGGGCGTTGATTTCGTCCAATTCCGAGAATATTTCTTTACTAGGATTTCGAAACCAAAAACAGCAGAAAACAGCAACTGGCTCTTCGGCATCTCGTTAATAGGTTAGTGCCAGAAAATGCATAAATACGACATATAATGTATATAAAACATGTAGATATCATCAATAATGTAGCATGGAACATAAGAAATTATCGATACGTCGGAGACGTATCAGCCCATGAAGGCATTCGACGGCAAGATGGGCCGCCAAGGGAGACGCGGCGGAAGATTCCTTGAAGTGCAAGACACGAAAGGAACCGAACAAGGAAAGCTTAGAGATAGATCTACTGTAAACCCAGTCGTACTCGATTAGACCTCTTGAGACCTGGCCTCCTATATAAAGGCCAGGAGAGGGGATGTCGAGGGACACAATCAATCTTAGCAACTTTAGCCAACAAAAGCTTAGAGCTAGGTCTCCCTAGCGATTAGCCATCTCGACGAGATCTTAGTCGAACTATTCGGCACCCCATTGTAACCCATTGTCATTATAATCAAGAACAGACAGGCAGGACGTAAGGGTTTTACCTCATCGAGGGCCCCGAACCTGGGTAGATCGCTCTCCCCGCTTGTCTGTGAACCGATGTCTCATGTCAGCTTGCAGGATTCCACCAACCCTAAGCCCCTATCGGAGGGCATTGCCGAGGAGCACCCTCGACACCAGTAGATTCCCTAGAGGCCCGGCTGCCACCGGCTGGTAGGACAAAAGATGTTTTGCAAGTTTCTCATTGCGAGCACGTACGACTAAACATGGAACACATGCCTATTGATTGATTAGTACTTGGACACCGTTTTATTATTATCTGCAATTGCCCTGCTTCGATTGTTACATGAGTTTCTCTCATCCATGCAACGCCCGTTCATCCATCCCTGTGCCTACAGTATTTTAATCCTGTTGTTTACTATAATCACTACTGCTGTCTTTGTTACTCTGCTGCTGTTATTTCACTACTACTACTGCTATAAAACTGTTACTACTGATAAACTTTTGCGAGCAAGTCTGTTTCCAGGTGCAGCTGAATTGACAACTCCGCTGTTAAGGCTTTCAAGTATTCTTTGTCTCCCCTTGTGTCGAATCAATAAATTGGGTTTTACTTCCCTCGAAGACTGTTGCGATCCCCTATACTTGTGGGTTATCAAGACTATTTTCTGGCGCCGTTGCCGGGGAGCATAGCTTTATTTGGAAGTTCACTTGGATTAATATTGTTCGCTGCAAATTCTCCATCATGGGTAAACCTCGCGATCCTAAAGTCGCCATATTACCATCCACTACAAGAAAAGGTACAACTCGAGTACCTCTGCTGCTCTTGATTCACCATCCGTGATAGATAAACTTGTTTCACCACCACAAGCTTCACATGCTGGTACTTCGCTAGATCTGAAAATTCTTATAATATTGATGATGCTTCGTTGTGCTTGATGATAGTGGTTCATTGGGATCTTTTCTAGATGCTACAATTGCTAGGTCTAGACAAATTGAAAATACTGAAACTCCTAATGAAAATGCTGCTACACCTGTTAATTCACCTGAGTCTGTTGAATATTCTAGTGATGATCTTGGTGAGGATTATGTAGAACTTGATGATGATTTTATTGATAAATGCAATGCTACTACTGATGCAAGGAAAATTAAAAAATTGCTTGCACAACATACTGTTAGATATAAATTGTCTCCTGATCGTAAATTTGCCACATCTCCTATAAACATTAAGGATAAGGATTATGATTTTTCTCTTGATCTATCTCATATATCTATTGTTGAGAAAAGACCTTTTTGTGGTACTGAAAAAGAAAGTGATGTAGAACACATGATTGAGCTATCTACTCTGAGTAGCTTGTTTTCTGATGATGTTAAGAAGCGTACTTATTTCGTTGCTAAAATTTTCCCTTTCTCATTAAAGGATGATGCTAAAACTTGGTATAATAGTTTGCCACCTGATTCTATTAATAGTCCAAAAGAATTGCTTGATGTTTTCTTCCGGAAATACTTTCCTGCTAGTGCTCAACATATTGCTTTGCAGAGAATTTATAATTTTGATCAGGAAGATGGAGAGAAATTGCCTGAGGCTTGGGCTAGATTTTGCTCTCTTATTAGAGCTCGACCTGAACATGATTTGGAAAAGCATGATTTACTTGATATATTTTATAGTGGACTAACCATTGAGTCAAGGGCATACCTGGATAGTTGTGCTGGTTGTGTTTTCAGGAAAAGAACTCCAGACGACGCTGAAGAATTATTGGCAAGAATAGGCTGTCGAGGGTACTCCTCGCCAATGCCCTCCGATAGGGGCTTAGGGTTGATGAAATCCTGCAAGCTGACACGAGACATCGGTTCACAGACAAGCGGGGAGAGCGATTTACCCAGGTTCGGGGCCCTCGATGAGGTAAAACCCTTACGTCCTGCCTATCTGTTCTTGATTATGATGATAATGGGTTACAATGGGGTGCCGAATAGTTCGGCTGAGATCTCGTCGAGATGGCTATTGCTAAGGTGACCTAGTTCTAAGCTTCTTCTGGCTAAGATTGCTAAGATTGATTGTGTCCCTCGGCGGCCCCTCTCCTGGCCTTTATATAGGAGGCTAGGTCTCAAGAGGTCTCACCGAGTACGACTAGGTTTACAGTAATTTTAGATCTGATCTTTCCTTGTTCGATCGCTTCCTTGTCTTGCCCGTCAAGGAACCTTCTGGTGCGCCGTCCTAGTGGCCCATCTCGCCTTCATGTGTCTTCATGGGCCTCTAATTAGTCAATACAGGATAGGGTAATGTGGATTACCCGAAGGGTAGTGCCCACGTCAGTAGCCCCCGAGTGTCTAGCCGAAGATAGTTCGGGTAGAGACTAAAGTATGTATTCTCCTGATGTTCTTCTCCTTCATTGTCCTTGTTCGTCTTGAATCTGCTTTGTCTTCATTTTTTCGGGTGCGCGTCAGCGCTCCCGATGGGAGTAGCCCCCGAGTCTAGGTGCGGATGCTCACAGTCCGTGCGTAGACTCAAGTTGTACCACTCGAATATTTTCCTCTGCCGATGTTTTCCACAGATTTTCATAGGTCATCCGATATATTTTCTTTATGCAAAGGATAATGAGTAACGTGCCCAACTGTTGTTTGGTTAACTGCCGATGGCAAAACAACGTTACCCTACACAGAATCAAGTCCCCGGGCATGATCCTGGAGTGCAAAAAACTTCTATCGGGTGTGCATCATGCGCTCCCGATGGGAGTAATAGCCCCCCGAGTGTCTGGGTGCGAGCGCTTGCAACCGAGTGCTGACTCAAACCTTCTTCCTTCGACTTCTCATTCTGTCGAGTCTTCATTTTATCGGGTGCACGTCAACGCTCCCGATGGGAGTAGCCCCCGAGTCTGGGTACGGATGTCTGTAGCCGGGCGTAGACTCAAGTCCTTCATCCGATAGCTTTTCTTTTTTCCTTCGAATGCTTCAAGTTTTTTTTATGACATCACTGTTGACGTGTAACTGCTGTGGGCTGATTGACAAGACTTGACCTGACGGGCCACCCTAGCTCTGCGCAGGCAGTTTTAGGGCTTGACCAATGCACGCGTGGCGATCGAGGCGTCTCCTCGATTTTCGCACGACGTGGGAATAATGGGCCGCCGGTTCCACTCCTTCTTCAAGCGCCACGTGTACAGTCAGATCTGCCCCACCCCCCACGATGCTTTGTGGAGTTATGGCCACGATTGGGCACAAATTCTTACGGGATAAATAGGGGGCCTCCTCTCTTTTTTATCTTTTACCCCGTTTACTGCTAATCTTCTCCCTCAAGCCTCCCTGTTCCTCTGCCTCTTCACCAACAGCTCCGTTCACCATGGGCAAGAAGAAGAGCGGCAGTACCTCGGAGGTGGGCAAAGTTAGCCGCGATTGGAGCGCCTCCGCCATTTCCAACCGCGACATCAGCAGACTTCGCGCTCTCGGCTTCATCTCCGTCATATGAGGATGACATTCGTCTCCCAGGTTCGGTTACTCGCCCAAAGCCCCCGAAGGGCTTCACCGTCATGTTTGCTGCTTTCCTGTTTCGTGGCCTTTCTCTTCCGGCTCACGAGTTTCTTCGCTCCCTCCTTTTCTTCTATGGGATTCAGCTCTGGAAGCTGACCCCAAATTCCATCCTCCACCTTTCCATTTTTATCACCGTTTGCGAGGCCTTCCTCGGCATTGAGCCTCACTGGGGCCTTTGGAGGAAGATCTTTTATGTAAAGCGTCACAACGACATCAATGGCCCCCCTGTCGTCGGTGGCGTCGGCTTCGTTGTCAGGAAGTTGTTGACTGCCAAAACCCACCGGCGGGCAGCGGCCTTGTCAACACTGTAGAGCCGGGGGGAGCCTAGAGCTGCGGCTGGCTGAGACCCCTCCGAGCGACGGCCCGCAATGCTCTTCTGGTCACACGCGGCGTTGCGAGGTGCAGGGCGTGCCACCTGACCTATACCTGGTCGGGAAGGTGATGAGGTTGCCTCGCTTAGTTTCTGCGGGGCATACATGTAAACGTTAAATACGAGCCTCGATCGGCTCTCGGGTTATCTCGTGAATCGGCTCAAAGAGCCGATCCACCCATGATCCGTACGGGGTGTACGAATACTTGGTGGTCCTGCTTGATCAAGATGAAGCTAATGAGATCTACGACGATTTAGGGTTTTCACCGCATAACCGGATCATCCTACTCCGAGGTTGGGCCGGATGGCCACGCACGGTGCCCGTAAGCCGATCCTAAACAAGGCCAAAAAACCAACATGAAGTTGATCCTAGGAACATCCTGTTTA
>NC_061508.1:147245154-147264278 GCF_022539505.1 Lolium rigidum | reverse complement strand
GACGGAGGCTTTAAGTAGGCGAAAGGGTAGGTCAAGAGGGATGACGAGGGGCCCACACCACAGGCCGGCGCGGCCCCCCTTGGCCGCGCCGCCTTGTGGTTTGGCCACCTCGTGGCCCCACTTCGTATGCTCTTCGGTCTTCCGGAAGGTTCGTGGCGAAATAGGCCCCCGGGTCTTGATTTCGTCCAATTCCGAGAATATTTCGTTACTAGGATTTCTGAAACCAAAAACAGCGAAAACAAAGAATCGGCACTTCGGCATCTTGTTAATAGGTTAGTTCCAGAAAATGCACGAATATGACATAAAGTGTGCATAAAACATGTAGGTATCATCAATAATATGGCATAGAACATAAGAAATTATCGATACGTCGGAGACGTATCACCGGAACAGAGACTCCTGTCCCCCAGATCTTGGCTTCGCGATGGCGGCAGCTCTGGAAGGTTTTCTCTGGTTTCGTCGAACGTAATAGGGTTTTCGCGACGGAGACCTTAAGTAGGCGGAAGGGCAGCCTCGGAGGGGGCCTGGTGGGCCCACACACTAGGGGGCGCGCCCCACCCCTTGGCCTCTCCGCCCTGGCGTGTGGGGCCCCCGGCTCCTCTCCGGTACTTCTTCGATGCTCTGGAACCTTCCGGGAAAAATAGGATGTTGGGCGTTGATTTCGTCCGATTCCGAGAATATTTCCTTAATAGGATTTCTGGAACCAAAAACAGCAGAAAACAGGAACTGGCACTTCGGCATCTCGTTAGTAGGTTAGTTCCGGAAAACGCATCAAAACGATGTAAAGTGTGTATAAAACATGTAAGTATCATCATAAAAGTAGCATGGAACATAAGAAATTATAGATACGTTTGGGACGTATCAAGCATCCCCAAGCTTAGTTCCTACTCGCCCTCGAGTAGGTAAACGATAACAAAAATAATTTCTTAAGTGACATGCTATCATAATCTTGATCAATACAATTGTAAAGCATATGTAATGAATGCAGCGATTCAAAGCAATGGTAAAGATAATGACTAAACAATTGAATCATATAGCAAAGACTTTTAATGAATAGTACTTTCGAGACAAGCATCAATAAGTCTTGCATAAGAGTTAACTCATAAAGCAATAGATTCAAAGTAAAGGCATTGAAGCAACACAAAGGATGATTAAGTTTCAGCGGTTGCTTTCAACTTGTAACATGTATATCTCATGGATAATTGTAAACACAAAGCAATATAACAAGTGCAATAAGTAAACATGTAAGAATCAATGCACACAGTTGATACAAGTGTTTGCTTCTAAGGTAGAAAGAATAGGCAAACTGACTCAACAATAAAGTAGAAGATAGGCCCTTCGCAGAGGGAAGCATTGATTACTATATTTGTGCTAGAGCTTTTCATTTTGAAAACAAGAAACAATTTTGTCAACGGTAGTAATAAAGCATATGTGTTATGTATAAGATATCCTATAAGTTGCAAGCCTCATGCATAGTATACTAATAGTGCTCGCACCTTGTCCTAATTAGCTTGGATTAACATTGATTATCATTGCATAGCACATGTTTCAACCAAGTGTCACAAAGGGGTACCTCTATGCCGCCTGTACAAAGGTCTAAGGAGAAAGTTCGCATTGGATTTCTCGCTTTTGATTATTCTCAACTTAGACATCCATACCGGGACAACATAGACAACAGATAATGGACTCCTCTTTAATGCATAAGCATTCAACAACAATTAATATAATCATAAGAGATTGAGGATTAGCTGTCCACACTGAAACTTCCACCATGAATCATGGCTTTAGTTAGTGGCCCAATGTTCTTCTCTAACAGTATGCATACTCAAACCATTTCATCATGAAAATCGCCCTTACTTCAGACAAGACGAACATGCATAGCAACTCACATGATATTCAACAAAGGTAAAAGAGTTGATGGCGTCCCCAGAAACATGGTTACCGCTCAACAAGGTACTTATTAAGAAATAAGACACATAAGTACATATTCTTCACCACAATAGTTTTTAAGCTATTTGTCCCATGAGCTATACATTGCAAAGACAAAGAATAGAATTTTAAAGGTAGCACTCAAGTAATTTACTTTGGAATGGCGGAGAAATACCATGTGGTAGGTAGGTATGGTGGAAACAAATGGCATGGTTATTGGCTCAAGGATTTGGATGCACGAGAAGAATTCCTCTCAATACAAGGCTAGGCTAGCAAGGTTGTTTGAAGCAAACTCAAGTATAAAAGGTGCAGCAAAGCTCACATATGAACATATTGTAACTATTATAAGACTTTATACTGTCTCCTTGTTGTTCAAACACCTTAACCAGAAAATATCTAGACTCTAGAGATCAATCATGCAAACCAAATTTTAACAAGCTCTATGTAGTTATTCATTAATGGGTGCAAAGCACATGATGCAAGAGCTTAAACATGATCTATATGAGCACAACAATTGCCAAGTATCAAATTATTCAAGACATTAAACCAATTACCACATGTAGCATTTCCCGTTTCCAACCATATAACAATTAACGAAGCAGTTTCAACCTTCGCCATGAACACTAAAAGATAAAGCGAAAAACACATGTGTTCATATGAACCAGCGGAGCGTGTCTCTCTCCCACACAAGCATGAATTTATTCAGAGAATGAAAATAACAAAATAAAAATAAAAGCACACAGACGCTCCAAGTAAAGTACATAAGATGTGACCGAATAAAAATATAGTTTCAAGAGAAGTGACCTGATAATTTGTCGATGAAGAAGGGGATGCCTTAGGCATCCCCAAGCTTAGATGCTTGAGTCTTCTTGAAATATGCAGGGATGAACCACGGGGGCATCCCCAAGCTTAGACTTTTCACTCTTCTTGATCATATTGTATCATCCTCCTCTCTTGACCCTTGAAAACTTCCTCCACACCAAACACAAAACAAACTCATTAGAGGGTTAGTGCATTCACATGTTCAGAGGTGACACAATCATTCTTAACACTTCTGGACATTGCCCAAAGCTACTGGAAGGTAATGGAACAAAGAAATCCATCCAACACAGCGAAAGAGGCAATGCAAAATAAAAGGCAGAATCTGTCAAAACAGAAAAGTCCGTAAAGACGAATTTTATTGAGGCACCAGACTTGCTCAGATGAAAATGCCCAAATTGAATGAAAGTTGCGAACATATCTGAGGATCACTCACGTAAATTGGCATAATTTTTTGAGTTGCCTACAGAGAATTAGGCCCAGATTCGTGACAGCAAAGAAATCTGTTTCTGCACAGTAATCCAAATCTAGTATGAACCTTACTATCAACGACTTTACTTGGCACAACTAGGCACAAAACTAAGATAAGGAGAGGTTGCTACAGTAGTAACAACTTCCAAGACACAAATATAAAATAGAGGTACTGTAGCAAAATAAACACATGGGTTATCTCCCAAGAAGTTCTTTCTTTATAGCCATTAAGATGGGCTCAGCAGTTTTAATGATGCACTCGCAAGAAATAGTAGTTGAAGCAAAAAAGAGCATCAAGAAGCAAATTCAAAACACATTTAAGTCTAACATGCTTCCTATGCATAGGAATCTTGTAAATAAACAAATTCATGAAGCATAATGCAACAAGCATAGAAAGATAAAACAAGTGCAGCTTCAAGATTTTCAGCAAAAAGAGAGGTGTTTTAGTAACATGAAAATTTCTACAACCATATTTTCCTCTCTCATAATAATATCCAGTAGAATCATGAGCAAACTCAACAATATAACTATCAAATGAAACATTCTTATCATGAGTCTCATGCATAAAATTATTACTCTCCACATAAGCATAATCAATTTTATTAGTTGTAGTGGGAGCAAATTCAACAAAGTAGCTATCATTATTATTCTCATCAAGTGTAGGAGGCATAGTATAATCACAACTAAATTTACTCTCCATAGTAGGTGGCACCAAAAGACCACTATCATTATAATCATCATAAATAGGAGGCAAAGTATCATCAAAGAAAATTTTCTCCTCAATGCTTGGGGGACTAAAAAGATCATGAAAACCAGCTTCCCCAAGCTTAGAACTTTCTATATCATTATCAACAATGGTGTTCAAAGCGTTCATACTAATATTACTACCAAGCATGCAAATAAGGTTCCATAGGTTTTTTAATTTTCGCATTAAACCATTCATGTCTTAACTCAGGAAATAGAATAAGAAGCTCATTGTTGTCCATTATGCCTAACTAGTGTAAACAAGAAACAAAAAGATGCAATTGCAGGATCTAAAGGAAATAGCTTCGAACACTCACACAATGGTGCCAGAAAAGTACTTTTACCCGGAACCGGAGTATGAGTGCCTTTTACCTTTCCTCCCCGGCAACGGCGCCGTAAAAGTGCTTGATGTCTACGGGTGCTTCTATTCTTGTAGACAGTGTTGGGCCTCCAAGAGCAGAGGTTTGTAGAACAGCAGCAAGTTTCCCTTAAGTGGATCACCCAAGGTTTATCGAACTCGGGGAGGAAGAGGTCAAAGATATCCCTCTCATGCAACCCTGCAACCACAAAGCAAGAAGTCTCTTGTGTCCCCAACACACCTAATAGGTGCACTAGTTCGGCGAAGAGATAGTGAAATACAGGTGGTATGAATAAATGCGAGAAGTAGCAACGGCACCAGAAAAGTGCTTTGCTGTCCAGGACTGGTGTGTGGTTGATGGTGGTAATATTGCAGGAAGTATAGATGCAGTAAAACAGTAAACAAACAGCGATAGCAGTATTTAGGAACAAGGCCTAGGGATCATACTTTCACTAGTGGGCACTCTCAACATTGATCACATAACAGAATAAATAGATATATGCTAGACTCTACACCCTCTTGTTGGATGATGAACACCACTAACTGTGTAGGATTACACGAACCCTCAATGCCGGAGTTAACAAGCTCCACAATATTCAATGTTCATATTTAAATAACCTTAGAGTGCATGACAGATCAACATAACCAAACCAAGTACTAACATAGCATGACCACTGTCACCTTCACACTACGAAAGGAGGAATAGATCACATCAATACTATCATAGCAATAGTTAACTTCATAATCTACAAGAGATCACAATCATAACTTACGCCAAGTACTACACGATGCACACACTGTCACCATTACACCGTGCAGGAGGAATAAACTACTTTAATAACATCACTAGAGTAGCACGCAGATATATTGTGATACAAAACACATTGCAATCATAAAGAGATATAAATAAGCACTTCACTATGCCATTCATAACAGTGAATAAGTATTCCGTGAAATATAGCCTAAGAGACCCACACGGTGCACACACTCGTCACCTTTACACACGTGGGACAAGGAGTCTCCGGAGATCACATAAGTAAAATCCACTTGACTAGCATAATGACATCTAGATTACAAGCATCATCATATGAATCTCAATCATGTAAGGCAGCTCATGAGATTATTGTATTGAAGCACATAGGAGAGAGATTAACCACATAGCTACCGGTACAGCCCTTAGCCTCGATGGAGAACTACTCCCTCCTCATGGGAGACAAGCAGCGTTGATGGAGATGGCGGTGGTGTCGATGGAGGAGCCTTCCGGGGGCACTTCCCCGTCCCGGTGGCGTGCCGGAACAGAGACTCCTGTCCCCCAGATCTTGGCTTCGCGATGGCGGCGGCTCTGGAAGGTTTTCTCTGGTTTCGTCGAACGTAATAGGGTTTTCGCGACGGAGACCTTAAGTAGGCGGAAGGGCAGCCTCGGAGGGGGCCTGGTGGGCCCACACACAAGGGGGGCGCGCCCCACCCCTTGGCCGCGCTGCCCTGGCGTGTAGGGCCCCCTGGCTCCTCTCCGGTACTTCTTCGATGCTCTGGAACCTTCCGGGAAAAATAGGATGTTGGGCGTTGATTTCGTCCGATTCCGAGAATATTTCCTTACTAGGATTTCTGGAACCAAAAACAGCAGAAAACAGGAACTGGCACTTCGGCATCTCGTTAGTAGGTTAGTTCCGGAAAACGCATCAAAACGATGTAAAGTGTGTATAAAACATGTAAGTATCATCATAAAAGTAGCATGGAACATAAGAAATTATAGATACGTTTGGGACGTATCAGTGGCATGCCCAGGCAAGGAGGGCGTGCCACCCATGCTCTTTTGGGCGTCGATCGTCAAAATTGCTTGATTCTTTCGCCCACCGACGTATTTTGACCTAAAACCACTATATATATGGCCTCAAGGGTTCTCGGAGGAGAGCGCCGCAGAAAACATAGAAACATGAAAATAGAGGTTGCAGCAACGAAGATTGGAGGGGGAAACTCCACTGGAGCCATCGCCGGAGGGATGTCCACCTTCTCGAACGTCTTCCTCATCATCACCATTATCAAGGGGGAGTGGTCCACCTCCGGACTATGGGTTTGTGGCAGTAGCTTGATCTATTTCTCTCATGTTCTTCATAGTTCTTAGTACCATATGAGCTTCCCAACATGATTATGGTGATATTTGTATTACCTATGTGGTGGATATTTATTCCATGATATGATGCTATGATATTTTTCTATAATTTTTGTAAGATGTATTGATAGATGCTTATTATGTATCATGTTCTTAAGTATTGGTTCTGATCCAAATTGTATGCAAGAGCATCTGTGGGGTGATGTGTGTGTTAGATGGAATAGCGCATGGTTTTAGTGATTGACAAGTGACAACAGATTCATGATCTATTATGGCTTTACCTTTTGCTTTGCTATCTCATTAGGGATAAAGTGAATGCATGTGCTATGTTCATTATGCGACAAAAATAATGATCTTGTTTGTTCAAGGTAGCATATTTGATATTTAAACATCATGCCAAAGTACTTATGGCTATACTCTGTTAATTCTTAACACAAGATTGTTGAAGTTATTCCTATCTTGTCGAGTGTAAGAGAGATGTGTTGCATCATCTCTATGTTAGGACGTGATGCCTATATGTATGCTTCTTATACATATTAAAGTTATTATCTTCATATCTCATTGATGAATTTCTATTGTTCACTACAATTTAAAAGAGAGAATAGTTAAGTGAACCCCTGAACTCCGGTCCAATTTTAATAATAGGAAACACCTTTCCATCACGTTTGTCTTACTTTTTATTTGCAGCACTATTTTAATCCGAAAATACAAAAATAGTTTTTTTTTTCTTATTTGCACTCAAAACTTTCCGAAAGAAACAAACATTTACCGCTTTTACTTTGTTTATTTCAGTTGTTTAGTTTAGTTTAATTTAGTTACTATATTTATTTACTTTTACTTACATGAAACCTTGTGCTTGACAATCACACGGTGGAGTTGGGAACACAAGGCTTTATTGTATTTTGCAGGATTGCTAGAAGAAGAGAGGGAGAGACAACTCTTTACACCATTCCCCGAGAGTTCGATATAAACCCTCGAGTCACCCTTGTGGGGAAAATACTCTGCTAACGCAACACTCTGCACTTGGAGTCCCAACATCATCAGTATGGTATGTATATGGAAAATGTATTTCCTATTATTATGTTGCACTTGCGAACCCTAAAGTGATGGTTAGGGAAAACAATGGGAATATGTGGTAGTTTTAGGATATTGTGTGTTCATGGAGGTGCTAATGCATTGTTCCATACTATTCGGAAGGTAGACATTAATTACCTATTGTTCTAAGTTTACCCCGCTGAAATGGGCAGGTAGGACAATAAATGTTGTGCAAATTCTCTTGGTTAATACGCATAACTATATTTGGAACACATACCTACACACAACGGAGTTAGAGATGAACGCTATGTTATTATATCACATTATATGATCATTATTATTCATGCAATACCTCGCTATCACCTCATGCATACGCTTTTAGGCATTAAAGTTGCAAGTTCACTACTTTCGGTGAAAACTGGAAATCTGCTACCATTTTTTATTATATATTGTTTTACTGCTTTGATTCAACTTCTGCAATCACCACTTATTTTTTGAGAATAATTATACACGGGTGTGGTTGAGTGTGACGCCTCAATTTCGAGAACCTTACTGGTATTCACGTGTTCCCCTTGAGTCGAACTATAAATTTTGGTAATACTTCCCGTCGAAGATTTCAGCGATCCCCATATTTGTGGGCATCACGAGTGATGATGCTCTTGGAGGGATGCCTTTTCCCTAGTTGCATCCCGGCAACACATGTGCATCACACATGATCCATTACAAAAGTGACACTCGTTAGTCCAACAATATGCTCGCCCTTTAGGATTTGTTTGAGAATTCTCATGTTCACATGGCTGAGGCGCCGATGCCAAAGGAAACCCTCGTCAACCTTGGCCATTAGACATGTAGAAGAAAAGAACCATCTTTTGAGAGATCAACCGCGTAAAGGTTGTCTTACACATATCCAATAAGGACAAATTTGAGATTATCACTCCTAAAGACTTTCACATAGGGCTCAGAAAAATAGGAATCATAACCTGCATCCACAATATTATAAATTGAAAGCAAGTTATAGCCAAGGGTTTCAGCAAGCATGAAGTTCTCAAGAGAAAAGTATTTAGAGATCACCACCTTGTGGTACCCTAGTGATGCTTGCCATTGTGTTGATAGCTTTAATAAATTGGTCAAGCGTCCCTTTGCGTCTGGTCATATGATTGGTCCATCCAGTATCAAACGCCCATTTTGGACCACCAGAGACATACCCCTACAAAATCAAGTCTTTTTTACAGGAACCCATTGAGCAATGGTCCTTTGGCATTGTCAACAAAATCTTTTGGCACCCAAATTGAGTGCCACCCATAAGCATAACCACTACGAGGGCCATTATATTTATCATACACATACCCTTGCGTTCCCTTACATAGCACATATGATGGGTTAAACTTCCCCGTAAACTTTTGACTGGGGTTGCCCCTTGCGGAACTGTGTTCTTGACATTGACATCCACCTTGTGGCCTTCTTGCAGAAAGCACCAAACCCTCAACCACTTGAGCAATATCAAGAAGAAGAACAAGAATCTTATACAACTCAAGATCAAACTAAAGTTGTTGTTCATGGTTAATATCAATCAAGAGGAGAGTTTGTTGATCATGAACGAACCATCTAGAGAAACAAGGACGCTACTAAAGCTAGTGGGATCCAAGATGATAAGGTCCTAGAAAGAATATCCAAACGAGCGGTAAATCATAGATACATAGCCGTACTAACAAACTTTTGTTGACATCATGATGTTGTGTCTAGTTTGGATCACTCGAGTTACTTAAGGCCTTGCACAATACGGATTGGGTGATTTGTATGCAATAAAAAACTCGAGTGCTTCACCTCCAATCAAGTGTGGTACGTATCTTGTTGAGAGACCCAAAGATCATCATATCAATGTGATTGGGACGAATTGGATGTTCAAGAACAAAAAAAATACAAGAATGAAGTTGTCATGCAGAATAAAGCAAGGTTAGGGGCCCAAGGGTTTGCCTAAATATAAGGTATGGACTATGAGGACACCTTTGCATCCATGATTCTCCTTGAACCTATCCGTCTCTTTCTTAATTATGCATCTTTACATAACTTCAAGAGATTTATCAAATGGATGTGATAAGTTATATATTAATGGTCCGTTAAAAGAAGAGTCATATGTAGCTCAACCCCTGGGTTTCGAAGACTCTGAACATGTTTATTTACTCCATAAGGCACTCTATGGTCTCAAGATATCCATGTGTTTGGTATGAGTACCTTCGGGATTTCTTACTCAAGGACGGGCTATGGGTGCCATTGTCATGACGCCCAAATTCTGACTGGTTAGAAATTTTTCACGATTAACGGTACGGAACCAAGCACCATTGACATTGCAAATAGAATGTACTTCTACACGGGTTTCATGACCATTTTCTAGTGAGCGCAAATCTTGTGATGCATTATCCAAATTATTCACATGTTCTTTAAACTAGGCTGGGAACTCTTTCTGGACCGCCTTGTCGAGGTTATTCACCCCTGGTCTTTAATTCATCTCGGAATACCCTATAAAACAATTACCAATGTATTAATAATACGAACACGATTTCTTCAAATGTTTAAATAATGAATAAAAAGTTAAACGTAACTTACTTTATATAGATCTATACCTCATCACAATTGGATAAAACATACCAAACCATGTTGTCGAATTCATTATCAAAATGCTTCACCTTGGATTGCTGATACGTCTCCAACGTATCTATAATTTCTGATGTTTCATGCTTGTTTTATGACAATACCTACATGTTTTGTTCACACTTTATATCGTTTTTATGCGTTTTCTGGAACTAACCTATTGACGAGATGCCGAAAGGCCAGCTTGCTGTTTTCTCGCTGTTTTTGGTTTCGAAATCCTAGTAAAGAAATATTTTCGGAATCGGACGAAATCAAGACCGAAGACCTTATAATTCCCGGAAGCTTCCAGAGCACCGGAGAAGGACGAGAGGGGAGCCAGGGGGCCCCACCCCACAGGGCGGCGCGGCCCAAGGGGGGCGCGCCCCCTAGTGTGTGGGCACCCCGTGGCCCCTCCGACTCCGCCTCTTCGCCTATTTAAGCCGTCGTGACCTAAAACTTCGATACCTCTGGACGAAACTCCAGAAAGACTCCAGGGGCGCCGCCACATCGCGAAACTCCAATTTGGGGGACAGAAGTCTCTGTTCCGGCACCCTGCCGGGACGGGGAATTGCCCCCGGAGTCATCTCCACCGCCGTCTCCACCGCCATCTTCACCGCCGTCGCTGCCTCCATGATGAGGAGGGAGTAATTCACCCCCGGGGCTGAGGGCTCCGCTGTAGCTATGTGGTTCATCCCTCTCTCTTTGTGATCAAGTTGAGTATTATCTATGTGTTACTCTAGTGATGTTATTAAAGTACTCTATTCCTCCTGCACGGTGTAATGGTGACAGTGTGTGCATCCGTGTTAGTACTTGGCGTAGGCTATGATTGTAATCTCTTGTAGATTATGAAGTTAACTATTGCTATGATAGTATTGATGTGATCTATGCCTCCTTCATAGTGTGATGGTGACAGTGTGCATGCTATGTTAGTTCTCGGTGTGATTGTGTTGATCTATCTTACACTCTAAGGTTATTTAAATATGAACATTGAATATTGTGGAGCTTGTTAACTCCGGCATTGAGGGTTCGTGTAATCCTACACGTTAGTGGTGTTCATCATCCAACAAGAGGGTGTAGAGTAATCCTATTATGTGATCATTGTTGAGAGTGTCCACTAGTGAAAGCGGGATCCCTAGGCCTTGCTTCCAAGCATCGAATCTCCGTTTGTTTATTGTTTTGTTGCATGTTTACTAGCTGCCATATTTTATTCAGATTGCTATTACCACTCATACTCATCCATATTACTTGCATCTCACTATCTATTCGCCGAACTAGTGCACCTTTACATCTGACAAGTGTATTAGGTGTGTTGGGGACACAAGAGACTTCTTGCTTTGTGGTTGCAGGGTTGCTTGAGAGGGATATCTTTGACCTCTTCCTCCCTGAGATCGATAAACCTTGGGTGATCCACTTAAGGGAAACTTGCTGCTGTTCTACAAACCTCTCGCTCTTGGAGGCCCAACACTGTCTACAAGAATAGAAGCTCCCGTAGACATCAAGCTATTTTCTGGCGCCGTTGTCGGGGAGGAAAGGTAAAAGGTACTCACACTCCGGATCTCGGCTACTAAGCTATTTTTGCCGTTGTAAGTACTCGAAGCTATTTCCTTTAGATCCTGCAATTGCATCTTTTTGTTTCTTGTTTACACTAGTAAGGCATAATGGAATACAACTATGAGCTTTTTAATTTATTTCCTAAGTTAAGACATGAATTGTGTGATGCGAAAATTAAAGAACCTATGGAGCCTCAATTGCATGCTAGTAGCAATGTTATTAGTATGAACGCAATCACTACTAATGCTATGGATAAGTCTAAGCTTGGGGAAGCTAGTTTCGTGATCTTTTTAGCTTCCCATCCTTAGGGGAGAAAATTTGTTCTGATAATGCTTTATCTCCCATATGCGATAACTCTAATGATGCTTGTGATATTTTAAATCCACCTACTGCAAGTACTGCTTTCAAGATACCCATGAAAATTATTGAACGTTATTGAACGTGTTATTGATAACCGCTATTAAGGGGATGGAACTGTCCATCCTGGAGATCATTTACTGTTTTTGCATGAATTATGCGGGTTATTCAAGTGTGCAGGTATCTCTATGGATGAAGTGAGGAAGAAGCTATTCTCTTTTTCGCTGTCTGGTAAAGCGGCGCATTGGTATAAATTGTTGAAGAATAGTCATTCTCTTGGTTGGGAGGAAATTGTACCTCTCTTTTATTCTAAATTTTATCCTCCTCATGAAGTGCATATTGATAGGAATTACATTTATAACTTTTATCCTCGTGATGGAGAGAGTATTTCTCAAGCGTGGGGAGATTGAAGTCACTAATGCTCAAATGTCCCATTCATGAGCTCCCCCGTAATGTTATTGTTAACAATTTTTATGCGAGGCTTTCAGGACAACACAAGGACTATCTGGATGCCTGTTCAGAGGGATCTTTCGCAAGTAAGGAGGTTGAAGCTAGGTGGGATCTTCTTGATCGGATTGAGGACAACGCTGAAGGATGGGAGAACGACAAAGGTAAAGAGTCAGGTATAAATTATGATTATGAATGCATTAAAGCTTTTATGGATACCGATAAATTTCGAAATATGAGTGCTACTTATGGTCTTGACTCTCAAGTTGCTGCAAATCTTTATAAAGCCTTTGCTTCTCATTTTGAATTGCCTAAAAAGAATTTTGATAAGTATCATGAACCTTTTAAAGAGGCTTGCATAAAGAATGAAATTGTTGTTAATTATTGCAATAAGCATGCTCAAACTCCTAAGAATGCTATTTCCTATAAGCATGTTAATTTTTGTGGAATACATAGACCTTGTGGAATTAACCAAATCAAAGATGAATATTGTATCCATCATGCTAATGAAAAAACTAGAAAGTGGTTTAGGGCTCTAGATGATCTTGGTAAAAAGTTTGTGCCCTCTATCCTTTTATTTGTGAAGTTTGCCATGAAGTGGGTCATTTTAATTTTCAATGCTCCTCCAATGATAATTTGAACCCAATGAGTGCTGCAAATTTGTATTGTGATGATGAAATTACTCCTAATCAGCATGATGAACTTATTTTATTTTTGGGGTGTGAAGAACTGTCGAGAAAAATCTCTTTGTTACATATGAGTGATCTTGATATTGATGATGTCCTGCATGGGTGTTTTTCTTATTGCATTGATAATAGCCATACAAATACTTACATACAAAATATTTTAGAAGATGACACCTTGCCAAAATATGATAGGACCGCTGTGTGTTTTCAACTAATTAATGAAAAGGAGGGATCCTCCCAAGTTTCTTCTATTGTTTCTGAAAGTAAATCAGGTTATGCGGACAAGCCACCCTTCAAGCCTCTTCCTCCTAAAGAAGGGAACGAGGAGAAGGAAGAGAAGAAGAAGAAGAAAAAGGGAACGAAGAAGAAGAAGAAGAAGAAGAAGAAGAAGGAGAATAAAAAGAAAGAGGTAACGGTGTATCCCCGCGTGAATGAGATAACGCTAGGTAACCGTAAGTATGTTGCTCCTAATGATTATTGTGACAATGAATCTGAATACGATGATCTTTCTATGCCCTTTACATACATTAGCAATCATGATTTAAATGAGCACACTACTTTTGATATTGCAAATCTCTGGGAAACTAATTCTGAAAATGATGATGATAATAATTGCCATAGTGTCAGTGCTATCCATGCTTCCTCCCATAATGATATAGAAAGCTCTAAGCTTGGGGAAGAGGTGTTTGAAAATCCTTTAGCTACTGGTCATTATGTTCTTGATACATCTCCTTCTAATAACAATGATGGTGTGGACACAGATAAACCTGTTAGAGTATATATCTGTATATTGTAGTTTCCCCATATGTTAGGGGGCTTCCTGCATATTTGCACCTGTACATGTACTATATATTGTGGCCTTTGGCCCCCTGGTAATACAACAAGCATATTATCTAACATGGTATCAGAGCAAAATTGATCCTCTAGTCCCGGCCGACGTTGCTTGTTCCTCTCCCGTCGCCCGTCCGACCTCAATCTGGCCGGCTCGATCTCCTGTTCTTCCGCGCGATCGGTGAACCTGGAAAGCTGATCCGCCCACCCGCCCCATCCGACGCCGAGCTTCTCCGCCCGACGTCCTCCGCCTGGGCTGCTCTCCTCCGCGCGTACGCCAGGCCCCGTCAGGATCCGCTCTCCACTCGCCCCGCAGTTCCGTCCGCGTTTCTTCTCCGGCCCGTCCGCGTTCTTCCCCGGCCCGCGCGTCATTGGCCCGTGCGTGCTGCCGAGCCGCTGAATCGATTGCTGCTCGCCCCGCCCGCCCGCCCGTGCGTGCGTGCTGCCGATCTGCCGAGCCGCTGCATCGATCGCTGCCCCTGCTCCGATTGCTCCTATTTCTCCGATCGCTCGCTGACCCTGCTCCCTGGCTGCCTCGTTCTCCCTGATCGATCTAACTTCCGTCTGAAGCAAAACTCCCTGATCGATCTGACTTCCGTCTGAAGCAAAAGCAAAAAAAAAAAAAAAAAAAAAAAGAAGCAAAAAAAAAAAAAAAGAGAGAGCTATGTCTTCCGCTGATCCCGCCCCTTTTTTGGGCCCACCTTCGGTACTTGGTATTTGTCCGCTGCCTCCGTGCATGACTGCTAGCTATTCTTCGTCGCCGTTTGCGGCCTCTTCACGCGGCTCTGCCCGCGCTTCACCGACTCCGTCTACGTCGGCTCGCCGCTCTTCACCGACTTTCGCGGCCTCTTCCCGCGGATCTGGCCGTGCTTCGCCGATTTTGTCTCCCTCGGCCTGCCGCTCTACATCGACTTTTGCGGCCTCTTCACGCGGCTCTGCCCGCGCTTCGCCGACTTCGTCTATATCGGCCTGCCGCTCTACATCGACTTTTGCGGCCTCTTCATGCGGCTCTGCCCGCGCTTCGCCGACTTCCTCTATATCGGCCTGCCGCTCTACATCGACTTTCGCGGCCTCTTCACGCGGCTCTGCCCGCGCTTCGCCGACTTCCTCTATATCGGCATGCCGCTCTACATCGACTTTCGCGACCTCTTCACGTGGTTATGACCGCGCTTTGACGACTCTGTCTTCATCGGCGTGTTGCTCTCCGTCGCTCCCTTTGGTGGCCTCTATGCGTGTGGATGATAGCTCCTCGTCGGCACCTGATTGTACGTCGACCTCTCCAGTCGTGCCCCTCTCTGCGCATGAGATAGCGCAGCTTCACTGCCTGCTGGATGCTTGGGATTCCAGTTTACGTCAGCAGCCTCGCGGTCCGAGTCTCCGCCCTCGTCCTTATTGCACCTACTGTGGCAAGGTTGGCCACACTTCCTCCACCTGCTGGACGCGGGATCCCAGTTTACGTCAGCAGTTCCAGGATCGTCAGCAGGCTGGCTCTTCAGGATCTTCTGCAGTTGCACTCTCTGATCAGGACATTCTCAGGGGTCTTCGTGGTCTGCTCGCTACTCCAGACTCTTCCTCGTCGGGCGCTGCTGGTTCTGTAACTGGCTCTTCTGGCACTGCGCGACCACCACTTTCTACACAGTCAGGTACGTCCCCGTGGTATCTGGATTCTGGAGCTTCCTTTCATATGACATCTGAGTCTTCTATCCTGTCTGCTCTTCGGTCTCTTATTTCTCCTGTCCGTGTTGTCACGGCTGCTGGTACCTCTATTCCCGTTTCTAGTACAGGCACCCTTTCTACTCCTTCTTTCTCTCGTCCCCGATGTTTCTCATGTTCCTCGCCTTCGGATGAACCTTTTCTCCGCTAGCCAGCTCACCGATTCTGGTTGTCGCGTCATTCTTGACGCTGAGTCTTGTGCGGTTCAGGATCGTCGCACACAGGCCCTGGTTGGAGCTGGCCCTCGTAGCCGTCGGTCTCCGGGGCTTTGGGAGTTAGGTCGGCTTCGTGTTCCTTCCGGTGCCACTTCATCTGCCAGTTCTCCTCCGGTTGTTGCCTCTGTCACCGGCTCTTTTCAGCAGTGGCATCATCGTCTTGGTCACCTTTGTGACTCTCGCCTATCGTCTTTGGTTCATCGTGGCCTTCTGGGATCTGTCTCTGGAGATGGGTCGTTACATTGTCAGGGTTGTAGGTTAGGCAAACAGATTCAGCTTCCTTATCCTACTAGTGTGTCTGTCTCTCAGCGACCATTCGATTTAGTCCATTCAGATGTTTGGGGTCCGGCTCCCTTCGCTTCGAAAGGGGGCCATCGATACTATATCTTATTCATTGATGATTTTTCACGGTACACCTGGGTGTTTTTCATGCACTCTCGCAGTGAGGTGCTCTCTATTTATCAGCGTTTTGCGGCCATGGTCCGCACTCAGTTTTCCTCACCCATTCGCGTGTTCCGTGCTGATTCTGCTGGTGAGTATATCTCTCAGCACCTTCGTGGTGTCCTTGCTGAGGAGGGTACCCTCGCTCAGTTTTCTTGTCCCGGCGCGCATGCTCAAAATGGCGTCGCCGAGCGTAAGCATCGTCATCTTCTTGAGACCACCCGTGCTATTATGATTGCCTCTTCTCTTCCGCCACATTTCGGGCCGAGGCCGTCGCTACGTCGGCCCACCTCATTAACATTCAGCCTTCCGCTGCTCTACGTGGTGGCATTCCTCTCGAGCATCTCTCTCGGTGTTTCTCCGGACTACTCTACTCTCCGTTCATTTGGTTGCGTCTGCTATGTCCTTCGCCTCCTCGCGAACGCACCAAACTGACCGCTCAGTCTGTTGAGTGTGTTTTTCTCGGATACAGTGATGAGCATAAGGCCTATCGCTGTTGGGACCCCGTTGGTCGTCGGATGCGCATCTCTCGTGACGTCACATTTGATGAGACGCGTCCCTTCTATCCTCGCCCCACCTCGGGTACTTACCCGGTGGATGATATCTCTTTTCTTCTTTTCCGGATGCACCCCCGTTGTCCCTCCTCCCCTCCCTCCTACTTCGGATGCGCCCCTTCGACGCCATCCTCTCGTTCGTCTAGTCCACCTAGTACTCCTCGTTCTCCAGCCTTCGGCTCCTTCCGATTCTCGTCCCTTCTTCCTCTTCTTCCGATGACTTGTCTTCTGCGGATGACCTTCCCCCTTCTCGGCCTGTTCGTCGGCGTCGTGCTCCGGTTCGTTACTCTCCTAGTCAGTATGGCCTCTCCGTCGTTTCCGAGCCGACTTCTTATCGGGATGCCGAGCGTCATCCCGAATGGCAGCTTGCCATGGCTGAGGAGATCGCTGCGCTTGAGCGCACCGGCACTTGGGATCTTGTTTCTCCCCCTTCGGTGTTCGTCCCATCACGTGTAAGTGGGTCTATAAAATTAAGACTCGCTCTGATGGCTCTCTTGAGCGCTATAAAGCGCGTCTTGTGGCTCGTGGTTTTCAGCAGGAGCACGGCCGTGACTATGATGAGACTTTTGCCCTCGTGGCTCATATGACTACTGTGCGTACCCTTCTTGCTGTTGCCTCTGTTCGCCGCTGGTCCGTCTCCCGGCTTGATGTTCAGAATGCTTTTCTTAATGGCGAGTTGAGTGAGGAGGTTTACATGCAGCCTCCTCCCGGGTATTCTGTTCCCGATGGGATGGTTTGTCGTCTTCGACGTTCTCTCTATGGTCTCAAACAGGCCCCTCGTGCCTGGTTTGAGCGCTTTGCCTCCGTGGTGACTCGCCGCTGGTTTCTCTCCTAGTCTTCATGATCCAAGCACTTTTCGTTCACACTTCTCCTCGTGGACGCACCCTTCTCCTTCTCTATGTTGATGATATGATCATTACCGGTGATGATCCTGAGTATATTGCCTTTGTAAAGGCTCGTCTTCGTGATCGGTTTCTCATGACTCGATCTTGGTCCTCTTCGCTATTTTCTTGGGATTGAGGTTTCCTCCACTTCTGATGGCTTTTCTATCTCTCGGGAGAAGTACATTCAGGATCTTCTTGCTCGTGCTCGCTCTTGGGGATGAGCGCACGGTTGATACTCCTATGGAGCTTAATGTTAAGCTTCGTCCTACTGATGGTGATCCTCTTCCTGATCCCACACGTTATCGTCATCTTGTTGGGAGTCTTGTTTATCTTGCTGTCACTCGTCCTGATATTTCTTATCCTGTTCATATTCTCGAGTCGGTTTGTCTCAGCTCCTACCACTGTTCACTACGAGTCATCTCCTCCGTGTTCTTCGTTACCTTCGTGGCACGATCACTCGTCGCCTTTTCTTTCCTCGTTCTAGCTCTCTCCAGCTCCAGTGCTACTCGGATGCTACGTGGGCGAGTGATCCTACGGATCGTCGTTCACTTTCGGCTTACTCGTGTGTTTCTTGGTGGTTCGCTTGTTGCTTGGAAGACGAAGAAACAGTAGCGGTTTCTCGTTCGAGTGTTGAGGCTGAGCTGCGGGCTATGGCTTTGTTGATTGCCGAGGTGACCTGGTTACGGTGGTTGCTTGCAGATTTTGGGGTCTCCGTTACGACACCCACTCCACTTTTGTCCGACAAGTACAGGTGCTATCGTATTGCACGTGATCCGGTCAAGCATGAGCTGACCAAGCATATTGGTGTTGATGCTTTTTATACACGTGCTCAGGTGCGGGATGAGGTTGTTGCGGTTCATTATGTGCCTTCAGATTTGCGGTTGGCGGATTTCTTTACAAAGGCACAAACTCGAGCGCAAGCATGACTTTTTACTCTCCAAACTCGGTGTTGTGGATCCACCATGAGTTTGCGGGGGGGTGTTAGAGTATATATCTGTATATTGTAGTTTCCCCATATGTTAGGGGGCTTCCTGCATATTTGCACCTGTACATGTACTATATATTGTGGCCTTTGGCCCCCTGGTAATACAACAAGCATATTATCTAGCAAAACCGACAGTGAAAGATAACTATTCTATTTCCTATGATGACACTGTGCCCCCGATCTCTGATGATTATTATAAAGAATGCTATGATATAGGTTCTAACTATCCTTATGAAACTTGTCATAGTCATGATTGGATTACCAAAAACAATTCCCTTAATATGCAATTTGTTTACCATGTTCAAATTCTTGATAATAATCTTGCTCCAATTACTATTAATGAGAAGAACTCTTCTTATGCCAAAA
>NC_061508.1:147216778-147245054 GCF_022539505.1 Lolium rigidum | reverse complement strand
TGACTACTTCGACTATCCGATGAAGGAATCCGTCCAAGGCTGGCTCAACAAGTGGTTCTACCTGCGAGATCCCGTCGTTCATGGGCGGCGTTCGAATCTCCCTCTTTTTGATGACGTCTTGGTAGCTCACAAGAAGAAGTCTTGGCAAAACGCCCTTTCTCCCGAAGAAAAGGCGACAGCCGATGAACTATTTGATCAGATAGTCACTTTGAAGAATACAGGAGGCCTGACGATGTGCGGCACTGAAGTAGTTTCGGTGTTCCTACAACGTCGAGTGCAGCCACCGATGTCCCGGCCTCACCAGCTGTGGCTTTATACCGGCAAAAACGACAAGTCAAGGATCAACTCAGCCGACCTATCGGCAGATGAGCTTCGAGACGAAGTTCGTCGCCTGACATGCCTTAGTGCGAAGGACACCATTGTCTTGACATCGGCCCGTCCTCCTTATGATCTCGATCACCTCCCGTCCGAGGTAACTTTACCGCTTCTTGTTTTCCGTTATTATTTCTTTTCCTGTCTGTTCCTTACAAGTTTCTCTCCTTCTGCAGGCTCCCACTGTTGCCCAATGTTATCCTCCCTCACCCGAGAGTGGCGTGGTACTGGAGGATGACGATGATGATTCTGAGAGAACCGAGGATGTTCAGCACGTTCTTGAGGACAGCGGCGTCCAAGAGGAGGAAGCTGCCGAAGATGACGCCTTTCTCAGGAGCAGGCGTCGTAAGCAGGTACATAATGATCTTATCACATCGGCTGAATCAAGTCCTAGAGGAGGAGATAATGATTCCGATGAAGCTGCTTCGCCTCCTCCTGCTAAGAGTTCGACAAGTTTCTTTGTGGACGAAGATGATCTGGACCTGTGAGCATCTATACTCTTTTTCTCGTTAGTTTATTTCCTGTCATCCTGCATGCTAACTGTGCACTGTACTTAAGTAGCTCTGATGATGACGATGTTCCTCTCGCGAAGAGGGCCAAGCTCGCTTCTAAGAGAGCAGCATCGACTCCCGCCAAGTCAACGCCTCCTACCAGGGCGGCTGTAGAAAAAATTCCGGTGTCGAAGGTTATTCCTCCCGGTGATCCCCCTGCTTCGTTGGATTCTCGTGACCACGTAAGTTTTTATGTTGCCTTGTTTTGCTAAATTTCTCTTTTTATCGACTAACTCTCCCTTCTTCCTTGCCGCAGCCGATTTATGCCACAGTCGACGCTGTGGCAGATTTTGCTGAGCAATTTACCCGACTGGAGGCTGAAAACGCCCAGCTCCGGAAGAGCGTCAAGACCTCGGCTGATCAGGTGTTAGAAGCCAACAGGTTTGCTTCCGACGTCAAGAACGAAAATGCCTTGCTGAAGAGAGAGATGTCGAAACTGAAGCAACAGATGAAGGACGAACAAGAAGCCAGGCGAGCGGCAGCGATCGTAGTCGATAAGAAATAAGGCGTCCTCCGCGAATCCGTCAAGGATTTATTAGGTGAAAACCCACGGTATCCTGCTTTTTTACTGGTAATTCTTGATTGGTTACTGATATATCTTTCTTTCAGAGGCCGCCAATATAACTGTCAGCCGTCGTCATCAGCTTCGAGTGGACTCCACAGTCGATGCCTTGTCACTTGCCGCTGAGTCTAATGTCCAGGTCCTTGGACTACTGCAAAAGACCAAGGGAGCATTGTCGAGGCTATACTCGATGATCTTCCCGAAGATGAAGCAGGACAAGACTCTCGACGAGTTGGTGGATGCTTTCCTCGTTGATCCTTCCGAGCCCGTGGAGGTACTTAAACGCCGTAGCCGCGTGATTGGGGCGGTTCTTACTTTTCAATTGCTTATGGGCCATGGGATGGGGTCAGAATTGGAGGAGTTTTCCAAGGCACTGCTCGTTGATGATGAAAATCATCTGGTCGACCTTGAGCCTTTCAAAAGATCGGCGATAACTTGCGCCAACCGCCTTCTGAAGCTGGTGGATGAAGCGCGAGCCGAGCCTGTTCCTGAGTCTGCCCCTGGCTCATCGTCGGCGAATCCTTGAACTGTTATTTGACTTATTGTAAATAAGATCATCCGCAACTTGAAGTAGCTTAATTAAAATTCGGCTCTGTTGCCAATTCAAACATCCTTTTGTCTGTAAAATGCATGCTGAACGCTCCCGATGGAAGTTTTTATGTTAATGCTTGGTCTGAACTGGGGACTATACTGCAGATTCCTTCATCTTCTTCCCGTGCCGAGCTTTCTCCGAATTCTTCGAGTAATGACGAGTCAAGCCTTGTTCGTCGCTTACGTGATCAGGTGTCTTGTCTAAATAAAGACATTACTTCTCTTCGTGCGATGGCAGCCTTGGTGAAGAAAAAGGGAGAGATAGCAACTGTTGTCGAGCAATATGCTCTCGATGGTCTTCATGTTGCTACCGAAAGCTTGGGCTGTAAGTATTAGCCTATCTTCCGATTTTTGGCATAGCTTGAATGTCCTTTTATCTGACATTCGTCCCTTTTCCAGTCGTAGCTTCGGATGCAGCTGAAGAGGACAGGAAGATTCATGAAGAGGTTGAGGCGATGACTGATGTTGCACATCCGACGCATGGTTTATGGCTGTATCGTCCGAAGGCTGTCGTTATGGCGAAGTTTAAGTACCGGGTGATGAAGGAGCATTACTATTTTGATAAGTACTATGCTCATCTCACGATGGTTTGGAACACCTTGCTTCCTCTGGACCAAGCATCCGGAACCTTGTCTGGCTTGTTCACCCGATTCAAATCCCCCGAGAGGATTCGACAGCTGGTGCGGAAAGAGCTTCTGGCTGGTGCTGAGCTTGCCTTGCTTCAATATTGGCGTGTCATCCAACTCTAGACTTGGGAGCCGTAGCAAATACTGAAAGAGATTTAGGCCAGTACTATGATGTTGCTAGAGGTCCTGCTTACACCGCCGTTTCTCGGATGGAATCATGCCTTGAAAAGGAACTGAAGGCCCACTGGGACCGGGGAACCCGATTATAAATGTAATAACCTTGTATCTGCATAAGATTGTTTCATCGCGTACGCTGCACGCTATGTTAGTTGGATTGATATTTTATTGTCGAGTGCGGCTGAGTGATCAATTCAACTCTGCTTTCTCGACGACTTCGTTGAATTTTATGCAATGTTATTGCGAAGTCGATATGTAGTTTATTCGAGAGCTTGGCTTCGTCACCCGGTGCACCGGTTTGAGCCTTATCTTGTGATAATATAACCATCGACTGCAGCGCTCACGTATTTTTCGAGGCTTGGATTGGTTGTTTTTGTGTGTCATTAATCTTAGCTCTCGCTGAGAGTATTTAATTAATGACACTGTGTAAGCATATTTCTTTTGGGCCTGAGCTCCCGATGGGAGTTAGAGCCGATGGTAGGGGCTCCAAACGTTATGTTCGGATGCCGAAGCCTGAAGCAAGAAAAAAGAGAGACAATCTGATTAGATCTTTATTCATAATGTAAAAGCAACCTTATAGGCCGTTGACAAAACAGTCGTGTCCTATGTATAGAACCGTCGCAATTGCGCGATGTTCCACGGATTCTCGACGTCTTTCCCTGAATCTGGATTTTTGAGCCGATAGGCTCCTCCTGGTATCACTTCGGTGATGATGTATGGTCCTTCCCATGGGGATTCTAGCTTCAAGGATCTTTTTTGCTTCAGCCGCAGTACCATATCCCCAACATTGAAACTTCGACTGCGTATTCGTCGGCTGTGGTAGTTTCTCAGCGCTTGCTGGTACACCGTTGTTCTTGCCAAGGCGATATCTCGTGCTTCATCAAGGAGATCGACAGCATCTTGTAGTGCGATGTTGGAGGAGGACTCTGTGTATGCTGTCACTCGAGGCGCTTCAAATCGGACGTCGGCTGGTAAGACTGCTTCGGCTCCGTGCACCAAGAAGAATGGAGTATATTAAGTCGACCTGTTGGGTGTAGTACGCAAGCTCCAGAGTACAGATGGTAACTCTTCGACCCAGGCTCCTGCTGCGCCTTTAAGGCGTTTCTTGAGGCCATCTCCTATTAGGCCATTGATCCTTTCCACCTGGCCGTTGGTCTGGGGGTGAGAGACTGATGCGAATTTCAATTTAGTTCCTCCATCATCACAAAATTTCCTGAACTCCTCGGAATCAAAATTGGAGCCGTTGTTTGTGACGATGCTGTGAGGCATACCGCAGCTTTTTGGTTTCGCACAGGTACTGCCTCGATCCACTTAGTGAATTTGTCGACTGCAACCAACAAGTACGTGTGTCCTCCGGGTGACGATCTTGGCAGCATCCCAACTTGATCGAGTCCCCATTGAGCGAAAGGCCATGCCAAGGGTATTGTCATTAGGTCCGTTGCAGGAGCGTGTGGTTTTGGTGAGAAACGTTGGCAGGGATCGCACTTCATGACTAAATCCCTAGCATCCGACGCTGCCGTTGGCCAGTAAAATCCTGCCCTAAAGGCTTTTGCCACAAGGGCCCTGCTCCCTGCGTGATGTCCGCAGGTTCCTTCGTGTATCTCACGCAACAGAGCTTTTCCATCGTTAATGGCGATGCACCTTTGGAAGATCCCTGAGATGCTACGCTTGTAAAGCTCACCATTTATCACGGTGAAGGCCTTTGAGCGTCTGACGATTCGCCTAGCTTCCACAGAGTCCTCTGGCAGCTCTTGCTTTGTTAGATACGCTAGAAACGGTTTGGTCCATAGTGACTCGAGGAGGAGGACTTGTTCGGCAGGAGGAGTTGGAGATTCTTCAGCTGAAGGAGTTTGCCTTGAGCTTGCCTCTGATTCATCAGTCGATGACTTTGGAGGTGCCGACGTTTTTTCTTTTATCGATCGTTGAGTGATCACTTCGTAAAACACTCCGTCTGGGATGGGAGAGCATGTGGACCCGATGTTTGCCAAAGTGTCGGCTTCTTCATTACTGGCTCTGCCGATATGTTTGAGCTCGCATCCTTCGAATTTAGCTTCCATATTCTGATACAGCCGCTGGTAGGCGATCATGTTGTCGCTGACTGCGTCGCATAGGTTCATCGACGGATGCACCACCAAGTTTGAGTCTCCGTAGATCTCCAGACGAGTAGCACCACATGCCTTTGCCATTTTCATTCCGTGCAACAACGCTTCGTATTCTGCTTCATTGTTTGTCGGTAGAGAGAAATTCATACGTAGTATATACTTCATCTTATCTCCCTGCGACGATATCAGCACCACTCCTGCTCCTGCACCCGTACCCCGTTTTGACCCGTCGAAGTACATTATCCATGAGCCTGACATATCGGGTACTGCCGGCGTCTGTGATTGGATCCAGTCTGCCACGAAATCTGGGAGGATTTGAGATTTTATCGCCGTTCGATTAACGTAAGTTATGTCATGTGGCGCTAGTTCGATAGCCCATTGGGATACTCGACCCGTGGCTTCCGGATTGGTCATTATGCTCTTCAGGGGTGCTTCGCTTACAACGTTAATCGGGTGCTCCGTGAAGTAGTGCCGCAACTTGCGAGCCGACCGCCATACTGCGTACGCCAGCTTCTGGTGATGGGGATACCTCTGCCTTGCAGGAGTGAGCACCTCACTGAGGTAATAAACGGGCCGCTGCTGTCACATCCCAAAATATTGGAATGTGAAAATAAAATAAAGCGAGTTTTGTTTGTCATAGTTGAAATTTCATGAGGATTTAAACTTTTGTGCTTATTAAAAAGGTATTTCCAAAAATAGAGTTTTCATAAACCTTGATTTTAAAAATATTTGCCAACAATACCCTATTTTGTTCGGAGGTTTTAAAAATTTCACGGTTAAATCTGAATCGTGTTAAGTACTAGCTCATTAGAAACTTTAAAATTCCGTAACTATAGATATAGAGCTATGTTTCGAATAGTGGTTCTTGCGTTAAGTTTGTAATTAGATTCTCTACAACTTTCGTGTAGAAAGTTTTTCCATCCGAGAAACTTTCTCGTACAACTTTTCGGACACCACTAGAATTCCAACCGCGTATTGTAAAATCCATACCTTGAGATCTACACGTCGGTTTTCGATAAACTTTATATCGATGGAATCAGTAAAATACGTAGATCAATTCAGACATTTTACATGTCAGTTTTGCACATTTTATTTTCACAGTATTTTTAGGATCCGCAATACCGTTGTTCTTCGACTATGAAAATCATTTAGACACATTCATCATGTTCCATGATCACATCTATACACAACATATTATCTTAGTCCATATTATTTAAATAGCAATTGAGTTATTTGAGTAAATTTTCATATCACTAGTTTCTATCTAATCTTTTTCCTTGTGCCATTGGTGAGTGTTGTTACACTCTCCATTGCCTTACGCCATATGAGACACATATGATTCTATCACATGGATCATTCCAATTATTTGTTTCGGTGTAGCCAACAATCCTTGATCATATGCCCTTGTCAATCTTTTCCTCCTAAGCATTTGACTTCGATAATCTTTTTATTTCAAAGTACATGACCCTTCCAATCTATCAAACCATACCTTGCAAACCAAACCTCATGCCACACCTTAGTACCATAGAGCGTTTTCCAAATTGTTTTTCTTGATTGTATTATGTTGTTATGAATTATGTGTTTATGCTGTGCTATATTTTATTTTATAGTTCGTTTGAAGAGCGACGTGTTTTGTTGAAAGAAAAGAGAACACTCTTCGACTACAAAGAGGCAAGTGACACACACAAAAGTCCCAGTTTTAATTCTTGCACAATAGTATTTTTATAGTAGACATGTCTAGGGTTTATGTTTTTTGCCTTCTATTAAATCCTAGTAGTTTAGCTACACCACTCCTAGACTCCCTTAGCCGCCCTTAAATTTAGTTGTTACATGCTATGCCATGGAAAAAGGTTTTGATAGAGGTTAAGGAAAAACAACTAAGTTTAATGAATCACCTGGGTGAATGGTGGAGTTATGGAGAGGGTGGCTGTATCAGGGGGCAAGACCCTGGTGCTAGTGCACACTTGCGGAAAGTCACCCAGGCTTAAAGAGATTGTAGAAAAATCTTGGTCATTAGCTTCACGTACAACTACATGCTACTATGGATCTGGCTTGACAAAGTATGTTGTATGAACCCGGATCCTAGGGGCCAGGTGGTGGTAGAGGGATACTGTAGGTGGAACGGGGCCCTTAGGGAATGGTTCGGGTGATTACACACGAAAGTCTCGGCCACGGTCTGCACCTGTCCTTTGAGCAAAATGTGCATCGAGGTAGAAGGATTGACCTGGCCATGTGGGTAAAGGTGTACAACCTCTCGAGAGTGTAAATCTAAGTACTTAGCCGTGTCCCCGGTTATGGAAAACTTGAGCGAACTAACAAGTCCTTGTTCGAAGATCTCCTCATGCCAATTTCTTAAATAAAATTTGATGGGTGAACAAGGGTAGGAAGGTACATTGGGGCTTTACCAATGCTACTGTTAATTTGGTACATTGGGGTTTTACCAATGTTACTGCTAATTAGATTGAAAGAAAATGTTTTGATAAATGATAGGGAAAAATTGGCTTTATGCAAATTATGCCTGAGCTCTACCAGCCAAATGTACACTTAAGTGTTAGGTTACCATTTAAGTCCACTATAGTGTCATCTTGCCAATACATTCAAAGTATTGACCATTCGTGGATGTAACTTTTCATGTTGCAGATGTTTTGAAAGACGAGTGAGTTACGATGGTTAGGGTTACGAGTCTATCCTCAACATGCTCGCCTGTGGCACATGAAGACGAAGGACTCCATGCTGTCTATGTTTATTCGTTGTGAAACTCTGATGATATGCTAGCCTTGTTCTATGCAATTTGTAATCCTTTATGTAAATTCTGGATCATACGATGTAATAAAAACCTTTGTTTCTTGGTATTACATCTTGTACTGTGTGTACTAGCGATTGATCCAGGGACTAGCACAGATACGCACAGAGATCGGCACCTTAAAAGGTGAGGTCGCTACAGATGGTATCAGAGCATTGTGTTGACCATAGGTTCGTGACCCTAGGTTTGGAATAGAAATAGGAAGACCCTAGGAAACAGAAATCCAATTACCTTGTCTTAATTAACCAAATGTTTCCTCTTCAAATTTTTCTCATATTCTAATCCCCAATCATTCTGAAACATTTCCCTTCTTTTCTTAGATGACCAGCCTCATTGAATCCCTCAAGAAAGGACCGGTGATGACCATGACCCCGAAATGTGACACTGAGTTTCCAAAGGCATTAAAGAATATCATGGAGAGCATGGGACTCAAAGGAGAAGCAGTGTACAAGGGATTTCCTGTCATGGATAATGGGCAAGAGTATTGGTGGGTACAACTTCATCTATACAAGGACAAAGAAGACGACCACAAGAAGATGGAACATTGGATGTTCACCAACCCCGAACTGCACACGTCCTTCTTCGATTCCGCAAGATGTGTTGCCTGGGAAGCTATCAATGAACTTGGAGAAAGACTCAAGTATAGGCTGCACAACACCCAAAAGGACCTCAAGGAAGAAAAGGAGGAGACTACTAATCTGAATACTACCATAAGTCATCTCCGAAGAGACATGGTAGACATCTCCCTTCAACTTTGTGTCTATGAGGAGCTCAATACAGCCAAGGACGGTGAGATTGCAACCCGGAGGAAACAAATGTTGCAGAATAGTGGATCTACCTGAAGTGAACCAAGAAGCCTTAGTTCGACCTCCATTTAAAGACTATGTAATGACGACATTGTGATACTATTATGATCATACCGACTTGTGGTATGACCATACTATTTTGTTTCTTTTTGAACCATGTTTCTTGATGCTTGTTAGATGATTGTTGTTTGCCGAATTCCGTGATATGTGGTGTTTGGGTAGGAATTTTTCTTTAGAATATTTCTATCTATTCTCATCTATACCCAACCCAGAAAATGTTTTCTCGGCAACTCGCCATGAAGACAACAGTAATGAAACCAACCTTGATGTTTCCTATCAAGGTGAAGAAGGATATAGTATGAGATATGCAAAACCCTAGTTAAGGATCGATAGAAATATTTTCGAAACAATTCAATAATGGGGATTGAAACATTGATTCAATTTTCCATGGAAGTTTTTGTCAAACTTGTGAGGTTGACCAAGTGTTAGAATACGAGATTCAATAAATCAAATACGGAGTAATGATTTGGGTGCAGGATGGATTGATCACCATTCCTACTACTCTTATTATTCGCTTTCGTAATATTGATTTTGTGAATCTAGAGAGACATGGCGACAAAAGAGATGCCGGCGAATAAGCCTGAACCTTAGCGTGGAGAAATATTATACCCTTATAGTATGGCAAGTGCTGCCAAACGTAGAACTACGGTGAGATTGAAGACCCAACCACTAGATGAAAAATAGTGGAAGACCTTCAAGTAAGAAGATGAAGGATGCCTTGAAGTACTCTCATATTAGTTTTTCGTTTGATTCAAAGGGGTGACCCTTCTATCAAAAGTAGTTCAGCCACCAGCCCATATGGTTTAGAAACCCAACTATGAGGAAACCGACTCAAGTCACCTTGAAGAGATATGTTATTCGCTATAAGTAAACAACCCCTATTGAAGGTCAGAAGCAATAGATATTTTAAGAGACCACCCAATGCCAAGTCATGCCTAGGATGAACCCAGCATGAACCCAAGACATAGTCTAGCTACGAAAGTTCCTTTTAAGGGTGGTAGCCCACCTCGACATAAGCCAAACCTATTTTCTTTCTAGCCTCTTCAAATCTCGGGGACGAGATTTCTTTTAAGGGTGGTAGTCTGTCACATCCCAAAATATTGGAATGTGAAAATAAAATAAAGCGAGTGTTTGTTTGTCATAGTTGAAATTTCACGAAGATTTTAAACTTTTGTGCTTATTAAAAAGGTATTTCCAAAAATAGAGTTTTCATAAACCTTGGTTTTAAAAATATTTGCCAACAATACCCTATTTTGTTCGGAGGTTTTAAAAATTATAAAATCATTATTTTGAGAATACTTTTAAACCGTAAAAAGGCATTATAGCCACATAGACATCCAGATCAAATTTTGATTTTATAAAATTTATATTTATGTTTAAAATTTGGTCTCATATTGAAGTATTTTTCATAACGAATCCAACGGTACCTCATTTGCATTTTTCAGTTTATTTTTGATCCTCCAACATTGTTTTTTTTTTTCAATTTCTGGTAAAAAAGAAAGAAAAAAAAAGAAGGCTGAGTCGGCCGAACCAGGCCGAACGGCCCAGCTGTCGCCCGCTCCCAGCCGCCTCGCTCGCCCCCAGCGCACGCACGCGCTGCCTCGCGCCCACGTCGCACCGCCCCCAGCTGACGCCTGCGCTCGCATGTACGGAGTATTACTCCCGCGATAGCCGCCCGAGCGTTACGCCCGCGCTGCCGGTTCTCTGAACCTGGACAGCCCCATGCCTCTATTTATACACTGCCTGGGAGCTCCCAAGCCTCGCACACAAAGCGCTGAGCGCTCTCTCCTCTCGCAGCAGTGCTGCTGCTACTCTCTCACTGCTGCAAGCGCGCGCAGCGCACACGCAGCAGCGCAGCGCCACATGCACGAGACCCTGCCCTCTCTGCCGCTGCACACGCGCAACATCCGCAGCGCCATCCTCGACGTCGTGGTAATCCCATCGTCCCTTCCCCTCACGGTTAAATCTGAATCGTGTTAAGTACTAGCTCATTAGAAACTTTAAAATTCCGTAACTATAGATATAGAGCTCTGTTTCAAATAGTGGTTCTTGCGTTAAGTTTGTAATTAGATTCTCTACAACTTTCGTGTAGAAAGTTTTTTCATCCGAGAAATTTTCTCGGACAACTTTTCGGACACCACTAGAATTCCAACCGCGTATTGTAAAATCCATACCTTGAGATCTACACGTCGGTTTTCGATAAACTTTATATCGATGGAATCAGTAAAATACGTAGATCATTTCAGACATTTTACATGTCAGTTTTGCATATTTTATTTTCGCAGTATTTTTAGGATCCGCAATACCGTTGTTCTTCGACTATGAAAATCATTTAGACACATTCATCATGTTCCATGATCACATCTATACACAACATATTATCTTAGTCCATATTATTTAAATAGCAATTGAGTTATTTGAGTAAATTTTCATATCACTAGTTCCTATCTAATCTTTTTCCTTGTGCCATTGGTGAGTGTTGTTACACTCTCCATTGCCTTACGCCATATGAGACACATATGATTCTATCACCTGGATCATTCCAATTATTTGTTCCGGTGTAGCCAACACTCCTTGATCATATGCCCTTGTCAATCTTTTCCTCCTAAGCATTTGACTTCGATAATCTTTTTATTTCAAAGTACATGACCCTTCCAATCTATCAAACCATACTTTGCAAACCAAACCTCATGCCACACTTTAGTACCATAGAGCGTTTTCCAAATTGTTTTTCTTGATTGTATTATGTTGTTATGAATTATGTGTTTATTGTGTGCTATATTTTATTTTATAGTTCGTTTGAAGAGCGACGTGTTTTGTTGAAAGAAAAGAGAACACTCTTCGACTACAAAGAGGCAAGTGACACACACAAAAGTCCCAGTTTTAATTCTTGCACAATAGTATTTTTATAGTAGACATGTCTAGGGTTTATGTTTTTGCCTTCTATTAAATCCTAGTAGTTTAGCTACACCACTCCTAGAGTCCCTTAGCCGCCCTTAAATTTAGTTGTTACATGCTATGCCATGGAAAAAGGTTTTGATAGAGGTTAAGGAAAAACAACTAAGTTTAATGAATCACCTGGGTGAATGGTGGAGTTATGGAGAGGGTGGTCAGTATCAGGGGGCAAGACCCTGGTGCTAGTGCACACTTGCGGAAAGTCACCCAGGCTTAAAGAGATTGTAGAAAAATCTTGCTCATTAGCTTCACGTACAACCACATGCTACTATGGATCTGGCTTGACAAAGTATGTTGTATGAACCCGGATCCTAGGGGCCAGGTGGTGGTAGAGGGATACTGTAGGTGGAACGGGGCCCTTAGGGAATGGTTCGGGTGATTACACACAGAAAGTCTCGGCCACTGTCTGCACCTGTCCTTTGAGCAAAATGTGCATCGAGGTAGAAGGATTGACCTGGCCATGTGGGTAAAGGTGTACAACCTCTCGAGAGTGTAAATCTAAGTACTTAGCCGTGTCCCCGATTATGGACAACTTGAGCGAACTGACAAGTCCTTGTTCGAAGATCTCCTCATGCCAATTTCTTAAATAAAATTTGATGGGTGAACAAGGGTAGGAAGGTACATTGGGGCTTTACCAATGCTACTGTTAATTTGGTACATTGGGGTTTTACCAATGTTACTGCTAATTAGATTGAAAGAAAATGTTTTGATAAATGATAGGGAAAAATTGGCTTTACGCAAATTATGCCTGAGCTCTACCAGCCAAATGTACACTTAAGTGTTAGGTTACCATTTAAGTCCACTATAGTGTCATCTTGCCAATACATTCAAAGTATTGACCATTCGTGGCTGTAAATTTTCATGTTGCAGATGTTTTGAAAGACGAGTGAGTTACGATGGTTAGGGTTACGAGTCTATCCTCAACATGCTCGCCTGTGGCACATGAAGACGAAGGACTCCATGCTGTCTATGTTTATTCGTTGTGAAACTCTGATGATATGCTAGCCTTGTGCTATGCAATTTGTAATCCTTTATGTAAATTCTGGATCATACGATGTAATAAAGACCTTTGTTTCTTGGTATTACATCTTGTACTGTGTGTGCTAGCGATTGATCCAGGGACTAGCACAGATACGCACAGAGATCGGCACCTTAAAAGGTGAGGTCACTACAGCTCCACACCATGAACTCTCCCTGCTTCCTCTCGTTCGACGACTAAAACGCTGTTGAAGACTTGTGTTGTTGCAGCTATGTACATGAGCAACGTCTCCTTCTCGCGCGGAGTCACGCGCACTGGGGAGGTCGATAAGATTTTCTTCAAGTTGTCGAAAGATTCCTGTGACTCCTTTGTCCACTCGAATTTTTCTGACTTTTTCATCAGGTTGTAGAAGGGCAAAGCTTTCTCCCCTAGCTTTGCAATGAACCTGCTGAGAGCTGCTAGCCGGCCTGCCAACTGCTGCACTTGTAGCAGATTCTTTGCCGGCCCCATGTCAAGAATAGCTTTGATCTTTGAGGGATTGGCTTCGATTCTTCTGGCTGATATGAAGTACCCAAGTACTTGTCCTCCCGGCACTCCGAAGAAGCATTTTTTGGGATTCAACTTGATTTTGTATCTGTCCAGATTGTCGAAGGTTTCCCGTAAGTCATCGATGAGTGTGGCTGCGTGCTTCGTTTTCACCACGATGTCGTCGATGTAAACTTCAATATTTCTCCCAATCTGCTCCGCAAGGCAAGCTTGCATGCAGCGTTGGTAAGTAGCTCCTGCATTTTTCAACCCGAAGGTCATGACGTTGTAACAGAAGACGTCGTGCGGGGTGATGAACGCGGTTAGCTCCTGGTCTTCCTTCTTCAGCTTGATCTGATTGTACCCGGAGTATGCATCGAGGAAAGAGAGACGGTCGCACCCGGCCGTGGAGTCGACTATCTGGTCTATCCGAGGCAATGGGAAATGATCTTTCGGGCAATGTTTGTTAAGGCTGGTGTAATCGATGCACATGCGGAGGGCGGTCGTGTCCTTTTTGGCACCATGACGGGATTGGCCACCCACTCGGATTCCTTAAGCTCCCGAATAAATCCTGCCTTGCGGAGCCGACTAACTTCTTCGCCAATTGCTCTTCTCTTCGGTTCGGAAAATCGTCTCATTGATTGCTGCACCTGGTTTAGCCGTCGGGTCAACATTTAGGGCGTGCTCGGCGAGTTCCCCGGGGATACCTGGCATGTCGGGTGGTTCCCATGCAAATATCTCCCAGCGCTCACGGAGGAACTCGATGAGCGCGCTTTCCTATGCGTCAGTAAGGTCAGCCGAAGTATTGACCGTCTTCTTCGGATCAGTAGGATGCACCTGCAGCTTCTTAGTTTCCTTTGCAGCATCAAACTCATCGGTTCTTACGTTTCGATTGTCGGCTGGAGGTTGCGTGTGGTCTGTGATGGTATCGATCACGTTGAGTTCTTCTTTGGCTCCAAACTTCGAAGCGATCTTCTGGAATTCCCTGTCGCAGCTTGTCCGATCGAGCGAAGCTGCCGTGAACGGTTATTGGGGTTCCGTTGTTGCCTGGCATCTTCAGTTTTAGGTATGCATAATGAGGCACGGCCATGAATTTAGCAAACGCAGGTCTGCCGAGGATGGCGTGATACTGAGATTCCCCGTCGACTACCTCGAACTCGATCTTTTCTTTCCTGAAATTACTGGGCGTGCCGAAGACTACATCCAATGATGTTTTGCCTAGAGAGTAAGCGGGTCGGGTCGGTATAATGCCGTGGAACCCTGTGTTAGATTCTTTTAGCATGTCGACTGTTAAACCCATTGCTCTCATTGTGCTGGCGAATAGTAGGTTCAAGCCACTTCCTCCGTCCATGAATACTTTGCCCATACTGTACCCTCCAATCTGCGCTTCAAGGACAAGGGCCGCGTGACCGGGCCTTGGAACAGCTTTCGGGTGATCTGCCCTGCTGAAGGTGATGCTTTGTTCTGACCAGTCGATGAAATCCGGCGTATCGACCATGGCGACTTCCGCATATTTTACTTCTCGGGAGAACTTCTTGACTTCTCTCTTCGAAAAGCTGGTTTTATGGATCATGCTTATTTGTCCAAGTAGTGCTGGGAATACTTCGGCTGGTTCATAATCATCTTTTTCCATAGGCTCGTATGGTTCTGGTACATATGGTTCTGTCAAATGGTCGTAGGACCTTGCCTTCACCTCCATCATGCGAACTCTTGACATAGCTTCGGCTCTAAGGTCATCACAGAACTGTCGAATCTCTAGGAAGTGTTGGCAGTTCCTCAACAAATGACTGGACTTCTCCCGACCATCCTTTGGATCAAAGTATAGGTGGAGGTAACATGGCGCCTCGAGTTGCTCTGTAGCCGAAAGATACGGAGAACGGGTGCGGCCCCTGATTGCCGATGTGTCGTGGCATCTTTTCTCGAACTGTCGAGGATGAACTGCTATTCTGCCTTCCTCCTCACGATGTGAGCTTCTTCGTCTCTTCCTTTGTCCAGCTGTGGTGTCGAGATTCCCTCGGTCGCTCCCTTGTATGCTTCTGGGTGAATTTTTTAGAGTTGTCGCTGAATGGGCACCCTCCGGAGGTGCGGCCTTTGAGTCGGACGCGCCGGCCTTAGGGAGGCGAAGGAAACCTCCGGAGTCGATGACGAAGTGGACGCCGCCGAAAATAGCCTCCGTGTCATGAGATGATGCCATAGAGTTTGGGTGAAGTACTTCGCGGCGCGGCACGAACTCGAAGGACCCGCAGCGGATCGGATCTGTTGACTCTGCTGGTGTCGGTAATTCGAGTAAGAACGTCGCGGACGTGACTGGTACTGCCGATGACTTGCCTTGTGCTGACAGGTTTCCCACAGACGGCGCCAATTGTCGAGGGTACTCCTCGCCAATGCCCTCCGATAGGGGCTTAGGGTTGATGGAATCCTGCAAAACTGACACGAGACATCGGTTCACAAACAAGCGGGGAGAGCGATTTACCCAGGTTCGGGGCCCTCGATGAGGTAAAACCCTTACGTCCTGCCTGTCTGTTCTTGATTATGATGATAATGGGTTACAATGGGGTGCCGAATAGTTCGGCTGAGATCTCGTCGAGATGGCTATTGCTAAGGTGACCTAGTTCTAAGCTTCTTCTGGCTAAGATTGCTAAGATTGATTGTGTCCCTCGGCAGCCCCTCTCCTGGCCTTTATATAGGAGGCTAGGTCTCAAGAGGTCTCACCGAGTACGACTAGGTTTACAGTAATTTTAGATCCGATCTTTCCTTGTTCGATCGCTTCCTTGTCTTGCCCGTCAAGGAACCTTCTGGTGCGCCGTCCTAGTGGCCCATCTCGCCCTCATGTGTCTTCATGGGCCTCTAATTAGTCAATACAGGATAGGGTAATGTGGATTACCCGAAGGGTAGTGCCCACGTCATAGGCCGGAATCATGATGATTGGTCTACACCTGAACCAACCCCGACGCCAATATTGAAGAAGAGGGGTATGATTAAATTAAATGATGAAGATATGAGGGAAGCCAAGAAATCTCTTAAAGAGAAGGGTATTAAATCCGAAGATGTGAAGAATTTACCTCCCATAGAAGATTTATGCAAGATAACTCCCCCTTCATCCATGATTGAGGTACACTCTCTTGAACGCTTTACTAGAGAAGATATTCCATATTCAAAAACTCCTGCTCAATGCTTAGATGAGTTTGATAATTATATTGTTAAGCAAAGTAATTTCAATATGAGAGTAGAGAATCATTTAATGGAAAATTCTCGAGCTATTAGTGAATTGCATGGTATTGTGGAGAGAACCTCCAATGATGTTAAGATGATTGTAAAACATTTTCAAATGGTTCAAACTCAAATTGATCAACTCACTAAAGTGCAAAATGACTTGTTAAAAGATAATGCTAAAGAAAAGCATGCTTATGAAGTAACAACTAGAGGCGGTGTTTCTACCCAGGATCCTCTATATCCTGAAGGGCATCCCAAAAGAGTTGAACAAGATTCTCAACGAACTGAAACTAGTGCTCCATCTAAGAAAAAGAAAAAGAAACATAAAACTGTTGTAGAATCCTCCGAGCTCGTTAATGATCCGAATAGTATTTCTATTTCGATGCTCGAAACCGAAAGTGGTAATGAACATGATAAAGATAATGATAAGAATGATGCTTCTGATAAAGAAGAGGTTGAAGAAGAACCTGAAAAGCATGCTAAAAATAAAAAGTATACTAAGGAAGATTTTATTGCTAAGAAACATGGTAGTGAAAGGGAACCTTGGGTTCGAAAGCAAATGCCTTTTCCTGCTAAGAAACTAAAATCAAAGGAAGAAGAACACTATAACAAATTTTGTGGGTTGGATGAAACCATTATTCATGCAAATACCTTTGACTGATGCTATTAAATTGCCTCCTTATTCAAAGTATATGAAAGATATTGTCACTAACAAAAGGAAAATTCCTAATGAGGAGATTTCCACTATGCTTGCTAATTACTCTTTCAATGGTAAGGTTCCAAAGAAGCTTGGCGACCCAGGTATACCGACTATTTCTTGTTCTATTAAGAATAATTATGTTAGAACTGCTCTATGTGATTTGGGAGCGGGTGTTAGTGTTATGCCTTTCTCTCTTTATAAGAGACTTTATTTAGATAAGTTGATACCGACTGATATATCTTTGCAAATGGCTGATAAATCTACAGCTATTCCTGTTGGTATATGTGAGGATGTTCCTATTCAAGTTACTAATAACTGCTTGATATTAACTGATTTTGTTGTGTTGGAAATGCCTGAAGATGATAATATGTCTATTATTCTTGGGAGGCCTTTTCTTAACACCTTAGGGGCTGTTATTGATTGCAATAAAGGAAAAGTTACTTTCAATGTCCATGACAAGGAGCATACCATTTATTTTCCCAAGAGGATTGAGAAAGCAGGTGGAGTTAATACCATTTCTAATGTGAGAACTATCAAAGTGGGAACTATTGATTGTCCTATATATGAGCCTAAAGAAGAATACCAAACTCTTGTGATTGGATCCATATCAATACAATACAAGGTAACATGATTGATTTGAGGTTTAATTCTTCTTATGCTATGTAAAATTTATTTGGTGGCAAGACTTGATCAACCTTGTTAACAAATTCATTTTATATGCATAGAGGAACTAAACAACATCTCTTTCTTCCTCCACTTGTTCTACTTGTTGTAGCACTTTTGTTTTGCAAAGTTCTTTAGTTAATTAGAGATTTCAGAATCTTTTTCTGCCCAGTAATAATAAATTTGACACCCAGAAATGTGCATTTTTCAAAGTTCAGAATCTAATTTCTCGTGCAGGGTTGGATGATTTTGTTGTTGGTGAACCATGCCAATATGCAAAATTGACTATGTCTGTAGTGCAGGATTTGAATTCAATTGGTCTCAATCTAACCCCATGGTTCGGTACAAAATTTATAATAAAACTGTCAACTTGCCATTCAATGATTTTTGTGCAGCAATCAGAGTGCCGCAATGGGGATCATGCGAGAAGATAAGGGGATCGCCGCAAGAGCTCTTGAACCTCTTCAAGATGATTTGTCATGGAAGAAGCTACTCAGAGGATGGTGGTAAAATCAGTAGTATTCAACTCCCAGCTATTCGTTACTTTGCTTATTTCATCACCAAGTGCGTTCTTGCTAGAAAGAATGCAAGTAAGTTATCTATCCATGATTTAGCCTTTCTAGCTGCTGCATTACAAGGTGATAGGACTTACAACTTGGGTGCTTTGATAGCCAATAGACTTGCTACTGACCGTGAGAAGGGAGGAATTTGTGGAGGTCTCATCGCCTCTCGCTTATTAGCTATGCATGGTGTAGAACCTCACCATCTTGATATTCAGCTCCCCATAGAGAAACTTGACATAGTCTCCATAATTAAGCATGAGTTTGTTTCTGATTTGTCTAATTTGAGTAACCTGTCTTACAGAATAACATTTTACAAGAAAACTTGGAGAACAAGAAAACTGAAAATTAGTAGGATTGCCTGCACCTGTTCTATTTAACTTTGATTCCAGGAAGGATTGGTCAGTCACGGAAGGTGAACTGAATGCATACATAGAGGGAGATGGCCATCATGCAAGAGACGGAACGGAGGAGGCCGAGGAACGCCTCGACTCATCCGAGGCAGCAAGTTCTTCGCACCAACAAGTTGGGCATGAGGAGCCTTCACCCTTTTCTTCTGCACCGGGACCTTATTATGACTACGCCATGTATGATCCACCGGCGTGGAATCCTGACCCTCGCTGGGGTTGATCTCCACTTAGGCCAAAAGCCTAAGCTTGGGGGAGGTATACCGGCATCACTCATTCTTTGCATATTATGGTTGCTGGATACTTGTATATACTTGTTTAGTTTCTTTGAGTGGTTTTCTAATGAGAGGGAGATGATATTTGGGGAAGTGCTGATTGAAAACAGATTCTGGACTGTTACCAAAAAAAATCCCCAAACAGCCAGAACGTTATTTTGCGAAGCCAATTTTTGTGCATGTTTCCCAGGTTATTATCTAACTTTCATTAGTTGAACACTTTTCGAGCTGAGCAGCGGAAGAATTTCTTAAAAATCGATTATTGTACTGCTGTCAAGTTTGACGAATTTCTGCTGCTTTGTGTTTATGTGACTCTTCTAGTTTTCATTTTCTTGTTTTTGCTTTGTTTCTTTCCCAAAACACAAAAAGACCAAAAATATTTCTGTTGTTTCTCTTCACCACTTGTTTACTTTGGTTTCTTGCTTTTATTTTGCTTCGTTTGCTATCGTTGGTTTGCTATAAGAAAATCCAAAAAGATTTTGCTTTGTTTGCTTGTTTCCCTTTGTTCTTGTTTCTAATTCGAAAACACCAAAAATATTTGCTGTTCTTCTTTGGTTTTGTAAAGTTTATTATGAGTTCAATGGTCTTCGGTGGCTGGAGCGTGGTTTTCATTCCATATTATTCAAGCTACACAAGTGAAAAGGCAATAATGACGATATACGACGCTCTGATTGTGGTGAGAGGCTGGTATGAACTCTATTTGTTTTCATTTTTGTACATATACTCATCCATGTGAGCATGCTTAGTTGGTTCATGTGAGGTATATGTAATTTAAGAAAGTCTAGTAGTTCATGATCTCTGATGATTAGCTCCAATTTATTAATATGAGTAGCATGTCATAAATATTTGCTTGGATTGCTTTATTCATAGATAGGTATGACATTGTGGTATCCTCCTCTGAATAATTCTCTTGAATCAACTTGGCACATGCTCACGCATGCATATGACTGAACAAAATGTCAATTAAGCCTCGATGATTTACTTTACCTCGGAGTTCTTGTATCACTTTTATGCCTCCGTTAATTTATTTTGTCGCAAGCATGATTATGACAAGTCATCGCTCTCTTGATTGTCGCTTCCCGGCCTATTGCTAGCCTTCACTTGTACTGAGCGGGAACGCTGCTCGTGCTTCCAAACACCTGAAAACCAAGTTATTCCAAAGTGTCCACCATAAATACCTATGCATGGCATTTCAAACCATTCCAAGTAAATTCTCATGTGCTACCTTTAAACCTTCAAAATGCTTCTCAATTTGTGTCAATGTTTTATAGTTCATGAGGAAATATGTGTTGTTTATCTTTCAATCTTGTCATTTACTTCTGACAGACTTTCATAATGGACTAGTGGCACATCCGCTTATCCAATAATTTTGCAAAAAGAGCTGGCAACGGGGTTCCCAGCCCCAATTAATCAACTTTCATTAATAATTCTCTTCACATGTTTTGCCCTGATTCATCAGTAAGCAACTTAATTTGCAAATAGACACTCCTCCATGGTATGTGATTGATGGAAGGCACCCGAGGATTTGGTTAGCCATGGCTTGTGTAAGCAAAGGTTGGGGGGAGTGTCATCCATAATAAAACTAAAGTACGTGTGTAAACAACAGAGAAGAGGGATGATTTACCTTGCTGGTAGAGATGACGTCCTTCATGGGAGCCGCTCTTGAAAGTCTGGTTGGCGAGGTAGTTAGAGTACCCACTATCATTCGTTGACAACAACAAACACCTCTCAAAATAATTTTACTCCTGATTTACAAATGAAAAGCTCTAGCACATGTTAATCCCTGCTTCCCTCTGCGAAGGGTCAATCTTTTACTTTTACATTGAGTCTCCATCCTTTCTTTGAGCACTTTCTTGAGAGCACAACTGTCATTCTTAGTATAATATGCTTGTCCCAAAATGTGATTAACTGTGGTATAACTTTGATGCTTTTATCTTTGATAATCTCTATTTCCAGTCTTCCCATGAACTTCAAAGGTGCCCAAGCATTTATGTTTTGCTGTACAAATACGGGCAAGCGAGATACCACTTTATCATATCATTCTATGAACATTGCAATCCTGCTGATAGACATGATTCATGATGTTCATTATTAATTTGTTGGTACCTTTTCCATGATTGACATAGCTATTAGATGATTTTATTTGCATGTATCTTATTATGAACTGCTTAAGTACTTTCCATATCATGAGAATATTTACATCATATGAAAAAATGTGTTCGTGAAAGTTCTTTTATCGCACTCAGTTATCAACTGAATTTCTTGAGGACAAGCAATAAGCTAAGCTTGGGGGGAGTTGATACGTCCAAAACGTATCTACTTTCCCGAACACTTTTGCTATTGTTTTGCCTCTAATTTGTGTATTTTGGATGCAACTAACACGGACTAACGATGTTTTCAGCAGAATTGCTCTGGTGTCTCGTTTTTGTGCAGAAATCCAACTTTCAGGAAAATCCTCGGAATTTATGCGAAAGGTCCTATTTTCCCAGAATATTGACGGAGCCAGAAGGACAAGCCAGGTGGGGGCCCGAGGCCCCCACACACTAGGCCGGCGCGGCCCAGGAGGGGGGCGCACCGCCCTATTGTGTGGCCGCCTCGGCTGGCCCCCGACGCCCTCCTTCGGACTACTTAATGCCTTCGACCTAAAAACGCACGGGGGTTAGTCGGAATCGCCAAAAACCATCCAGTACGCCCACTACAAGAAATATGCTCACTAGTGACCTTTTCTTAACGACCATCTATCTTTTCGTCATAGATCTATGACTATTCTGAATTAAATGGTCGTGTGGCGTTCGGGAGGGTCCAACCCTTGAAGAACTACGACCAATTTTATCAAGAAGGTCATAATTTCCTAACACGAATTGGTCATAGATGCATAACACTGATTTAGGGGCTTACATTTATCCGATTACGACCAATTTAAAAGGTCCCTATTGCTAACTTGTGAAGCGTATGAAATGACTAGGCGCCCAACTCAGCAGTTTTGTCTAAGTGTCATGTCTATGTCTATGTGTCAACTTTTACATATGTGTCCGCATCCATGTGTCAATTTTCGCTTACATGTGCCATGGCACTATATTTGAACCTACCACTGACATACGAGTTCCACAATTAGCCTGTTAACCAAGTTGACTAGGACCAATATTTGACATGTGGGACGAACATATCATAGAGACCATCCAACCAAACTGGACCCACCAATATCTGCGGACCCACCAATATTTGACATGGCCTTCATCGAGCACCACCCGAAATCTCATCTACCGCTAAGATTTTTGGCTTAGGCGCGAAACTAATACTATGGAATAGATGGGCCGAGCCGCATCCGAGCTATCCCGTCCCAGCCCGAACCCCCAACCGCATTGAACAGAGCACTCATCGTGACCTACCCCTCACAGCGCCTCCTCCCTCCTTCCCTTTCCTCCACCTCCGCCGCCGGCCTAGGTCCCGGCCAACTCCAGCCACTACGCGCCCCGCCGACCACCTCCCTGGAACCCACTCCTATCCCTCTCAGTAATCCACCGCGAGGAACCACCAAGACTCGCCTCCAACAGAAACCCTGGTCTCAAATCCGGAGCCGACAAACCCTAGCAGCGCCCCTACCGGCCGCCATCGAGGGCGAACCTGCCGTTCTCACGCGGGTTCTCCAGGTCCTCCCGGTCCTCCCGGTCCTCCCTCAACAACGGTTCCGTTCGCCCAGCGTGTCCCAAGGCGGTTGACAGCGCGAAGGAGGACCTCGTCGCGTTCCTCTCCCTCCCAAGTCGTCGCCCTCATGGAGCTCACCGCCGACGGCCACGTCGCACTCGCGTGGCTCACCATCATGGCCGCGTGGACCACGGCTTCGTCTACAACGCTCCAGATCGAGGCCGCGCTCTAGATCGGTGAGGCGGCATGGCCTTGTCCAGCGACGGTGGCGGGCCGTCGTTGCCGCTGCCACCAGATCTAGTCGCTGATCGTGCCCGCCACGGGCTTCCTCATTGTCTCGTCCACCGCGGGATCCCGCGTCTTGGCGCTCGCCATGGATCCCTTCGTGAGGTACGACCGAACCCTCCTCTCCTTTTCTCTGGTTGTACGTGAGCTGGCCACTCGACTTAGCTAGAATTTGATCCACTATTTGTGTTGGGGGTATTTAGCTAGAATTTGATACAGTGCACTGTCAAGATATGACTCGAGGCGATGCGCCAATTGCAATGTGTTCTAGTGCTACTGCTAATCGTGGCTGCTGCTCATAGTAAGGTAACCTAAACGCATGGGTACAATCAGAATAGAGCAATACAAAATAATTTGTGTAAGTTGATTAGCTCTTTGAGCCTGTATGCCTATAAGTTTCTGCTAAAAACAGCTCTTAGATGAAGAATTTAATTAGCAACCAGCAACAAACCCACGTTATGTCCTCAATTAATCGCATATATGATAGGAACTTTAGACTGCAATAATATTGCTATATTTCTTTCATTACTATAGAAGCTTTTGTTTTTTACTTGACTCTCACAGGAGCTCCCTTTTGCTATAGATTGCACGGGATAAGTACCTGCAATGGTCGGCCTCAATGACGTTGCGTACTAGCTCTTCAACTGCAGCCGCATCCACTGCATTGACATAGAGTCAGGTATCTACTCCTCGTCTTCCAACACAGTCAAGTATACTTTGTTTATGTGTACAAGCATCTATATTTGATCAATACAAATAGGGTGTGTTCTATCTTGGTCCTGGTTTGCTGGGTACGTACATGTTCATCAATTAACTAAGTTGTTCCCTTGTAAATGTATCTTAGGATTTATATACTCGGCATGTCAATCACTAGCACCAAGGGGTAATGATGTCTCTTTCGATGATAGTTATTTGAGTGATATATAAACTTCTGAGTCATGTGAACAATGCTCTCGGTATGAAAGTTGACTGCAATCAAAGTGTTTAGCTTTAACTATCTTTCTAGGAAGTATAGTAGCATGCTATTGGTTGGCTAGTTCTGATCCTTCCATTATGTTCATCAGTTGTAGCACTTGTTTGGTGCCAAATTTGAATGTAAGAGCTTTTGGATTACAAGCAAGTGTTACTGATTTTCAATCAAGTGGTAGTGAATTTGTATTGCTAAATGACTGCTCTTTTGAATCACAAGCAAGTGTTACTGATCTCTCTGAATATGTTGTGTTGGCAATACACCTTACCTGCAAATCATTGTTGTTAACTGCACTGTTTTCCCGGCTAGGGTTCACTGTTGTGTTTTCAGTTTCCTATCTATCATGTATAAGTATTCTCATTTATTCGAATATAGACTAAACTGCCTGCTTGTACTTTAAGCAGAGAATTAACCTGGGTGCAAACAATAACAGAGCTATAGATGTTATCTTGTAATTAATGAACACTTTGTTGTCAATTCTTGCACTTCCCTATCCAGATGCGGAATTACAGTTGTACTGAACGATACATATGTTGGATCGATGGAATTAATTTCAACTACATCGATGCATTCCTTTCCTGTATCAAATCAATTGCTACTCCTACCTATAGCTACGTGTGTTACCAAATGAACTATAGCATGGAGTAATGGGCCCTATTTACATGTGCTAGAACAAGTAGTAGTGCAGGCACAACCGCACAAGTAGTTCATGGAAATTTTTGCACTGAAGCATTAGCTCAGAAGTCACAAATTCAGTTTGTTAACTCACTCCAGCTGGTTACTGTAGCAGAATGAAGTGCAAAGTTATAGCAAGTTCTACTTAAACTGAAATTGAACAACTTTACAATTATAGTTTCTGCTTATCACTGTATAATTCTAACTGCTATAAGGTCTTCTATCAAACGGTCGTGCATAGCAACTGTTGGCTATCTTTACAGATCCATGGAGTCTAAATATGATGCTTAATGATGATGTAAGGTAGCTAGTAGGAGTAACGACAAGTAACTTTAGTCTAAATATAGTTGCTAGCTAGTAGGAGTAACGACAAGTAACTTTAGTCTAAATATAGTCGCTAGCTAGTAGGAGTAACGACAAGTAACATACTTGAAAGTCCACACTTACAAATTCATTAAACTTTAGTGCAGAGTAACAACCGAAGTTCAAACTGAAACAAGAACTTTAGACCATTGTTCAGTAAACCATATGAACAACTTTATGAACAACTTTAGACCATTGTTCAGTAAACCACAAGGACATGACAAAAAAATCAGTACGAGTACTTGCAGGACTGGCCAACAAGTGGGTTTAGACGTGACCTTAGGACTGATAAATAATATTGTTCTCCCTCACGAGCAGCAGTTGCATCCTCCAATAAATCATGCTGCAGATTCGCCTGAAGGAAGCAATTGTTCATGAGTACTTCATACACCATGGATTTTTATGTACTAGGTAACAGAGCAAGTGGAGTAGCAACATTTTTTCTCATTTACTCACACATATACCTATTGTTAATTAAGCAGCTTGCATGAATTCCTCATGCATATATCAAATCCAGATGTTATGAATAAGCTGTTCTTGAGACATTATCCAGATGCAGTTGCCAGTGTTATGAATAAGCTGTTTGAATTATGACATCTCTCCCAATTACAATTCAGGTACTCTGTCATATTCTTTGCTGTAGTGAAATACAATGCATTGACTACCCTAACGTTGTCATTCAGTGAGGCTATTAGGGTCGGATGTGAATCCTTCAATGAATTCAATCCTAATATACTTGATGGCTTGTTGCGCTCAACAGTTCTCTCCACCGCAATCATATTGGATCACTAATCTAATACATAGTCAGCCCACTGTAAGAAGTACCCCAGTGGGCTGCAGGCATTGTACTTAAGAGTGCTTGTAGGAACATTGCTGTTATTTGTAATCAAATGGTGCTCTTGTGCCCTGCTGCAGTATCTCCCAGGTCATTACATGCTTATTTGAGATGCTCTCTTCTGCCTAGATAGTTCATTGATCAGGCTTGTTACCCCAGGTCCTTACATGCTTTATTTCGATGCTCTCTTCTGCTTACATAGTTCAGCGATCAATTCCCTGTGCTTCTTGCTGTGTTTAACCTTGTTATGTTTCGGTTTGCGGGAGAATGCTCATAAGGTTGCGGAAGTCCAAACCGATACGTGTTTGTTGATGCTCGTTCTGTCTCGGATTGTGGAGATTGTGGCTGTGTACATAGATAACTCATGTTAGAAGATAGATGATTGTTTCTGTAACATATGCATAAGTTTGCGAAAGTCCAAGCCAGTACGTGTTTGTTGATGCTTGTAGTTCGTACGGTCTCAGATTGTGGAGATTGTGGCTGTGTACATAGATGACTCATGTTAGAAGATAGATGATTTGCTTGTAACATATGCAACTTTATGCGATACATTCAGCTGCATGGCTCTTTTACCTGACAGAAGTGTAATGTTCTGTTCTATTCTGTATGTTTAGATGTTATTTATAAAATTGCGTGTGTTCTCTTTTCTGAATGAAATATTGGTTATTTAGTAAAAAAAATAGAAATTTCCTGATGTATGGGACCAGTTGGAAAGTGAGATCTGACATGTGGGACCAATTGGAAAGTGAGATCTGACATGTGGGACCAATGTGAAGTTGAAATCTGACAAGTGGGACACAACTGATTCGGGGGACCAGCTGTAAAATTAAATAGGAAAACAAAAAAAATTGGATAAGAAAGGCCCACAAAAGGACAAAAGCCCAAAAATTAAAAGGCCGAATTATTGGGCTCAGCCCATGGATAGCACCCTCCGACCAATTGTTTTGGTCATTCAAATCTGCCACGTAGGATTGGCTTACGTGGACATGCCAGATTGTCCATGACCAAAATCTTGGTCATACAATCCATGACCATCTATATTGGTCAGAACGTCTACGACCAATTTGAAAATAAGGTCTTTGTAGTCCGTCAGTGACGCTCAGCTGTCGACCAACTGTTTTTTGTCACAGAAAGGTCACGGATGAAAAAACATGACCATTCGATGACCAATATAGATGGTCTTAGGGTAGCAAATTTCTTGTAGTGGCCGCCACCGTCGCGAAACTCCGTCTCGGGACCAGAAACTCCGTTCTGGCACTCCGCCGGGACGGGGAATTGGAGGAGATCATCGCCATCATCACCACCGACGCCTCTCCATCGACCAGCCATGTTTCCCCCATCCATGTGTGAGTAATTCCCCCGCTGTAGGCTGAAGGGGATGGTAGGGATTGGATGAGATTGGTCATGTAATAGCATAAGATTGTTAGGGCATAGTGCCTAGTGTCCGTAATTGGTACTTTTATGATATTGTTGCAACTTGTTATGCTTAATGCTTGTCACTAGGGCCCGAGTGCCATGATTTCAGATCTGAACATGTTATCGATTCATGATGATATTCATTGCTTTATGATCTTACCTGCAAGTTGTATACACGTATTGTTGTCCGGAACCCGAGGCCCCAAAGTGACATAAATTGGGACAACCGAAGGGGAAGGCGGTGATATGAGGATCACATGTGTTCACGGAGTGTTAATGCTTTGCTCCGGTGCTCTATTAAAAGGAGTGCCTTAATTTCCAGTAGATTCCCTAGAGGCCTGGCTGCCACCGACTGGTAGGACAAAAGATGTTGTGCAAGTTTCTCATTGCGAGCACGTACGACTAAATATGGAACACATGCCTATTGATTGATTAGTACTTGGACACCGTTTTATTATTATCTGCAATTGCCCTGCTTTGATTGTTACATGAGTTTCTCTCATCCATGCAACGCCCGTTCATCCATCCCTGTGCCTACCGTATTTTAATCCTGTTGTTTACTATAATCACTACTGCTGTCTTTGTTACTCTGCTGCTGTTATTTCACTACTGCTACTGCTATAAAACTGTTACTACTGATAAACTCTTGCGAGCAAGTCTGTTTCCAGGTGCAGCTGAATTGACAACTCCACTGTTAAGGCTTTCAAGTATTCTTTGTCTCCCCTTGTGTCGAATCAATAAATTGGGTTTTACTTCCCTCGAAGACTGTTGCGATCCCCTATACTTGTGGGTTATCAGTACCCATGAGTTTGGTATATTTTCAGATGGTGCTAAAGGCGCTTAGGGCAATTGATGTCTACGGGAGCTTCTATTCTTGTAGACAGTGTTGGGCCTCCAAGAGCAGAGGTTTGTAGAACAGCAGCAAGTTTCCCTTAAGTGGATCACCCAAGGTTTATCGATCTCAGGGAGGAAGAGGTCAAAGATATCCCTCTCAAGCAACCCTGCAACCACAAAGCAAGAAGTCTCTTGTGTCCCCAACACACCTAATACACTTGTCAGATGTAAAGGTGCACTAGTTCAGCGAAGAGATAGTGAGATGCAAGTAATATGGATGAGTATGAGTGGTAATAGCAATCTGAATAAAATATGGCAGCGAGTAA
>NC_061508.1:147179225-147216678 GCF_022539505.1 Lolium rigidum | reverse complement strand
GGTGCAAGAGCTTAATCATGATCTACTTGAGAGCTCAAAACAATTGCCAAGTATCAAATTATTCAAGACAATATGAAGCATTTTCTGTTTCCAACCAAATAACAATAAGTGCAATAGCTTCCAACTTTTGTCATGAACCTTAAAAGTAAAACGAAGAACACCAGTGTTCATATGAAAAAGCGGAGCGTGTCTCTCTCCCACACAAGGATTGCTAGGATCCGATCTTATTCAAACAAAAATAAAAACACACAGACGCTCCAAGTAAAGCACATAAGATGTGACCGAATAAAAATATAGTTTCACTAGAGGTGACCTGATAAGTTGTTGATGAAGAAGGGGATGCCTTGGGCATACCCAAGCTTAGACGCTTGAGTCTTCTTGAAATATGCAGGGATGATCCACGGGGGCATCCCCAAGCTTAGACTTTTCACTCTTCTTGATCATATATCATCCTCCTCTCTTGACCCTTGAAAACTTCCTTCACACCAAACTTCTCATAAACTTCATTAGAGGGGTTAGTACTCAAAAAAAACTTTAATCCACTTTAGCCCTGTAGTGACACATTGCAAGAACTCAATAAAACATTAGCTACAGCTCTCCACGTCTAGAAAGCCTCACTTAAAGTCCACAAGAGACAATGCAAAAAACAGAGACAAAATCTGTCAAAACAGAACAGCCAGTAAAGACGAATTTTTAAGAGGTACTTCCGTTGCTCAAATCAGAAAACTCAAAACTAATGAAAGTTACGTACATATCTGAGGAACACGCAGGTGAATTGGCAGATTTTTCTGAGTTACCTACAGAGAATCCTACCCAAATTCGTGACAGATAGAAATCTGTTTCTGCGCAGAAATCCAAATCTAGCATCAACCTTCTATTAGAGGCTTCACTTGGCACAATATTGCAATAAAATAAAGATAAGGAGAGGTTACTACAGTAGTAACAACTTCCAAGACACAACAAAACAGTAGCAAAATAAAAACATGGGTTATGTCCCAAGAAGTGCTTTCTTTATAGCCATTAAGATGGGCTCAGCAATTTTAATGATGCTCACATAAAGATGAGAGTTGAAGCAAAGAGAGCATCAAAAAGCAAGTATGAAACAAATTTAAGTCTAACCCGCTTCCTATGCATAGGAATTTTGTACACAAATAAATTCATGAAGAACAAAGTGACAAGCATTGGAAGATAAAACAAGAGTAACTTCAAAATTTTAAGAATATAGAGAGGTGTTTTAGTGCCATGCAAATTTCTACAACCATATTTTCCTCTCTCATAATAATTTTCAGTAGCTTCATGAACAAACTCAACAACATAACTATCACATACAGCATGCTTTTCATGATTCACAAACACATAATTTTTATCAAGCTCGAAATAATAGGATTAAAACTTTCAAACCCACTTTTATCAATAATGTAACAAGATGATTGATCAATCTCAAAAGATATGGGACTCATAGATAAAGTCAAGAACTCTCCAATCCCATTTTCATTAGTAGTACAATTAATATTATCAAGTAACATAGGACCATCATCTAGAGATTAATCATAAACATTTGCCAAGCAAAACTCTTTAGTACCATGCATTTCGACATCAGGCACAAACAAAGCATTATCATAAGATTTATTAAAATAGCATGGATTATCATGAATAACAGTAGCATAATTATTCTCGCAAGTTTTACTCATAGGGAATATTTCAAGAGAATCCACGGGAACATAACATTCATCCGCCTTTGGTAAGCATGGAGGACAATCAAATAGTGTAAGAGATAAAGAGTTACTCTCATTAGAAGGTTGGCATGGGTAGCTAATCCATTCTTCCTCATTTTGTTCATTACTCTCCTCCTCTTTTTCATCCAATGATCTTTCAGGTTCATCAATTTCCTCCTCTTTTTCATCCAATGAGCTTTCAGGTTCATCAATTTCTTCTTCCACTGGTTCCTGCAAATTGTGAGTGCATTCTTGTGCATTAATGAGTCTCTCTTCATAATCAATGATATAAGGATTATCACAGTAACTTTCTATGCAAAAATTAAGGATAGAAGAGACATAATCTTTAAGGTCCTTACAAACAACACAAGTTTCATAATTTTTAGCAATGAAGGATTCGATCTCAGAAGCTCCCATAAACAAAACAAATTGTTCTACTTCTTCAAACCCAAAATGAATATAGCTATTCCAATTATAGTTCTTAATTAAAACTTCCTCACTAAAGCCACATTGAAATTTAAGATGTTTAGTATCCCGTTTAGAGCAAAGGTTTATATCATGGCGTTTAAGCAAGATTTTAGCAAGTGTATTCAGTTTTTCTATCATAGCACTCATAACTTTACCCGTTCTTGATTCTCTATAATTATTATATAATTCAATAAGCTCCAAATAGGTTGTAGGTTCTCCCATAGCAACAGTTTTTAATTTTTCGGTTTTTCAAATTTTTATGGATTTTCGGGTATATGAGGAAAATAAAACAAGACAAAAACAAACTAGACAAAAGTAAACTAAGCAAAACAAAATAAAATAAAACAGAGAGAGAGGTAGAGTGTACTCCCAGGTGAACTTATGAGTAGAACTATGCCTCCCCGGCAACGGCGCCAGAAAATAGTCTTGATAACCCACAAGTATAGGGGATCGCAACAGTCTTTGAGGGAAGTAAAACCCAAATTTGTTGATTCGACACAAGGGGAGGTAAAGAATACTTATAAGCCTTAACAACTGAGTTGTCAATTCAGCTGCACCTGGAAAAGCACTAGTAACAGGGGTGATGTGAAAGCAGCAGAAATATGAGAGCAGTAGTAACAGTAAGACAACAACAGTAATAGTAACACAGAGGCAATGGCAACAGAAAATAGTTGATACTACTTCCAATGTCATGTAGAAATGAGTATATGATGATGAAAGATGGACCGGGGTTCCCAGCTATCTTCACTAGTGGTAACTCTCCAATAACAAGTGTTGGGTGAACAAATTACGGCTTGGGCAATTGATAGGATTGAAATAGCATTAAGACAGAACATCAAGATTATTGATCATGTAGGCATGTTTTCCATATATAGTCATACGTGCTCGCAATGAGAAACATGTACAACATCTTTTGTCCAACCAGCCGGTGGCAGCCGGGCCTCAAGGGAATCTACTGGCAATTAAGGTACTCCTTTTAATAGAGCACCGGAGCAAAGCATTAACACTTGGTGAAAACATGTGATCCTCATACCTAAGCCTTCCCCTCCGGTTATCCCAGGTTCTGTTGATACGTCTCCGACGTATCGATAATTTCTTATGTTCCATGCCACATTATTGATGATATCTACATGTTTTATACACATTATATGTCATATTTATGCGTTTTCCAGAACTAATCTATTGACGAGATGCCGAAGTGCCAGTTCCTGTTTTCTGTTGTTTTTGGTTCAGAAATCCTAGTAAGGAAATATTCTCGGAATTGGACGAAATCAACGCCCAGCATCCTATTTTTCCACGAAGCTTCCAGAACACCCGAGAGCCGCCAGAGGAGGGCCCTGTGGGCCCAGACGACAGGTGGCACGGCCCGAGGCCTTGGCCGCGCCCCTAGTGTGTCACCGCCTCGTCGACCCTCCGACTCCGCCTCTTCGCCTATATAAAGGTCCCCGACCTAAAAACCTCGACACGTTCGACGAAACCGAGAAAACCTTCCAGAGCCGCCGCCATCGCGAAGCCAAGATCTGGCCGCCGGGACGGGGAAGTGCCCCCGGAAGGCTCCTCCATCGACACCACCGCCATCTCCATCAACGTTGCTGTCTCCCATGAGGAGGGAGTAGTTCTCCATCGAGGCTAAGGGCTGTACCGGTAGCTATGTGGTTAATCTCTCTCCTATGTGCTTCAATACAATAATCTCATGAGCTTCCTTACATGATTGAGATTCATATGATGATGCTTGTAATCTAGATGTCATTATGCTAGTCAAGTGGATTTTACTTATGTGATCTCCGGAGACTCCTTGTCCCACGTGTGTAAAGGTGACACTGTGTGCACCGTGTGGGTCTCTTAGGCTATATTTCACAGAATACTTATTCACTGTTATGAATGGCATAGTGAAGTGCTTATTTATATCTCTTTATGATTGCAATGTGTTTTGTATCACAATATATCTGCGTGCTACTCTAGTGATGTTATTAAAGTAGTTTATTCCTTCTGCACGGTGTAATGGTGACAGTGTGTGCATCGTGTAGTACTTGGCGTAAGTTATGATTGTGATCTCTTGTAGATTATGAAGTTAACTATTGCTAGATAGTATTGATGTGATCTATTCCTCCTTTCGTAGTGTGAAGGTGACAGTGTGCATGCTATGTTAGTACTTGGTTTGGTTATGTTGATCTGTCATGCACTCTAAGGTTATTTAAATATGAACATTGAATATTGTGGAGCTTGTTAACTCCGGCATTGAGGGTTCGTGTAATCCTACACAGTTAGTGGTGTTCATCATCCAACAAGAGGGTGTAGAGTCTAGCATCTATCTATTTATTCTGTTATGTGATCAATGTTGAGAGTGTCCACAGGTGAAAGTATGATCCCTAGGCCTTGTTCCTAAATATCGCTATCGTTGTTTGTTTACTGTTTTACTGCATCTATACTTCCTGCAATATTACCACCATCAACCACACACCAGTCCTGGATAGCAAAGCACTTTTCTGGTGCCGTTGCTACTGCTCGCATTTATTCATACCACCTGTATTTCACTATCTCTTCGCCGAACTAGTGCACCTATTAGGTGTGTTGGGGACACAAGAGACTTCTTGCTTTGTGGTTGCAGGGTTGCATGAGAGGGATATCTTTGACCTCTTCCTCCCTGAGTTCGATAAACCTTGGGTGATCCACTTAAGGGAAACTTGCTGCTGTTCTACAAACCTCTGCTCTTGGAGGCCCAACACTGTCTACAAGAATTGAAGCACCCGTAGACATCAGCCACCTGCCCTCTTTTGGGCCTCAGGCCTCTCCAGGTGTGCTTCCAAGGCTCAAGTTGCTTCTCCCGATGAAAAAATGACCCTCCATAAATCATAGCTCAATTTGAATCCTTATAGGTCTCTGAAATTGAAAAATACACAGAACAGGGAATTCCTATTCTACGGAGTTATAAACCAAATAATGGGGATCATTGGTAAATCTCCATAAATCAATGTAAAACATGGTATTGTCATCATATATGTTACAAATATGTGGGAATTAATTCTAGGGCGCCCTTCATTCTAATAAAAGACAAAATTCATGTATGCATTTTACATGCATCACATACTCAGATATATGATGTGGCAATAAACTTTTATACTGAAATCATGTCACTCGGTTCCTAGCCACAAGCATTAAACATAGCAAAGTTGTATCAACACCATACAGGAATACTGTGGGGTCCCCCAGAGGTCGGGGCTAGATAAACCCAGATCTCCATCTGGCATAAGCCTAACCTAGATCTCTAGGGCCTACAGGGTGAGAATCGGTAACACAATAGTGACTCTACGACTCAAAGAGTAATACAAGCTCATAACTGAGAAAAGAACCAAAGTATTACAAGCAGAGGTCACTGACCCGACATTTCATCAATCAACGGAAGCGAAGTTATGCTATTGTAAATAGCAAGATAGCAACAGGCCTAAGAGGCTAGGAGCATAACGGCGACGTCCCACCCATAGGTTCCAGGCTGCCACCTGGGAATCCAAAACTACTCGTTATGTCGACCTAGAAACCTTCATTTGTTGGAGCGACTTCGTCTGAAACAAATCATGCAAAGCTAAGTACAGGGACTCAGCAAGACTTAGTACAACCTATTAGCAAAGCGGGTATGTGAGGCTTTATGTGGAGCATATTTTGCAGAAACCAGTTTTCCTTTGTAAAACAAGAAGGGGCAGAAGCTCGTCTATTCAGATCATTTTAAAAGGGGATAAGAGAGCGATATCTCTAGCTCTACTGATCATCATATTGAATCTACCGAATATTCATCATCAACTAAACCTATCAACTAGGATCGCCCCCTCGATACCCTGAGAAGGGATCCTTATCACACATTGATTAAGTTTTACGATTAGGTTCATGTTGTCTATGATCATAGAATCCATCACCAAGTCGTCTATAACCGTGGACATGGCTTTTCGAAAAGATTTACCCTACAGGGGTGTATAACTTTACCCACATGCGCCGACCGACTCTTAGTGCCGTCATGTACACGCTTCCTTGGCGTGCCGGCAGAGGGTGGTCGACCAAAACCTTTCCCTTACTTCGCCTATTCCATGAGTCAATCTAACTAGGGAACTCCGTCATCGTAGGTAGCCATTCTCCGAGGCGGTCCCGGTCATTGTGTGGAGGGGATCCAGTTCAATGCCTCCAGCATCCTTCACCCTAGCCATGCCCTGTATGATGCATTTTGAAAACCTTTTCCACCTTTCCCCATGCGTATGGAAAATGGAACTCACAATCTAACTGACTCATGGGTAAGCTAGGAAAGTTTGGTCCAAGGGGTTCCCATTGGCCCCGTGTTGCTGTGCGCTCAGTCTTTGTTCCGAAGGCGAGAACTCAGGTCCTAGTATCAGCGTGAACGAGTCAAATCACCACATCCCCATGTGGAGGCCCATCCAAGGCTTTAAGCATGTTTAATTAACATTACTGATCTTACCATGTCATCATGCCATACTAGGTTCATTCGCAGCTCTGATTCATCAACCGACGGATCAGAATTCGTCAACTAAGCATGGCTAAGCATATTTGATAAAATGGCTCTAGCGATGCACACATAGCTCAAACCTAGTCTTGCTGGGAGCAGTGGATCAGAGTATTTAGGCTACAAGGATGGTAACTTCAACACATAGGATAACTATATCTGCTGATAAAACATATTGGAAATGTATGCAATATGTAGGAACCAGAACTAACAGCATTTCGAAACCATATATGAACCAGGTTAGGGATTGCCTTTGTCCCTCATAAACCGATATGGATCTTCGAAGATCCCACGCTTGACATGTTTGTCGATGGACAAATATTGATCTGCGTCGTTGTCGATCTTCATCGTCTCGGCACTTGCTCTATCGATCGCGAAGAAGCAAACACCGAAAAGGTAAAGGAACAATCAACACATGGCATCGATGCAATGCTCATACAAGAATGATGATATGACATGTTAATTAGGTACTGAAATAACCCTAAGACATCATCAATTTAACTGGGGTTCGACGGGACTAGGGTTAGTAGTTTCGAAGCCCTCAGAGGGGTACAATTAGTTCTTCTAAAACAACTAGGGTTTAAAGTTGTTTAACAATGCATGATTTTGTAAACAAATTGTAGATCTCATTTTTTGAAAATTTTGATATATTATACATATTTTCTGATTTAAAATGAATAAGTTAGGAATTTTACAAGTTTTATTCATTTTAAATAATTTCTAGAAATTCTTGGAAAATAATAAAAATATGAAACAATGGACCCACATGTCATGATTTTATTCATTTCCTAAATAATTACAAAAATAATAAAATCCTGACAAGGGGACCCACCATTTGGTGGCGGCGCCGCTGCCAAATGGTGGCTGGAGCGTGTCTGGCGGCGGCCGGGGCAGGTGCCCATCGCGGGCAGGGCTAGAGGGCGAGAGGGGGCGAGCAAGGGGCACGGGGCGACACGTAATCTCACCAGTAGTCCGTTGGAGGGGTCGGCGGCGGCCGGGGAAGCTCACCGGCACTGGAATCGAGCGGGGAAGGAGCCGGCCGGGGACTAGGGTTAGGGTTTCTGGGGACTGCGGGGACCGCGGGGAAGGGGAGAAATGTGGGTTAGGGTTTGGGCGGCCACGGCGGAGCTACTTGTAGCGGCTAAGGGGCGGCGGGCATCTCCACGCGCCGTCGACCATTGGGCGGCCGCGCTGCTGCCAGGCAGCAGCTTGGATCGGCGGGGATGATGGCCTTTTTGAGAAAACCCCCTAGTTGTTTCCCTGGGCTGGGTTGGCTGCTGTTGGGCCGGCCTGTGGCTACCTGCGTGAGAGAGGGAGGTTTTCTCTTCTTTTTTTTCCAAAAAATCTTTTTTTATTTTGTATTCAAATTCCTTTTGCTAGTTTCAAAACTATTTGCATATTCAAACTTCTGAAATTTCAAACTATCCATGGGGCTTCTTAACTTAGAGAAGTGCCATGTAGTTTTAGTTTGAAACTTTGAAACATTTTCAGCATTTAAAAGAGAGGGGGATTTGCATAACATTAGGGTTTTCCATAATTATTTCCTTATGCAAATTTCTTAGGAAAATAATCATGATGCTTATGATGCACAAACAACCCTAATCTAGGTTTAGCAAAAACAGGGGTGTTACAAATATCCTCAAGATAAACACCTCAAATCTCGATGCGTATGCGTGATTACATGATCCATCTCATTTAATCCCCATCAACCTCGCATGCCTATAGATAACTACTCACTCATGGTTATGGAGAGTGAGCACATGGTTGATGGAGACCATGTTGATGATGATGGTTATGAAGATGGAGTCAAAATCCCCCTCTCCAGTGTTGAGAGCAAGACCAATCTGACCCCCGAAATGAAGATCCTGGTGGTGGCGCTCTGTTTCACGAAAATCTCTGTTTCCCTGGGAGGCTAGCTAGGTTTTCGGTTTATATAAGGAATTAGCCGAAAGGAGGATGCGAGGTGACAACCGAGGCTAGAAAGGGCCTAGGTGGCGCAGCCTACATAGGGGCCCACGCCACCGGACCTTATTACCAGCATGTTGATCTCCTGGTGGGCCTCTTTAGCTCATTTTGTTCGTCTCAAAAATTCCGAAGTGTGGACTCTGACTTTGCCCTTTTTGGAGTCTCGTAGCTCACGTAATTGCCAAAACACTAACAAAAGGTTTGACTGCCATACAGAGTTAAAACCAAAATAAAGGGACTTTATAGGAAAGTCCCATAAATCATCTAAAGATGCACAAGTAATGATATATTAATGAAAATAACAATATAAACTAGTATTATAAGTTGTTGCTATGATGATACAAAATACACGTATCAACCCCTTCTCGGCCTTTGGAGCACCTTCACTTGGATCTCTTTGGGAAATGAAATCATCAAATTTGTCCCCAAGAACACTAATAAAAAGAGCCACCTTAAACATGGCATCGACTTTAAGGAAAGCTTCCTTTTGTGCAACAGTAAGAGCTCCTCCTCTTGTTTTCCAAGAATTGCGTTATAGTAGTTCAGGTTTCGAAACCAGAGAACTACTCTCGTGGACCATCTCTTATAATGCAAACCATCAAAGGGAGGCGGCCTTATAGCAACGGTAATACCACTTGAATTTATTTTCCTACGCTCAATTTTTTTGGAATGTTGAATATATAATAAATTACTATATGATTTATTTCGAATAAACAATTAATAAATCATGACTATGGAAAATTAAATAAACTAATCATGCAGGCTAGCAGAATAGATAAACAAGTCACATCTAGACAAGATAAACCAATGGTATCTACAACAAATTTCAGAATTGGAAAGTCTAGCAAAATCTGAAATAGAAAAGACAGGAGCTTGAATAGCGGTGGTAGCAATAGCAGTGCCGGACTTGTCTCCCATGTTGAGGTTGCTGAAGAGGTCATTGTCATCCGGTAAAAAGTCTTCATTGGGTAACTTATTGTTGGACAATGTCGTGTTGTCAGTAGTCGTGCGTAAGCGCTCTCCAAAAACTTGATTGTCCCTCACGCGAAAAGGTCTACGAGAGGCGGGGTTCCGGAGGAATACTGTCCCGTTTGTCGGTGTACACCAAACGATGAGATGAGGAAGATGATGGCAGCGGTGCAAGGTTCTAGAAGGAGGCAGTTGTATATATGTCTCCTACACGCTAGGATTCATGTCAGCTTTTATATAGTGCGGTCTGAAAAGCTTGTGTGGCGCATCCCACATCCAAGTCGGCACAACCAAGATCCAGAAAATCCGGAATGAAACGTCTATGTTAACGCGTTTGTTAACGACTCGTAATTAATAACACCATTAATTTCTTGAACATAAAAAATATAAACAAGAGGCAGCGATAGGAGCTCGGCAAGATTCCCGCAACCCGTGTCGTATCGTGTCGTGAAGAGGTGGGCGTGGCGGAGGAGGATGAGTTTGTGAGGCTCTCTCCCTTCTCACTCTTTTTTTTGAGGTACTCTCCCTTCTCACTCACTTACAAGGGCTACACCAGTACCCCTTATAAATCACTCCACATCTCTCTCAACTAGCAATGTGGGACTAAACTTTAATATCACTCCTTGTCGAAGAGAAATTCAGAATTTGTATTGGCTATGGGCCACAGGCCCAACACCAAATTCCAACAGAAACGCCACACCATTTTGCTACAAACTCCCGCCATCGTTGCTGCAGACGCTAGCGGTGGCGGAACTGCAAGAACACCCCTGGCAGCATCATCGGAGCTACAAGCTTTTCGTATTGCTGCAACTGGCGGACGGATTTGCAACAAACCACCACACCATTCATGCATGTAAAATGCATATATGAACTTTGCACTTTATTTCAACAAATTACCACATATTTGCATCTTATATAATATTATTTCCATGTTTTATGATGTTTTAGGGGATTTTCTAAACAATCTCGTCTCCTCTGATTCTAATTCTATTTGGTAGAAAACGCATCTTTTAGTGTTTTTGACATTACATGAGCTACGGGACTCCAAAAAGGGCAAAATGAGATAAAGTGGGCCATCATGAGGTCAACAGGCTAGCAAAGAGGACCAGTGGCGCGCCCACCCCCTTTTGGCGCGCCACCTGGCCTCTTTCTCGCCTCGAGCGTCTGTTTCGCTTCAATCCAATGCTAACCGACTTGTTTTGCCATAAAAACCACTATATATACGACCCCCTGGGGTTTCTTCGACGCTACGGTGGCAGAGTCAAAAACACATAAACAGAGAGTGGACTACCAGCGGAGATCGGAGGGGGAAACGTTGTCGGAATCGCCTTCGGTTTTGGCGGAAACGCTAAACGAAACCACCACACCATTGATGCATGTAAAATGCATACATGAACTTTGCACTTTATTTCAACATATTACCACATATTTGCATATTATATAATGTTATTCCCATGTTTTATGATGTTTTAGGGAATTTTGTAAACAATCCCCTCTCCTCCGGTTCTAATTTTGTTTGACATAAAACGCCTCTTTTTAGTCTTTGTGACATTACAGGAGCTACGGGACTCCAAAAAGGGAAAGGTCAGGGTCACGAGTCAGAAATTTCGAGACGAACAAAATGAGATAAAGTGGGCCACCAAGAGGGCAACAGGCTAGGAAAGAGGGCCAGTGGTGTGCCCATCCCCTTTGGGCACGCCACCAGACCTCTTTCTCGCCTCGAGCATCCGTTTCGCTTCAATCCAACGTCAAATGACTTGTTTTGCCCTAAAAACCTATATATATATATATATATATATATATATATATATATATATGAACCCTAGGGGTTTCATCGAGGCTATGGTGGCAGAGATCAAAAACACATAAACAGATAGTCAGCAGGCCGCCGCCGCGGAGATCGGAGGGGAGGGGGAAACACAGTTGAAACCATCTCCGGTGGACTCCACCCCCTCCGGTGAAGGCATCAACACCATCTTCATCATCTACAGCAGCACCATCTTCATCTACCCATTGTAATCTCTTGGCAAACATGATGTGTGAGGCAATCTATCATTTTCCCATGACGTATTGTACCTCTATGTCTTTTTTGAGTAGTGACTTGTTCTGGCAATTGTAAGATACTTTGTGATGGTTGCATATAAGTATTTGTTATCTTCTATGATGATCTTTTTGTACTGATATATGAGTGCACACATATATCGGGGATGCATAAGATTATCACTATTGCATGTTGATAGGGAGAGGAACAGCGGGAGCTAACAGAAACCTTGTCCTGATTCTTAGATGCATATTCTATTAATCATGATTAATCAAACGGGGGGGTTTTCACTATGGGGACCTTTAAACTTATAGGTTGTGGTTGAACTTTATGTCTTAATATTTTTTTGTTTTCTCATACATATGGCCTTAGGATCAATCACTAGGGGTGTATTTGCTCATATCCATGGCTACACCTATCTATGACTCCTCTCTAGAAGAAACAATAAAAAGACTATCTTTATGCTTCACCAATTATGACAATCACACAAATGAAGTAGCAATTTGCTAGAACACTTACTCCCTTGAGTTACTCCACTTCACTTCCCTTAATATCACTTACTTTATTGCACTTTATTTTTCTTGCATTAGTTTTACTTCTTGCATTTTAATTTCAGTACTTGTAGTTTCATAGTAAAAACCTCCTCATACACACATTGTAGATCATAGCTTTGCATAGAAGGTCATATAAGTGGATTATAGGACTTCAGAGAATAGGTAGTTTACTTTTAGCTCCTCGTGCGTTTGACACTCATATATTTATCGAATTATAATGCGGTGATCCCCTGTACTTGGAGGTTATATCCATTGGCTACAAATTCCTTCCACGGTTGCTGCAGGTGGCAGCGCGTGACCTGCAAGCAAGCCGAAGCTGCAAACGGCATACCAACTTTCTGCAAACCTCCACACCATTTGCCACAAATCCCCGCCACAATTTCTGTAGGTGGCGGTGCCGGAGCTGCAAGCACGCCATCGACATTATCATCGGAGCGGCAAGCGGCGGTAGGATTTTCTGCAATCCTCCACACCATTTTTGCTACAAATTCCAGGGGCAGCACCGAAGCTGCAAGCACACCGTTAGCAGCATCATTTCGGCAAGTCGCCCCAGCTAGGGTAGCTTAGGGCCGAGCTAGCTCATCGTCCATATCTGCTTATGTGTGGGCATGATTTTTATGATGTTTGTTTATCTGTTTTTTGGCTAGAAAAGGATATTGTACGGGCTGCCATTGCTTTTGGGCGAGCGCCGCCGCGCGTCCTTTGTTGTTGCATGCGGGGATGGGGTGCGGGATAGCTGCTCTGCGGTGACATGAGCTTCATGCTAGAGTTGTTGGAAGAGCGAACCCAAGATTATGCACGGATACGACACATAACCTCATTGACCCATCGAGGGTCAAGAGGCCTCGAATCGAAGAGCTGGGAATCTGGGGGATTGGAAACATTGATCCCAGGGACGCACAATCATTGCCCTTGTAAGGGCATTTCCAGTGGCCCGACGCAAAACAGACGCGAAAAATGACCGCGCGTCTCTGCTTGCGTTGGGTCACTGGCCATCTTTTACAGCCAAATTGATTATCCTCAATTGAAGCCATACTTAGGCCATTCAAACCGAGGCATCAATTACACAAATTACATAATGTAGTTCATTACATAGCGGGCATAGTACAGTATGAAATTAACCAAAAGGGGCACAAGACGGCCATGCGTACGAAGGGTTGAAGGAGGCCATAGTGCTCACGATGTAGGCATGGGCTATCGGGCGTCCCGTTGGCGGATGTTGGCTTGCTTCTTCTCGAACCATGTGCATCCATGTTGCTCAAGTAGGTGAGCATGATCCTGGTATCCTCCACCCGACATTTGGCCACGGCGTCAAGCCTTTTGCACCTCTATGGCTTCTTTTGTGATTTTGATGTAGATGACAGCCGAGGCCTCCTTCTCTAGCCATTTCCGCTTGTCCCTCTTGGCCATGGCGTTTTGAGAGGCGGGCCAGCATCTTCTCCAACCTCTCGCTCAAGGCTAGGGTTGAAGCTTTGCGGGCCCGATCGGCCTTCGTGGATTTTTGCTCCCTGGGACGAGATGGAAGCGCATTCTGGCCAGGGCCATCATCTTCGCCATTGAGGAGGACCGTAGCCGTGCCATTCTTGAGGGCTTCCTTTTAGGCCATATAGCCTATCTTCCATTTGGGATCCTCCTTCAACCGGTTCCAACAGTGGATATGTAGAAGCCCTTCTTCCATTTGGCCTTAAAAATCTCCAAGGCCCGAGGCACCTGCAAATGCAATTGTTAGGATTTGACAAGATATGTACATAGATGTGATGATGATGTCGTTCCATTACCACTTCAATAACGTCGGTGCCGCTCTCCGGGTGGAGAGGGACATGGTCGATCGCAGCGCAAAACCTGTGTGTCTCTTGCTTGATGTAGGCCCATTTTTTTTATGGATCCCTCATTGCTATTTTTGATGATGTTGAAGGAGGGCTTGTGAAGCTTCCTCTCATTGTAATCTTGGCTAACCTTGCGCCAATATGCTTGGCCTTTTTGTTGGGAGCCATTTATGGAGTCTTGGCTAACGGCGAGCCAAGATATGCACAACACTTAGTTCTCCTTGTCGGTGAAGCCGGAGATCATATGGCTCTCTCCCTTCTTATTGACACCGCCAACGCCGGCACTGGTAGCCACAACTTGGTCATGCCCCAACGTGTCCTCGCCCTCGCCCTCACCCTCCTCGTCGTTGTCAGGGTACACAGCTGTTGACTGTTGCATCAGCTGGGTGTAGAACAACGGGCTCGTCCTCGATGTCTCCCTGCATCTTGGCATGTTGCGTCTAGTCCACGGTTAATGCATCTGCGCCGCAGGATCATGTGCCTCCGACCTGATGAAAAATTCGACGCTGTAGATCAGCACCTGAATTCCAGCCTCGTTGTGTTCCTCCAATAGGCCTATGAATCACCGGATGTGAGATGATGACGGTGAGACAGAGAGCGTACCAGGTCATCAATCGTTAGGCCGGGCACTGTCATTTTTTCAAATATGTTGTGGGGCACTGGGCAGTTCTCCGACGGCACCGCTCACGTCTTGCGTAAGGGAGCTGGACCAGAATCCATGTCGGTCATGTGGTTCAGATCAAGCCCGACGGTGGTCACGGGATGCGACGAGGTAGGGGCGGCAAAACGAGGTTGTGTGTGGCAAAATCGGAAGTCGTGCATGAGCTCACTGTGGTGACCCGGCATACCACTGCATGGTGTAGTATGCAAGTCTGATATAAGACCAATGAAACATCGTTCCACTAGTATTATATCGCTCAGAGTGGTACAACAGAAACATATGCGGGTCCAAGGCATGTCTATAGAATTACAACATTGACTCTGTTACATAAGATCATCATAGCCTCCTATTTTACATTGAGGTAAAACTGCAAATAAACTCCAGAAGAACGACTCGTAATCTAGTCCTATCAGTAACTCTATTTGTAGAGTATTTAACTAGCTACAGTGGCTATGAATAGATTCTAGCTAAATAGGAGCTAGGTTTAGGAAACTGGTTCCTTTCTATTGCTAAGCTAGGTTTCATCCTTGTTGGATGTGGTGATTGACTCTTCTGACAGGTTCCTGTCCCTTGAAGTAGTTGTTGACTCCTCGATCTTCGAGTTGCACCTGTATATCCTCCTTCGATGCCTCCATATCTAAGCGGGGATTTAAGAGTGGGATGAGTACGAGCGTACTCAACAAGTTCATTATAGGAAAGAGGTGTTTAATGCACTAGCTACAGCATTAGACCAAAAAGTCTAATACCAATGCAAGTTTTCATAACCATTTCTTCAAAAGGTTGCTTTTATTCGGAAGAACTATGTCCGTCAGCCTTCACCGGTTTACTAGAGCTTCATGGAGCTCCTTTCCGGCAGCGTTCGCAGTTCCATATCCCGGAACAGGGAGTGACGAGTCACGATTCCTTACACTCGCGAGAGGTGTGTTGCTTTACCCATAACGGATCTTAACCTTGGTGCCACCGGGTGATCTTCCCGTCCACACTTCCTTTGGTGTGAGGCCCGGTATAAGGTCTAGCCAATCATGTTCCTCCGCTACCTCGAACACCCACCCTTTGTTGCATGCCCCGACCCTGGGTCCTCGCCGGTCCTCTTATACCAATTAAGGATGGAGCCCGACCACGACGACAGTCTGGGATCGAACCAAACTCCTTCGCCGGTAGCTGCAACCCATCATAGACCGCAATACCGTGGGGACTTAGGACTCCCCAGCCTCACCGCTTGCTCCTTCGGGAAAAAAGTGTACTACGGACAATGCCGTGGGGACTTAGGACTCCCCAGCCTCACCGCTTGCCCCCTTGGATTACAAGTGTACTATGGTAAAGCGGATCCGTTGATGAACGAGAGGTGGAAACACTTTTGACTACTCCGTCCCACTCCGGATCTTATGGTTAACACGGTTGTTACGGCACAAGAATCACTGGACGACATTTGTTGTTTAATCCTAGATGGATATAAACCCTTGCAATGGAACCTCCACCATATCAACACAATCCATGGTTCCATTGCCCACCACTTAGTCATATTCATAGTTATGAAAATAGTGGTTTTGCTTTTTATGCAATAGTGATAACCATAGTACTTTTGTAAGTAATTTGATAAAAATACTCAAATGGAATGAGCAAGTGATGAACTTGCCTTTCTTGACTGCAAGATTATGCAGACAAGGTCTTCGGTACGCAATAACTCCAAATTCAGAAATAGCATCATCGTCCCGTAAGGACGATGTTTAAAAGATTGGCAAGGATGCAATAATGCATAAGTATGAGATGCAATCGCTCTGAGCGTGACCTAATCCCGATGATTTAGGATTAGTGAGTGGTAATGATTAGTTCAGGGTGTGTTGCACTTTTAGAGTGATTCACAAACAAGGTTCTTATCCAGGTGTGATTGCTTGGTATCATAAATATGTGCTGCAATATACCATAACAATAGCATTAATAGCATACAACAATAAGATTGGGTGTAATCCTAACATGTAATGAATAGTGGTTGGTTTTAGCACTATATGTCATGGTTAATGATTGATTATTATATACTTCAAAAGAATATCTTTTGAAGAACATGTTCTTTAATAAAGAACATGTATAATAATCAGGGTTGTGGAGTTCTATGGTTTATTATGGGTTCGAACTAGTTTCTAGGGTAAGGAGTAGATGGATCCTAAAGATGTTTGATTCATCAACCACTAGGGCTTGTATGGTTTTAGTGAAGCATAATTATATTAAGCAATTAATAGTATATGATTGCTATCAGGGTTGGTATACCTGATTGGTGCTAGAGAGTTAGGGTTTATAGGTCCTATAAGGCAGGGTTGCTGGCTACTCTTATTTTTCTTCAAAAGAATAACTTTTGAAGAACATACTTCTTAAGTTATAAGAAGTATCTCAATTAGGTTTAAGGTTGTCTAGGGTTTGCTATTGGACTTACTAATTAAGGAATAGTTGACTCCTAAGTAAGATGACTAATAATTATCTTACACTAATAGGGTTTAGTGGAGTATGGTTAGGTAATGCAAGATAATAAGCATGGTTGCTATTTTGTTTCCTCACAATGGTGTGATGCTAATCATGGATAGTTAAAGATGGTGGTCTTGGGAATAGGAACTAGGGTTTTACACTTGATTGATCCTACTAGATCAACAAGTTTTATTTAGATGAGAGCATAGCAATTAACTAGTGATAGGGTTCTTACATTTTATGTGATCATGACAATTATTTAGTTGCTATTATGGTTCTTTGTTTGAAAGGAAAGTATCATGATCACATGTTCTAACCTAGGATTTAGGTTAGAACCATTTAGGTTTCAAATTGATTAATGGAGCTAGGGGTCCTAATTGAATTAGGGTTTGAGGTTTCACATGAAATGATAGGGTTATAATATCATTCAATATGGAATTAGGGTTTTCTAATTACCATATAGGTCTATGATTAATAACTTCGTTATCAAGTTGGAGTTATTAATAACCTTGAAATAAAAGTAATATTGGTTTTGACATTTTATAATTTTTTAATGAATTAATAATTAAGGTAATTATTAATTAGGGTTTAAATCCCTCTAATAAGGATTTAACAAAATAACAAATAAAGAAAATTACTTTTAATGTTTTCTTTATTTATTTACTGGTTTTTATTTAATTTGAAAAGTTTTCCTAATTATTGAATTTTAATTGAATTTAGAATTAATACATATGGCTTAAATAACAAGTAATAAATAATTAAATTTTTATTGAAAATATAGATTTCATATTATATTTTTATTGGATAGAGTTTACTTTTATAAGAATTTTGATATCTTATATTTATTTTTCTGAGCTATGATGAATTTTCTAGATTTATTTAAAGTTGCAGCAATTTATGGATTTTGAATTAAAAGCAAATAACTAGAGCTACCCGGGTTTTATACCCACGGAGACACTGACTTGTGGGCCTGAGCCACGTCAGCTGCCACGTTGCGGTTGGATCGGGGTCAAAATTGATGACCGGGCATGGCTCACGGTGGCCGGCGGGCGGACGTCGTCGGCGGCGATGATTCCGGCCACGCGCGGATGAGCTACTGGTTCCATTCGAACCAGTGCATCACGAGGAACCTAAAGGTGGTGGCGCCGCTCCGGTTAGGTCACCGGAGCTTGACCGACGGCGAGGTACCGCGGCGGTGCTTGCCGGTGATCAAACGCGGCGATGATCTAGACCACCATCGAGCATGCCGAGCACACGAGGAGGAACAGGAGCTCACCCTAAGCATGCAGGGCTTGATGGCGAGGCAAGGGGTGGTCGGCATCGCCGAAATTGCCAGCTCCGGCCGTCGGAGAGATGAGGTCGGCGTCGGTGCTACGTGCTGCTCCGGCTCGATTCCTTCTGCATGAGTAGCAAGTCGAGGACGGCGGTCACGCTGGTGTGCTTGGTTTGGCTCGGGGAGGCTTCCTTCGCCGGCGGTAATGGTGACCGGCGGAGCCAGGGTTTCGGTATGGGGAAATTGAGCAGGGAGAGAGGGAAACGGAGCTAGGGTTCGTCGTTTAGGGTTTTTATATGGCGCCAGGGTGTGCCTCGTCACGACGCCGAGCGAGGAGGAGCTGCCAGCGCGAGGGAGAAGAGCTTCACGGCGTCGTGCTGCCCTCCAGCACACGGTGAAGATGAGGACGACCTCCTCAGATATTTTAGATGAAGAGGTATGGGCTGCTAGGTGGGCTGGTGCTGATGGGCTCCTGCTGGGCTGCTCGGCTAGGTAAGGTCCAGATAGGTTTTTCTTCTCTCTTTCCTTTTTCTGTTTTCATTTTCTGTTTTATAATTCTATTTTGAATTCAGATTTGAATTCTTTTCTATTTTGCAGGTATTTGAATATATATAGACCCATTTGATTGAACTTAATATGGTTCTGGAATATGTTGTATTAATATATTTCAGGGACGTTTACTTCCTTTTTATTTATTTAGTTAATATCTTAACTTTCAAATGGTATAAATCTTTATGGAGATGATTTTTATTTCTTTATTTTCTCATACATGTTTGTCTCAATTAACTTCTTGGTTTCTTTCCAGAGACATCAGGGTTTGTTTGTTAGAACATGGTAACATGTTAATTATGTGGCTTACATACTTGTATTGTGATGATGACTAAGCCTTGTGTTCAATAAGTGTTTTTATGTTGATAACTCATACTCTCAATCTTGTGGATTTTAGAATTCTAGTTATATATTCACCTAATAGCATTTGTTTTGGAACTTAAAGGTGAACTAGGTTTATAGTTATGATCACTCAAGTGATGCAGCAACTAGGGTTTAGTCTCCCTATCCATTATAAGATGGTTACTTGCTTATTATTTGATGTTCTCCGTTAGTTACTAAGGGATTGAGAATTGGTTCTATTTGATTTCACTATTGTTATTCTTAATCCATTATTAAAGTAACTAAAGTAGATATGGTTCTTTTTATAGTTAACTTTGGTTCTAATGATGAATAGTTTCTCATCATACAAAGTATAGAGTTTGACTCTAAGGTTTTCTTAGGTTCTTTAATTGATGAATGAAATATATTTGTGGTAGTATTCTACTTATGATCACCAAGTGGTTCACAAGTTAAGGTTGGGATATAAGTCTAGGGTTACTTATTAATCTCCTTATAATTTCATGTGGGGATCCATTTATTCTTAATGTCTTCTACTTCAAGTTCTTAGGGTTTATGATCATTACCCCATGGTGATGATCATGCATGGTATGGACTTCCTAAAGTATCACTAGATTTATTTGGATATGGTTATACCAATTACCCCTCTTACTCTACAAGGACTTGGACTATAATCTAGGTTTGTACTCAAGGAATGATGATATGATTATCTAAGCATGTGGTCTGCCTAAGAATTCTACCTTGCTATCTTTTGTAGCTTGTTCTTCAGGAATTCTGATAAACCTGCATCTTGTGGCATGCCTCCACCTCCTAGCTGCTTCATCTTGATCCTAACTATTTTATGGAGTGGCTCTATGTGTTGGTTTTCTTGCATCATGGTGCAAGATGATGGAATGGATGAAGTGTGAGACTCCCTTTTATAGGCTTGAGCAAGCTCTAGTATCATGACACATAGGTGGGTGACTCTTGTTTTGATTTGATGAGTAACGTGCTTGGTTGTCATGCTCTCATCCATAGCAATCCTTAAAGCATGAGGTGGCATAGCTTAGGGTGCAAGTTATGTAGATATTTTCATCCTATGTGGCATGGTATTATCCTCTCATGTGATTAGTTTTTGGATAGCCAAGTGGCTTTTGTTACTAAATATCTTGGGGATGATTTTATGCTTGTGGTTGAGTCACTATATCGTATGTGATTGTATTTGTATTGTAATTGGGACAAAAATGCCAAGGACAAGGATTATACCCCAATTTTTAATGGTGATTGTTGATTTCACCAAGGCATGATCATATGAGTTTCGAAGTACTCATATTTTATTATATTCAAATTGTTTGAACTATAATTCGTAATGTAAACAATTTTAGTTTTGTGATATTCCACTTATTAATAAGTTATGATTAAAATAAGAATGGGTGACTTTTATGCACTTAGGTCCTTGTGTTTTACCATATTTGGTAATTAGTTTTGAAGTGAATTCAATTATACCCCAAGTGTAGTTTTCTTAACTTTTAAATGTTAATAACTTAGAGTTGATTATTATCAATTTTATGGTTATAGGCTTCTCCCATCTCTAGGGTTTAATGATAAGCTTGTGTTGGTGTTTGCTTCAAAAGTTTTAGTTCAAGAAATACCATGAGGTTCATGGTAGGAATATTTATTTGTTAAAGACATGGAAAAGATAAGTCAAGAATGGTTTCTCCACTTTATTATTACTTGACATCCAATTGAATAGATATTCATATGTTATGACAAGGAATACCATGTTATGATCTGTTATAAGATCAAGCAATGGATCATTGATTAAAGTGTTGTTGTGTCAGTTTTAATTCCATTTGATCTAACCCCTAGATCAAATCATCTCTACCCAAAACAAGGTTTTATCAAAGGTCACATTGAGGTTTATAGCACTTGACTTGATGAGCTACTTCAATTCCACCAAGGTCAGGTGAAACTTCAATTACTGTGACTGTTTTACTTTAAATTAAGCGTGAAAATTCCCCAGATTTTCTATGCATGAATGCAATGCACACATCTGTTTCCTCTATTGTTGTAACCCCAATACCTGGGATATTACAGTCTCTACCCCTTAAACTAAACTTCGTCCTCGAAGTTTGAACTCTCTCACGTTTTGGAGTGTTGATCTGACTTGTGCAGACTACGACTTTTCTCGAACTCCAAATTGATCTTACTGGATATCATTGAGTATATCCCTTGTCCAGATTCTTCCTGGAATCCACTAGTGTCTGTCTCTGAACCATGGCTCCTTACTTCAATTCCATGATTTCTTTCAATATCATAATCTTGTTTCCTTTCCCATTGAAGATTCAATGATTGGGACTTATTCTCATGCTGCTAGTCTTAATTGAAGACTAATTGGATAACATACTCCTAATTGGTAAATAGGTCTTTGTTTTCCCTTACTACCAAAACTGCAATAATGGTACTAAGTAAGGTACTTAACATGGAAATGATCATGATGGTTTAATCCTCTAAGAATGGATTAGACTCATTTAGTCTATCCGATCATGGTTTATAGTTGATACCTATAACTACTTTGGGTTATTTAGGTTCCATGAAAGGAATCATTCTATTAGTTTGGGGTTCTGGTATGGTTAAACTTCTTCGGTCTTTGGCCTTTTTAAAGCTTTGTTTGGTCTTCGGTATTTCCTTCGTCCAACTTCATTAACATTAGCTGACTTGAGGTGAAGTACTTCTGAGTAAATATTACTCACTTTCTCAAGTGATAGTCCAATTCTTACTTCCTCAAGGTATGAACCTCGGCTTCTGGTCTGACATCCTTCTGAAAGTAGTGTACAACAATCTTATGAAAATAAGATCGAACTTCCTCTCAGTTCAGACCTTCATCATCTATCTTGCTCAAAATATTGAGTTACTGTACATCCAACTCAATCTTTACTCTACCCCTTAGATTTTACTTTTGTTCTTCAACTCCTTTTCTTCAAACCATTGGATTGATGGTTAGAATATTTGTCTGGGTCTAACTTATGGTTTATACTTTTCTAAAAGTCTCTCGAAGAATGTTTGTGGTGTATCCACTCAATTGTGGACATCCAATGTGAATCCTTCGACTAAATGATTATAGGTCATTGTTATTTGGCTGACAAACTTTTATTTGTTCACAACTTCTTGGTACGAATAATCCAATTATGGACTACTTGATATTAATTGTGGCTATTTGTTATCTAAAAGTGTACTCTATTAATAGGTTCTGATCAACTGGAAGAGACATCTTCTACTTTATCTCGCAGTATTGATCCTATACCAACTGTGGTCTTCTGATACCAACCGTGGTCTTCTTATATCTGCTATGGTTTCATAGGTCATCTTCCTTTTTCGAGGGTTTATTTTTGCAAGAAAATCACTAGCTGATACTATGAATATAGTATCCTAAGTGATTTCCCATGCATTCCCTCTTCTATATTAACTATGGATCTGCTTCAGCTTCACCATAATCATTATATTTCTCACCTTCATGTTTCTTATGTACTAAAGTACTCCTCTGTTGAGGTAAAGCATGAATTTTGATTGGCACTTTCTTCAGAGTATTGTGGTTACTTCCCACAACTTTACTTCCTTATTTTAATGCACCTTCATCTTGTCTTCGGAATCTTCCAGAATTCGTCAATTCCTCACACGAATACCATTACCCTCTAGATCTATAGCATCAAGTAATAACTTGATATTGCAACATGCATTTGCATATCAAAGTCAAACTTCATGTATGGATCTAGTCAGACAATGAAAATCCAATAAAATCCAAAAAGATTCATCTTTGTGCATATAATACACACCGTCATAAGCCTGAATATAATAGTTGAGTAGGACATCTCTAAACTTCAGGCTCTGATGTGTAATATATAACACCACATAAGATAGGTTTATATCGTGATACTTAGCACGTATATGTGACTTTCTACTATTTGTCTCAACATTTATCTTAATTGCACATTTGCAATAAGACAAACTTGAAACAAAGTGGTCTAGGATAGTTAAGGTTATCCTAATTTTGTTTGGAAGTTCTAACTGAGCTTCCATTATGTTGAGGATTACCTCACATAATATCTATTGGTTCTACATAGCTACTCTAAACACATAACGATTGAATTATAGCTCTTATACTTCCAAGTGTTTCTACCATCAAACTATGGTCCTGATATACATGACATATTTCCCATGGTTTTGGAACATAATTCGTGAACTATTGTTTAACACTTGGCTTCTTATTGTACTCCTCCTAAATATTTATGTTGTTCTAGTCCATCACCTAATGATTTTCAGGTGAATCATATGTGATTACTATCTCTACCATATAAGTAGTCATATTTTTATTCCTATCATTCTTCCTTACCTCCCATGATTGACTCATCATGGTTTATACTATCTCATATAGCTTATATTTATTACTTACTATCACTCCTATTACAGGTCTGGATAACTTTTACTTAATCATAACAGGTGTTGGTACACATCTTCCAATAGGATATCTTCCTTATGGTTGTATCCTCTCTTTGGACTACCATGTATTGTATACCAACTGTGATCTACTCATCTATTGTTTTAAGGACTTAATGGTATGTTGCATATTTGGGATTAACTACTAACTTCACTTAGGAAACTAGATAAGAAGGTTGACTCAAGTGTGTCAGGATTATTCCCAAGTGAATATCCATCTCAAGTCATAAGAACTATTTGGTTTAGCATAGTTGACTTAGCTAATACAACTTCCTATAGACACTACCAAAACCTATAGGTCTCCTTTAAAGGGTTTTAATCCTAGGGTCAAAGCATTTGCTCTGATACCAACTGTGGTGACGCGGCATACCACTGCATGGTGTAGTATGCAAGTCTGATATAAGACCAATGAAACATCGTTCCACTAGTATTATATCGCTCAGAGTGGTACAACAGAAACATATGCGGGTCCAAGGCATGTCTATAGAATTACAACATTGACTCTGTTACATAAGATCATCATAGCCTCCTACTTTACATTGAGGTAAAACTGCAAATAAACTCCAGAAGAACGACTCGTAATCTAGTCCTATCAGTAACTCTATTTGTAGAGTATTTAACTAGCTATAGTGGCTATGAATAGATTCTAGCTAAATAGGAGCTAGGTTTAGGAAACTGGTACCTTTCTTTTGCTAAGCTAGGTTTTATCCTTGTTGGATGTGGTGATTGACTCTTCTGACAGGTTCCTGTCCCTTGAAGTAGTTGTTGACTCCTCGATCTTCGAGTTGCACTGTATATCCTCCTTCGATGCCTCCATATCTAAGCAGGGGATTTAAGAGTGGGATGAGTACGAGCGTACTCAACAAGTTCATTATAGGAAAGAGGTGTTTAATGCACTAGCTACAGCATTAGACCAAAAAGTCTAATACCAATGCAAGTTTTCATAACCATTTCTTCAAAAGGTTGCTTTTATTCGGAAGAACTATGTCCGTCAGCCTTCACCGGTTTACTAGAACTTCATGGAGCTCCTTTCCGGCAGCTTTCGCAGTTCCATATCCCGGAACAGGGAGTGACATGTCACGATTCCTTACACTCTGCAGAGGTGTGTTGCTTTACCCATAAGAGATCTTAACCTTGGTGCCAACCGGGTGATCTTCCCGTCCACACTTCCTTTGGTGTGAGGTGATACGTCTCAAACGTATCTATAATTTCTTATGTTCCATGCTACTTTTATGATGATACTCACATGTTTTATACACATTATATGTCATTATTATGCATTTTCCGGCACTAACCTATTGAAGAGATGCCGAAGAGCCGATTCTGTTTTCTTGCTGTTTTTGGTTTCAGAAATCCTAGTAAGGAAATATTCTCGGAATTGGACGAAATCAACGCCCAGGGTCCTATTTTTGCACGAAGCTTCCAGAAGACCGGAGAGGAAACAAAGTGGGGCCACGAGGTGGTGACACACCAGGGCGGCGCGGCCTGGGCCCTGGCCGCGCGGCCCTGTTGTGTGGGCCCCTCGTGACGCCCCTTGACCTGCCCTTCCGCCTACTTAAAGTCTTCGTCGCGAAACCCCCAGTACCGAGAGCCACGATATGGAAAACCTTCCAGAGACGCCGCCGCCGCCAATCCCATCTCGGGGGATTCAGGAGATCGCCTCCGGCACCCTGCCGGAGAGGGGAATCATCACCCGGAGGTCTCTTCATCGCCATGATCGCCTCCGGATCGATGTGTGAGTAGTCCACCCCTGGACTATGGGTCCATAGCAGTAGCTAGATGGTTGTCTTCTCCTCATTGTGCTATCATGTTAGATCTTGTGAGCTGCCTATCATGATCAAGACCATCTATTTGTAATCCTTCATGTTGTGTTTGTTGGGATCCGATGAATATTGAATACTATGTCAAGTTGATTATCAATCTATCATATTTGTTATTTATGTTCTTGCATGCTCTCCGTTGCTAGTAGAGGCTCTGGCCCAGTTGATACTTGTGACTCCAAGAGGGAGTATTTATGCTCGATAGTGGGTTCATGCCTCCATTAAATCTGGGATAGTGACAGAAAGTTCTAAGGTTGTGGATGTGTTGTTGCCACTAGGGATAAAACATCGATGCTTTGTCTAAGGATATTTGTGTTGATTACATTACGCACCATACTTAATGCAATTGTCTGTTGTTTACAACTTAATAATGGAAGGGGTTCGGATGATAACCTGAAAGTGGACTTTTTAGGCATAGATGCATGCTGGATAGCGGTCTATGTACTTTGTCGTAATGCCCTGATTAAATCTCATAGTACTCATCATGATATATGTATGTGCATTGTTATGCCTTCTTTATTTGTCAATTGCCCAACTGTAATTTATTCACCCAACATCTGCTTATCTTATGGGAGAGACACCACTAGTGAACTGTGGACCCCGGTCCTATTCTTTACATCTGAAATATAATCTACTGCAATTGTTCTTTACTGTTCTTCGCAAACAATAATCATCTTCCACACAATACGTTTAATCCTTTGTTTACAACAAGCCGGTGAGATTGACAATCTCACTGTTACGTTGGGGCAAAGTTCTGTGATTGTGTTGTGCAGGTTCCACGTTGGCGCCGGAATCCCTGGTGTTGCGCCGCACTACACTCCGCCACCATCAACCTTCAACGTGCTTCTTGGCTCCTACTGGTTCGATAAACCTTGGTTTCTTTCTGAGGGAAAACTTGCTACTGTACGCATCACACCTTCCTCTTGGGGTTCCCAACGGACGTGTCGACTGCATGCATCAAGCAAACTTTTTCTGACGCCGTTGCCGGGGAGATCAAGACACGCTGCAAAGGGAGCCTCTGAAACTCACATAGATAAGATAAAATGCATAGTTGAGAAAACTCCCAACACCGATGTTGATGCTTCACCTCTTGATGTTACTTGATACACACTTTCTGCGCCTAGCTGAAAGGCGTTAAAGAAAAGCGCTTATGGGAGACAACCCATTATTTTACTTCTGTACTTTATTTTATATTTGAGTCTTGGAAGTTGTTATTACTGTAGCAACATCTCCTTATCTTTATTTTATTGCATTGTTGTGCCAAGTAAAGTCTTTGATAGTAAAGTCAATACTAGATTTGGATTGCTGCGCAGGAACAGATTTCTTGCTGTCACGAATTTGAGCAGTAGTCTCTGTAGAAAAATTAAAAAAATCTGCCAATTTACTTGCGTGATCCTCAGGTATGTACGCAACTTTCATTCAATTTGGGCATTTTCATCTGAGCAAGTCTGGTGCCTCTTTAAAATTCATCTTTACGAACTGTTCTGTTTTGACAGATTCTGCCTTTTATTTCGCATTGCCTGTTTTGCTATGTTTGATGGATTTCTTTGTTTCATTAACTTTCAGTAGCTTTGTGCAATGTCCAGAAGTGTTAAGAATGATTATGTCACCTCTTAATATATGAATTATGCACCGACCCTCTAATGAGTTTGTTTCGAGTTTGGTGTGGAGGAAGTTTGCAAGGGTCAAGAGAGGAGGATGATACAATACGATCAAGAAGAGTGAAAAGTCAAAGCTTGGGGATGCCCCCGTGGTTCATCCCTGCATATTTTAAGAAGACTCAAGCGTCTAAGCTTGGGGATGCCCAAGGCATCCCTTCTTCATCGACAACTTATCAGGTTCCTCTAGTGAAACTATAGTTTTATTCCGTCACATCTTATGTGCTTTACTTGGAGCGTCTGTTTGTTTTTGTTTTTGTTTTTGTTTTTGTTTGAATAAAATCGGATCCTAGCATTCTTTGTTTGGGAGAGAGACACGCTCCGATGTTTCGTATGAACAAATATGTTCTTAGCTTCATCTTTAATGTTCATTGCGAAAGTTGGACTATTTCATTCATTGTTATATGGTTGGAAACGGAAAATGCCGCATGTGGTAAATGGTATAATGTCTTGAATAATTTGATACTTGGCAATTGTTGTGCTCATATAGATCATGTTTAAGCTCTTGCATCATGTACCTTGTACCCATTAATGAATAACTACATAGAGCTTGTTAAAATTTGGTTTGCATGATTGATCTCTAGAGTCTAGATATTTTCTGGTTGAGGTGTTTGAACAACAAGGAGACAATGTAAAGTCTTATAATAGTTACAATATGTTCATATATGAGCTTTGCTGCACCTTTTATACTTGAGTTTGCTTCAAACAACCTTGCTATCCTAGCCTTGTATTGAGATGAATTCTTCTCATGCATCCAAATCCTTGAGCCAATAACCATGCCATTTGTGTCCACCATACCTACCTACTACATGGTATTTCTCCGCCATTCCAAAGTAAATTACTTGAGTGCTACCTTTAAAATTTCTATTCTTTGCCTTTGCAATACATAGCTCATGGGACAAATAACCTTAAAAACTATTGTGGTGAAGAATATGTACTTATGTGTCTTATTTCTTAATAAGTTGCTTGTTGAGCGGTAACCATGTTTACGGGGACGCCATCAACTTTTACCTTTGTTGAATATCATGTGAGTTGCTATGCATGTTCGTCTTGTCCGAAGTAAGGGCGATTTTCATGATCATATGGTTTGAGTATGCATACTCGTTAGAGAAGAACATTGGGCCGCTAACTAAAGCCATTATTCATGGTGGAAGTTTCGATGTGGACAACTAATCCTCAATCTCTTATGAGAATATTAATTGTTGTTGAATGCTTATGCATTAAAGAGGAGTCCATTATCTGTTGTCTATGTTGTCCCGGTATGGATGTCTAAGTTGAGAATAATCAAAAGCGAGAAATCCAATGCGAGCTTTCTCCTTAGACCTTTGTACGAGGCGGCATAGAGGTACCCCTTTGTGACACTTGGTTGAAACATATGCTATGCAATGATAATCCATGTTAATCCAAGCTAATTAGGACAAGGTGCGAGCACTATTGGTATACTATGCATGAGGCTTGCAACTTATAGGATATCTTATACATAACACATATGCTTTATTACTACCGTTGACAAAATTGTTTCTTGTTTTCAAAATGAAAAGCTCTAGCACAAATATAGTAATCAATGCTTCCCTCTGCGAAGGGCCTATCTCCTACTTTATTGTTGAGTCAGTTTGCCTATTCTTTCTATCCTAGAAGCAAACACTTGTATCAACTGTGTGCATTGATTCTTACATGTTTACTTATTGGCACTTGTTATATTGCTTTGTGTTGACAATTATCCATGAGATATATATGTTGAAGTTGAAAGCAACCGCTGAAACTTATATCTTCCTTTATGTTGCTTCAATGCCTTTACTTTGAATTTATTGCTTTATGAGTAACTCTTATGCAAGTCTTATTGATGCTTGTCTTGAAAGTATTATTCATGAAAAGTCTTTGCTATATGATTCATTTGTTTACTCATTATCTTCATCATTGCTTCGAATCGCTGCATTCATCTCATATGCTTTACAATAGTATGATCAAGATTATGATAGCATGTCACTTCAGAAATTATCTTTGTTATCGTTTATCTACTCGAGGGCGAGTAGGAACTAAGCTTGGGGATGCTTGATATGTCTCAAACGTATCTATAATTTCTTATGTTCCATGCTACTTTTATGATGATACTCACATGTTTTATACACATTATATGTCATTATTATGCATTTTCCGGCACTAACCTATTGACGAGATGCCGAAGAGCCGATTCTGTTGTTTTCGCTATTTTTGGTTTCAGAAATCCTAGTAAGGAAATATTCTCGGAATTGGACGAAATCAACGCCCGGGGTCCTATTTTTGCACGAAGCTTCCGGAAGACCGGAGAGGAAACGAAGTGGGGCCACGAGGTGGTGACACACCGAGGCGGCGCGGCCTGGGCCCTGGCCGCGCGGCCCTGTTGTGTGGGCCCCTCGTGACGCCCCTTGACCTGCCCTTCCGCCTACTTAAAGTCTTCGTCGCGAAACCCCCAGTACTGAGAGCCACGATACGGAAAACCATCGAGAGACGCCGCCGCCGCCAATCCCATCTCGAGGGATTCAGGAGATCGCCTCCGGCACCCTGTCGGAGAGGGGAATCATCTCCCGGAGGTCTCTTCATCGCCATGATCGCCTCCGGATCGATGTGTGAGTAGTCCACCCCTGGACTATGGGTCCATAGCAGTAGCTAGATGGTTGTCTTCTCCTCATTGTGCTATCATGTTAGATCTTGTGAGCTTCCTATCATGATCAAGATCATCTATTTGTAATCCTTCATGTTGTGTTTGTTGGGATCCGATGAATATTGAATACTATGTCAAGTTGATTATCAATCTATCATATATGTTAATTATGTTATTGCATGCTCTCCGTTGCTAGTAGAGGCACTGGCCAAGTTGATACTTGTGACTCCAAGAGGGAGTATTTATGCTCGATCGTGGGTTCATGCCTCCATTAAATCTGGGACAGTGACAGAAAGTTCTAAGGTTGTGGATGTGTTGTTGCCACTAGGGATAAAACATCGATGCTTTGTCTAAGGATATTTTTGTTGATTACATTACGCACCATACTTAATGCAATTGTCTGTCGTTTACAACTTAATACTGGAAGGGGTTCGGATGATAACCTGAAAGTGGACTTTTTAGGCATAGATGCATGCTGGATAGCGGTCTATGTACTTTGTCGTAATGCCCTGATTAAATATCATAGTACTCATCATGATATATGTATGTGCATTGTTATGCCTTCTTTATTTGTCAATTTCCCAACTGTAATTTGTTCACCCAACATCTGCTTATCTTATGGGAGAGACACCGCTAGTGAACTGTGGACCCCGGTCCTATTCTTTACATCCGAAATACAATCTACCGCAATTGTTCTTTACTCGTTCTTCGCAAACAATCATCATCTTCCACACAATACGTTTAATCCTTTGTTTACAGCAAGCCGGTGAGATTGACAACCTCACTGTTACGTTGGGGCAAAGTTCTGTGATTGTGTTGTGCAGGTTCCACGTTGGCGCCGGAATCCCTGGTGTTGCGCCGCACTATACTCCGCCACCATCAACCTTCAACGTGCTTCTTGGCTCCTACTGGTTCGATAAACCTTGGTTTCTTTCTGAGGGAAAACTTGCTACTGTACGCATCACACCTTCCTCTTGGGGTTCCCAACGGACGTGTCGACTTCACGCATCATGAGGCCCGGTATAAGGTCTAGCCAATCATGTTCCTCCGCTACCTCGAACACCCACCCTTTGTTGCATGCCCCGACCCTGGGTCCTCGCCGGTCCTCTTATACCATTTAAGGATGGACCCCGACCACGACGACAGTCTGGGATCGAACCAAACTCCTTCGCCGGTAGCTGCAACCCATCATCGACCGCAATACCGTGGGGACTTAGGACTCCCCAGCCTCACCGCTTGCTCCTTCGGGCGACAAGTGTACTACGGACAATGCCGTGGGAACTTAGGACTCCCCAGCCTCACTGCTTGTCCCCTTGGATTACAAGTGTACTACGGTAAAGCGCATCCGTTGATGAACGAGAGGTGGAAACACTTTTGACTACTCCGTCCCACTCCGGATCTTATGGTTAACACGGTTGTTACGGCACAAGAATCACTGGACGACATTTGTTGTTTAATCCTAGATGGATATAAACCCTTGCAATGGAACCTCCACCATATCAACACAATCCATGGTTCCATTGCCCACCACTTAGTCATATTCGTGTTATGAAAATAGTGGTTTTGCTTTTTATGCAATAGTGATAACCATAGTACTTTTGTAAGTAATTTGATAAAAATACTCAAATGGAATGAGCAAGTGATGAACTTGCCTTTCTTGACTGCAAGATTATGCAGACAAGGTCTTCGGTACGCAATAACTCCAAATTCTGAAATAGCATCATCGTCCGGTAAGGACGATGTTTAAAAGATTGGCAAGGATGCAATAATGCATAAGTATGAGATGCAATCGCTCTGAGCGTGACCTAATCCCGATGATTTAGGATTAGTGAGTGGTAATGATTAGTTCAGGGTGTGTTGCACTTTTAGAGTGATTCACAAACAAGGTTCTTATCCAGGTGTGATTACTTGGTATCATAAATATGTGCTGCAATATACCATAACAATAGCATTAATAGCATACAACAATAAGATTGGGTGTAATCCTAACATGTAATGAATAGTGGTTGGTTTTAGCACCATATGTCATGGTTAATGATTGATTATTATATACTTCAAAAGAATAACTTTTGAAGAACATGTTCTTTAATAAAGAACATGTATAATAATCAGGGTTGTGGAGTTCTATGGTTTATTATGGGTTCGAACTAGTTTCTAGGGTAAGGAGTAGATGGATCCTAAAGATGTTTGATTCATCAACCACTAGGGCTTGTATGGTTTTAGTGAAGCATAATTATCTTAAGCAATTAATAGTATATGATTGCTATCAGGGTTGGTATACCTGATTGGTGCTAGAGAGTTAGGGTTTATAGGTCCTATAAGGCAGGGTTGCTGGCTACTCTTAGTTTTCTTCAAAAGAATAACTTTTGAAGAACATACTTCTTAAGTTATAAGAAGTATCTCAATTAGGTTTAAGGTTGTCTAGGGTTTGCTATTGGACTTACTAACTAAGGAATAGTTGACTCCTAAGTAAGATGACTAATAATTATCTTACACTAATAGGGTTTAGTGGAGTATGGTTAGGTAATGCAAGATAATAAGCATGGTTGCTATTTTGTTTCCTCACAATGGTGTGATTCTAATCATGGATAGTTAAAGATGGTGGTCTTGGGAATAGGAACTAGGGGTTTACACTTGATTGATCCTACAAGATCAACAAGTTTTATTTAGATGAGAGCATATCAATTAACTAGTGATAGGGTTCTTACATTTTATGTGATCATGACAATTATTTAGTTGCTATTATGGTTCTTTGTTTGAAAGGAAAGTATCATGATCACATGTTCTAACCTAGGATTTAGGTTAGAACCATTTAGGTTTCAAATTGATTAGTGGAGCTAGGGGTCCTAATTGAATTAGGGTTTGAGGTTTCACATGAAATGATAAGGTTATAATATCATTCAATATGGAATTAGGGTTTTCTAATTACCATATAGGTCTATGATTAATAACTTCATTATCAAGTTGGAGTTATTAATAACCTTGAAATAAAAGTAATATTGGTTTTGACATTTTATAATTTTTTAATGAATTAATAATTAAGGTAATTATTAATTAGGGTTTAAATCCCTCTAATAAGGATTTAACAAAATAACAAATAAAGAAAATTACTTTTAATGTTTTTTTTATTTGTTTACTGGTTTTTATTTAATTTGAAAAGTTTTCCTAATTATTGAATTTTAATTGAATTTAGAATTAATACATATGGCTTAAATAAGAAGTATGAAATAATTAAATTTTTATTGAAAATAAAGATTTCATATTATATTTTTATTGGATAGAGTTTACTTTTATAAGAATTTTGATATCTTATATTTATTTTTCTGAGCTATGATGAATTTTCTAGATTTATTTAAAGTTGCAGCAATTTATGGATTTTGAATTAAAAGCAAATAACTAGAGCTACCCAGGTTTTTATACCCACGGAGACACTGACTTGTGGGCCTGAGCCACGTCAGCTGCCACGTTGTAGTTGACTGGGGTCAAAATTGATGACTGGGCATGGCTCACGGTGGCCGGCGGGCAGACGTCGTCGGCGGCGATGATTCCGGCCACGCGCGGATGAGCTACTGGTTCCATTCGAACCAGTGCATCACGAGGAACCTAAAGGTGGTGGCGCCGCTCCGGTTAGGTCACCGGAGCTTGACCGACGGCGAGGTACCGCGGCGGTGCTTGCCGGTGATCAAACGCGGCGACGATCTAGACCACCATCGAGCATGCCGAGCACACGAGGAGGAAGAGGAGCTCACCCTGAGCATGCAGGGCTTGATGGCGAGGCAAGGGGTGGTCGGCATCGCCGTAATTGCCAGCTCCGGCCGTCAGAGAGATGAGGTCGGCGTCGGCGCTACGTGCTGCTCCGGCTCGATTCCTTCTGCAGGAGTAGCAAGTCGAGGACGGCGGTCACGCTGGTGTGCTTGGTTTGGCTCGGGGAGGCTTCCTTCACCGGTGGTAATGGTGACCGGCGGAGCCAGGGTTTCGGTATGGGGAAATTGAGCAGGGAGAGAGGGAAACGGAGCTAGGGTTCGTCGTTTAGGGTTTTTATATGGCGCCAGGGTGTGCCTCGTCACGACGCCGAGCGAGGAGGAGCTGCCAGCGCGAGGGAGAAGAGCTTCACGGCGTCGTGCTGCCCTCCAGCACACGGTGAAGATGAGGACGACCTCCTCAGATATTTTAGACGAAGAGGTATGGGCTGCTATGTGGGCTGGTGCTGATGGGCTCCTGCTGGGCTGCTCGGCTAGGTAAGGTCCAGATAGGTGTTTCTTCTCTCTTTCCTTTTTCTGTTTTCATTTTCTGTTTTATAATTCTATTTTGAATTCAGATTTGAATTCTTTTCTATTTTGCAGGTATTTGAATATATATAGACCCATTTGATTGAACTTAATATGGTTCTGGAATATGTTGTATTAATATATTTCAGGGATGTTTACTTCCTTTTTATTTATTTAGTTAATATCTTAACTTTCAAATGGTATAAATCTTTATGGAGATGATTTTTATTTCTTTATTTTCTCATACATGTTTGTCTCAATTAACTTCTTGGTTTCTTTCCAGAGACATCAGGGTTTGTTTGTTATAACATGGTAACATGTTAATTATGTGGCTTACATACTTGTATTGTGATGATGACTAAGTCTTGTGTTCAATAAGTGTTTTTATGTTGATAAGTCATACTCTCAATCTTGTGGATTTTAGAATTCTAGTTATATTCACCTAATAGCATTTGTTTTGGAACTTAAAGGTGAACTAGGTTTATAGTTGTGATCACTCAAGTGATGCACCAACTAGGGTTTAGTCTCCCTATCCATTATAAGATGGTTACTTGCTTATTATTTGATGTTCTCCTTTAGTTACTAAGGGATTGAGAATTGGTTCTATTTGATTTCACTATTGTTATTCTTAATCCATTATTAAAGTAACTAAAGTACATATGGTTCTTTTTATAGTTAACTTTGGTTCTAATGATGAATAGTTTCTCATCATACAAAGTATAGAGTTTGACTCTAAGGTTTTCTTAGGTTCTTTAATTGATGAATGAAATATATTTGTGGTAGTCACTACAAGAAAAGTTGCCATGGCCGACGAAGTTGAAGTCGCGCCGTGGTTGCTGGTGTACCATGGCCGACGATTTTGGTCCCTCCGTGGTGCATGTCAAAACTTTTTTTTCTCGTTTTTGAGGCCACCTAGCCCGACGAAAGCGGCCAAAACGTCGCGTATGGTGGCCCGGGACGTGGTGCATCGCGAATTCTCGGGTTCGCCGGCCGAGTCAACGCAAATCCGCACCGCCGAGGGATGTAGGGCCCGGATGGCAGCCTCTCCGGCATTGTTTTTTTCTCGATCGCGCCATCTCGTTCAACGTTCTCCGATCGAGCCGTTTACGATGCGGGATCTTGGGTCCCGCATGTCATCCTCTATGAACCAAAATTCTTTCTATTCTTGGATTTTTTTTGACCCCCGATTTCCGGCTACTTCCTTTTTCTTTTGATCCCTTGCCGCCTTGGAAACGTTGAGACCGCTGCTGCTAAATGGGACCCACATGTCATCCTCTATGTGCAATCAACTTTCTTTTCTTGGAGTTTTTTTTGGCACCTCAAATTTGGTCACTTGCCTTTTTCTTTCGATCCCCTGCCGCCTCTCAAACGGTGATACCGCTGCTGCTAAATGGGACCCGCATGTCATCCTCTATGCACTATAAAACTTTATTTTCTTGAATTATTTTTGGCACCTCATATTTGGTCACTTGCCTTTTTCTTTCGATCCCCTGCCGCCTCTCAAACGGTGATACCGCTGCTGCTAAATGGGACCCGCATGTCATCCTCTATGTACTATAAAACTTTCTTTTCTTGGAGTTTTTTTTGGCACCTCAAATTTGGTCACTTGCCTTTTTCTTTCGATCCCCTGCCGCCTCTCAAACGGTGATACCGCTGCTGCTAACTCGGACCCGCATGTCATCCTCTATGCACTATAAAACTTTCTTTTCTTGAATTATTTTTGGCACCTCATATTTGGTCACTTGCCTTTTTCTTTCGATCCCCTGCCGCCTCTCAAACGGTGATACCGCTGTCGCTAACTCGGGACCCGCATGTCATCCTCTATGCACTATAAAACTTTCTTTTCTTGAATTATTTTTGGCACCTCATATTTGGTCACTTGCCTTTTTCTTTTGATCCCCCGCCGCCTCTCAAACGGTGATACCGCTGCTGCTAAATGGGACCCGCATGTCATCCTCTATGTACTATAAAACTTTCTTTTCTTGAATTATTTTTGGCTCCTCATATTTGGTCACTTGCCTTTTTCTTTCGATCTCATGCCACGTTTGAAACGTTGAGGAACCTGCTGGCTCATGGGACCCGCATGTCATCCTCTATGTGCTATAAAAGTTTCCTTTGTTGGATTTTTTTTCACCCGCTGATTTTTGGCTTACCTTTTTCTTTTGATCCCCTGCCCACTTTGAAACGTCGAGTAAGCTGTTGGCTCAAGGGACCCGCATGTCATCCTCTATGTACTATAAAACTTTCTTTTCTTGAATTATTTTTGGCTCCTCATATTTGGTCACTTGCCTTTTTCTTTCGATCTCATGCCACGTTTGAAACGTTGAGGAACCTGCTGGCTCATGGGACCCGCATGTCATCCTCTATGTGCTATAAAAGTTTATTTTCTTTAATTTTTTTTTCACCCTCTGATTTTTGGCTATTTCCTTTTTCTTTTGATCCCATGCCGCCTTGGAAACGTTGGGTAAGCTGCTGACTCATGGGACCCGCATGTCATCCTCTATGTACAATCAACTTTCTTTTTCTTTTGATCTCAAGCCGCATTTGAAACGTTGAGACCGCTCGCTGCTAAATGGGACCCGCATGTCATCCTCTACGTACAATAAAGTTTCTTTTCTTGGATTATCTTTGGCTCCTGATATTTTGTCACTTGCCTTTTTCTTTCGATCTCATGCCGCCTTTGAAACGTTGAGTAAGCTGCTGGCTCATGGGTCCCGCATGTCATCCTCTACGAACAATAAAAGTTTCCTTTCTTGGAGTTATTTTTTACCCCTAATTTCTGGCTATTTGCCTTTTTCTTTTGATCTCCTGCCCCTCTCGAAACGATGAGGACTCTGTTGGCAGGTCGGTCCCACATGTCATCCTCTATGAACAATAAAAGTTTCCTTTGATGGATTTATTTTGAACCCCTAATTAATTTCTGGATATTTCCCCTGCCGCCTTGGAATCGTTGAGGATGCTGCTGCCTCATGGGTCCCGCATGTCATCCTCTAAGAACGGTAAATGTTTATTTTCTTGGATTTTGTTGACCAAACGATTTTTGGCTTATTTTTTCTTTCGATCACCTGCAGCCTTTAAAACGTTGAGGACGCTGCCGGCTCACGGGTCCCACATGTCAACCTCTATGAACAATAAACGCTGAGGCTGCTGCTGCCTCATGGGTCCCGCATGTCATCCTCTCAGAACGAAAATGTTTCTTTTCTTGGATTTTTTACCAACAGATTTTTGGTTTATTTTTTCTTTCCATCCCCTGCCGCCTTTAAAATGTTGAC